>NW_006921631.1:9942510-9956980 GCF_000298275.1 Orycteropus afer afer | reverse complement strand
CAGTTCTGACTCATATGACCTTAAAATAAAGACAGTACCATTACAATTTAAAATGTTTACCTACATGCCATGTAAAATCACCTTCTATACCACAAAACAGTATACCTGGGAAACACTGATCTCTGCCAAACAATCTTTTTTTTTTTTTCCCTTAAATTTTATCATTGTTGAGAATATGCACAAGACATACACCGACTCAACAGTTTCTACGTGTACAATTCAATGGCATTGATGACATTTCCTTGAGTTGAACAACCATTCTTACTTTCCTTTTCTGAGTTATTCCTCCTTCAGTAATATAAACTCACTGCCCCCTAAGGTTCCTATCTAATCTGTGAAGTTGTTGTCAAGTTGATCCCATATAAATAGCTCTTAAAAGGGCACAATGCTCAAGGCTCACCCTTCTGACTAATTAAGTTAAACTATTGTTTGGTTTTAAGATGACTTCAAGGGATATTTTTGGTTTAAGGGTTAAAGATTACTTCAGGGCAATTGTTTCAGGGGTCCATCCACCCTCCATGGCTCAAGAAAGTCTTGAGTACATGAGAATTGAAGTCTGTTCTGCATTTCCCTCCTTTTGGTCAAGATGTTGGCCTGTACATAAGGTTTCTTGGGCTTCCTCACAGCATAGTGTCTGAATTCAAAGAGTGAATGAACCAAGAAACAGGAAGTGGAAGCTGTGTCTCTTAAATCCTGGGCCTGGAAATTGCACAACATGACTTCCACTGTATTCTGTTGGGCAGAGCAATCACAGGGCCCACCAAGATTCATGGTGAGGGGACATAGTCCTAGTTCTTGATGGAGAGTCAAAGAATTTATGACCAGATATCTATAATCTGCCACAATAAGCAAGCTTATTTTCTATATGAAAAAATGCAGGCAACAATGCAATAAAATCTTTTTCAGAGCAATAGCAAATATGAGGCAAAGTTGGACTCAGTGCCCATAAGCTCCTGATTTTCCAGGCTCTGCTTGGTAGCATACCATACTTCTATTTTACATAATCTAATAAACTGCAGTAACTCTTCTCTGTCCTCGTGGCCCCAATTTTAACCTCAAAGCACATTATAAAATAATAAGGGAGATATTCCTAGTTGTTTTTTTTTTTACTGCTGAAATAAAGGAAAACATCTAAACCATTAAGAGATTCTCCTTTGTCTCATCCAGTTTTACAGATTCCTTTGCTCTTTCATACTAAAGCCCATCCATCACTTTTGCACTTGCTGATTCCATAGTTCTCAGTCTTTTCACATGTGTGCCTTCAACTGCTGCCCTAGATCACAAAACATCAAAAGGCAAGGATCTGGTCTTGTTTCTTCTATTCTTTTCCACAGATCCAACTACAGTACATTTGCTGAATAGTTAAAAGTATGAATGTATGAAAAGTGAATAATAAATGCCTGCAGTTGTCATTTCTAGAGATATAGCCAAGTTCCTCCACATCATCTGGTAGTCTAGAATGTGGCCACATCAATGCCCTGATACAGATACCAATCAGTAAGAAGGAAAGTTTGTTTAAGACGAATGACTGGCACATAGTAGGCATTCAGATCTTGTGGAATGGATGTTGAATAAGAGAAATAATTACTTAGATGGCCTTGCTCTCAGACAGACTACCTGCAGAATGCTCGAGGAAGGAGTGCAGACAGCGTGCGAAGACTAACGCCTGCCTAGGTCTGAATGTCCGGTCTTTATCAAGGCTGTGCTGGACCACACAGCTCACACCAGGGCTCCAGTCTAAGCCTCTTTCCACCAGCCCAAGAGCAGTTCTGCCCTGATGAGGGGCCCAGTCCTCAACTTGATACTCTCCTAATTAGAAGTAAATCCCCATAATACAGGAGAGCCTTTGCATGTCCACAGTGCATTTTGGCCATGAGTCTCAAAGCACTGACAAAAGAAGCTGCAAGTGAAATTACTGATTGAATACACCCAGACACGGAGCAATCCCTGTGTCAATGTTGACAGAGCAGCTCTTTATCGTCCGGCTCCAGGAGGGCGAACACAAAGCAAAACCACCGGAGATGTGGTGAGAAAAAGAATGTTTGTAACTACAAAACCATACAGCCCTGGATTAACACAATAACAATAAATATTAATAATAACAATAATTGCTTTTAACCTGAAAGGTGTACAGCTTTTCATAGTTTACAAAACATTACTCAAATCTCATTAGTTCATACAATCCTTATACCAATGCTGTCATAGACATAATTTGCTCTGTTTTTACAGATGAAGAAACTGAGGTCCAAAGGGTATCTTAAACCTGGATTTGCTAACTCTAAATCCTGTGCTCTTTTGATTATCAAACTTACCTAGGTAAGCCAATTTTTTTCTTTGTATTGAACAGCCAATTGTAGCTGTTCAATAAATGTTAAATATAAGAATGATTCTTGAATGTCTTCCATGTCACCATCCTAATAAAGGACTCTCTACCTCTAAGTCAAAAAGCAGTATTTCGAAGTCTTCCCTAAATTAATCTGAATCTCATTCCATGGAGCCCCCACCCACTCCTTAGCCCCATTAGAAACCTAAGAAAACTCAATGTACAAGATAACCAGATAGTAACCAATAACAGGATACAGATTTTAAAATAATAGATTTGACCCCAAAATCCCACTCCTTGCCATGATTCTCATCAAAAGTTCCTTATTTGACTGCCCTGAACTAATACAATCAGCTTCTTCCCTTATAGTGAGTCTTGGATTATATATACTAGTGAATAGCTTCAAGAATGGAACTTATATTCCCAATTAAGCCTTTCTATTTTATTTTTTTGTATTTTGTATCAGTGGTAACTAAAGGGGGAGAGTTGCACTCTCTTTCCTGCACTGTTCAATTTAGACCTCTATTAAAAAAAAAAAAAAAAAAATCTTTCCAACACTGCCTTTTCACAAGCCATCCAGTGCCCCCAAGATAAGGATTATCCATGACAGCCCCAGTCCTCGGATGGAGAGAACAGAGCATCCTCTTCTCTCAGTTAATTACCATTTCTTGCCTGTGCATTTGATTTCAATAAAGTCTCTCTAATTACTTCAAATATCACCACGCCTCACGCCTCTCCCTTCCCCTCTCTCCTGTGCCCCTTTTTCTCTTTGAGAGCCAGAGACTGATGAACTCAAACACACCACCAAGCCTCAGGCATATGCTATGATGAGCAAAGACTTCTCAAAGTTAATAAGCCAGGAGAGTTAATAAACCAGACTTCCCAAAGTTAATAAACCCAGGAAAAAAAAAAAACCCACAATTATTACTATTTTTACTATTATTAAAATATTGCCATTATTGTTGTTACTCTCAGCTTCGTCTGCAGCTATCCTAAGACCACCCCCCGCACCTGCCTGCCTCCCCTCCTTCCTCCACCCTCACCGGTGGCAGTAATATTGTGTGAGTAATCCCAGAGGGGCTCCCCAGCACTGCCCTGTTAGAGGAAGCAATATTGGAGCTCATGCAGCCCCCGGTGCCTTCAGGCTCAGCTCTGCCCTTTTATATTACACACTGTTCAGTCAAATCCATCACTGGTCTCCCAGACCTTTCCGATAGGCTGGAGGAGCTAGGTGGAAATGATGATTAAAGGCACTGGAGATGAGGAGGAGGGGAAGTGGAGAGATGTGATGGGAGGGAATATATTTGGTTTTTGGACATGCCTGAGCTGTCAGGGAGTCCTATTTCCATATGATGGCTTCCAAGGCTCAGTATTTCTCTGCACCCTCTAGGCAATGTGTGGTTCTCTCAGGATCAGCTAGGAATATCTGCAAATAAGGGTAATATCAACCACAACTGCTTTTCTCTCCTGCTTTCTTTCCTGTTGAAGGGACTACTCCATCCCCTGGCAAGAGCAGCCTTCTAGAACTGGTCAATGGTATTGAACAAATGTAGACAGAATCATAGGGTGGCAAGGCTTTACTATTCATTTAGTACAACTTCTTGTTTTACAGATAAAGAAACTGGGCCCAAAAAAAGTCAGATGACTTGGTGAGCTAGTTAAGAGAGCCAAAACTAGACCTCTAGCCTTTTGATCCTCAGCACAATTTCTTTCTGCAAGTCTTGTTTTCCCCCAGCTCTTCCCAAGCACTCCATGTCCTGTTTCTTGCCAACAGCCCTGGTACCAAATCTCTAAAACCAAACTCATCTATTTCCCCAAAAACATGCTCAGCTCCTTGTGGTTCCCATTTCAGTTGCTAATATCACTATACCCCAGTGGTTCTCAAATGGTAGTGACAATTTCCCCCAGAGGATATATTTGGCAATGTCTAGCGACATTTTTGATTGTCACAATTCAAGTTGCTATTGGCATGTAGTAAGTAAAGCTCAGCGAAGCTGCTAAAAATCCTACAATGCACAGGACAGCCCCCACAACAAAGAATTTTCTGGCCCAAAATGTCAACAGTGTTGAGGTTGAGAAATACTAATAAACCCATACTGCTCAACAACTCAGTTGGCTTCCAATCCCCTTGATAGAGAGTTGAAAAATGGGTCTAGAGACTAGGGTGCAGGTGAGCTTGTAGGTTTTAGATTAAAAACTCACTTTTCTAAGGATGTCAGCTGAAACTGGAGGAATAGATGAGTTTATTAGGTTGGAGAGAGTAGGCAGAGGAGGGATCAGGAGGGTACTGTGGGAAAGAGCCAAAAAGAGGAAGAAGAAGCAGGCTCTTCAAGTAAGAGAAGAGATCTCAGACCTACAGAAACCATGGGCTAACTCTAACTTTGCACATGATCCAGAATGAACTACAGGTCTGAGTAACAGATTTGGATACCCAGGAAAACCCCCAGATCACCCTGATCCTGAGTAGAATAGCTGGCTCCCGACAGAGAGCCACTAAAGAGCCACATTGGTCCAATGGATGTCCAGAATAACCAAGAGGCAAGGGCAGAGCTACTACGGAGTCCTGAAGCTGAACACTGAGACAGAAATCCTAGTCTAAACCCACCAACAAAAGACTCCAGGCACAAGGGCAGCCATTGGTATGTTGCTCTGAGCATTCTACATCTTGTAATCTCCCCGCCACTGATAGCCTCTAGTCTCCCTCTCCGCACCTCTCCACCTCCAAGGAGAGAAGCTGAGGCTGGACAGGGGGTCTCCGCAGGGGCTGGACAAACCCTGGCCAAGAAGGGAGCACCTCCCACACTGCTCTCTGCCCCAATCCAGTCCCTTTTCAACAAGGTAGATACTGCCAGCAGGAGGCTTTGGAAGGAGTCGAGTGTAATTAAAAACTGTGAAAGCAGCATTGTCTGAACTGTAAATCCTTCTCACTAAGAGGCCTTTACTTGAGAATTCGCAAAGGTGAGGAGAGGCCCAGGCTGCTGCTGCCACCACACCTCTACTTAGAGTCCAACAAGGAACTTGAATGGAAAAATATTTCCATCTACAACAACTAAAAAAAAAACTGCCATGGAGTCAATTCTTACTCATAGCAACCCTATAGGACAGGGCAGAACTGCCCCATAGGGTTTCCAAGCCTATAAATCTTTAAGGAAGCAGACTGCCTCATCTTTTTCCTACAGAACAACTGGTGGATTCGAACTGCCGACCTTTTGGTTAGCAGCCAAATACCCTAACAACTGCACCACCAGAGCTCCTTTCTATCTAATAGGGACCTGTAAATTTCATGGCTTCATTCTGCCTCTAGGATCAAGACTAGGGGAAAAGGAAAAAAATAGGAGTAGAAAGGGAGAGAAAGAAGAGAGAATAACAAACAGATGGTGATAAAGACAAATTCATTGACAAAAGCACTCCACTGTGCCCTTGTTTAGCTGTTTAGCTCTTTCTCACTATTTCATACAGAAATCTCTGTTTTCTAATCAGCTGCCCAGTGGGCCAAGTATGTGCTCTGTGATTAATGTCAGGGACAGTGTTCACTCAGCTAAATATCAGATCCAGCTCCAGCAACAACCTGTCACCATATGGTTGAAGGTCCATATTGCTTGCTGCCACTGAGCATGAAAGCAGTCCCATTATGCTACACCTCATGAGTGTGACAAGTCAACCAGCAGGTACCTGTGAGCCTAATATCAGCCCCACAAGTCTGAAAGTGAGTTCTCCTCTCATACCTCTGCAGCTCTCCCACCTATCTGCAAGCCAGCCCACCCTACATCCAGGAACCCAGCAACTGAGACAGATGATTTGCCCAAGTCCCCAGTCCACCTCTTGTGTATAAGTGCCCATGACAGCCTACATCCTGAAGGGATGTATGAATGGGACTCAGAAAGTAAACCAACAGAAAGATTCAGCCCCATCCAGTTCAGTTACACTCAGAAGCACAGTTAGAACAAAAAGCAAGGTAGTGGTTGTTATGTGCCTTCAAGTAAATTATTCCTCATAGCAAATCTATTGAACAGAGTAGAACTGTCCCACAGAGTTTCACAGGCAACAGTCTTTACAGGAGCAGATCGCTGGGCCTTTTCTCCCACAAAGTTGCTAGTAAATTCAAACCACCTACCTTACAGTTAGCAGCTAAGCACTTCACCATTGTCTCATCAGGTCTTCTTAAATAAATAAATAAATAAATAAAACCAAACCCATTGCCATCAAGTCAATTCCAACTCATAGCCACCCTATAGGACACAGCAGAACTGCCCCATAGAGTTTCCAAGGTTATAAATCTTTATGGAATCAGACTGTCCTCATCACTCCCCCAAGGAGTGGTTGGTGGGTTCAAATGACCCAAACTTTTGGTTAACAGCCCACTGCTTTAACCACTGTGCCATCAAAGCTCTTTCTCCTTTCAAAAAAAGAAAAAGAAAAAAAAAAAAAAAGCAAGATGGGCCTTAATTTTCAATGAACTCTAGATTTCCTTCACAAAAATCTTCCTGGATAACAAAAGGAAATGCATGCCCTGTTCCTCCACTCTCTGAGGTCTCTTATCTTATACCAAACGCACATGGGAAAAAAACAGCTTGTAGAGACAGTCTCAGTTCACAATGCAATTTTCAGGAAAGAAGAAGCAATATGTCTCTCGGCAGAAATACAAAATGATGCCCATGATGATGTCAATACACATCAGACAAAACTCACCCATTGGTGAGACAGAGCCCTGAGCTGAGAACTGTGGAGGTCTCTCACTCAGAGGACATGTACACACAGCTAAAATATCAGCCTTGATCTTTCAACAAGTTTGAGCTTCTCTGTCCCCAAAGGATGTCAGCAATCTACAGGCCATTCATTGAAGAACAGCCAGCACAACATGGCCTGAGAAGGCTACTTCATGTAAGGAGCAAAGGGAGTGAAGCTGAAATATCTCACTCAGTGAAAAAAGTGAACAGAACAATGCAGTTCAAAAAAACTCACCAAGGAAAACTCTACAGTGAGGCAGGTGACTAAAGGGTAACAAAGTGCAGGAAACACAAATTTCAGTCAAGACTGATGGAAAAGTCTGTTACTAGTAAAACCTGTCAGAATGCCTCCATTCACCTCTCAAAAACTCAAATCCCATGGAAACACAAAATAATTTATGAAGAGTTATAACACGTTGAACACAAATGGTGACTCTTTGACATATTTTTTAGGTTCATATATGAAGTATCTGTGTGGCTTCGGATGGGGCTCATGCTGGCTCTTACCAGTGAATAGCTAGGTGACTATCATATGATGTAAAACGAGAAGATTGAATTTATAATAATATTAATAACAGCTAACACTTAAGGAGTAATTACTCTGTGCCAGACTTAGTTCTAAGTGCTTTATATAATTGAATTCATTTCATCCTCACAGCAATCTTGTAAGTAAGGTATTGTTATCCCCATTTAACAGATGAGGAAACAGAAGAATGAGAGGCTAGTAACACACTCAAGGTCAAGCAGTAAGTGGCTGAGTCAAAATTTGAAACAAGGTTCTTCTTCTGATAACGGCTAAATAGCTCCTATCATATCAGATCTCCCACAGATAGTAATTATAACTCTAGACAAAATATAAAAAAACAACTATCTGAAGACATCATAGAGTGATAAAAAGCAGGCAGGTACTTAAGAGGAGTCAGCATGTGGAAGAAGGGACTGCACTGGGTGAATTTCCTGGTTTTACATCTTTTAGCCTAGGCTAGACCCCAAGTTTGTACCACATAGAATGACTTAAAACCTCAGATAGAAAATTTACAATCTAACTGGCTAGAAGAAGCAGAGAACAGTTTGGGACAACCACAACGGCTTGAAAGTGAGGGAAGAAACCTAAAAAAGACCAGAGAGAAGGTGTCGCATATTCTATATGTAAGTTCTGCCCAAATCTCTGAAGCTCTGAACCACACATGTCTGGGTAGACCACAAACAGCCTGAATAAGGATTTAAAAAAAAAAAACTGAACTGAGATTTTAGCTGTAGCCCATCTCAAAGAAGAAGAGTTGGCTGTTTTAATTCAGCCAAGTTAACTATCTACTGAAATTTTTTTGTTTTAAATAAAGTAAAAATACTCTTTGTAGGAACACACAAATCCAGAGAATCTATAATATACCATGTCCAGGATACATTGTGAAATTATTTATATGACCCCTATTCAAGAGGAGAGAAAGTCAAGAAAAAAGAGAATCAACAGAGAGCAACCCACCAAAAAACAAAAACAAGGGAATTAGCTAAATAGGATGTGGAAGTCACTATTATAACCTAATTAACCTAATCAAGATGTGTTAATTATCACCGGTGATTGGAATGCAAAAGCTGGAAACAAAGAAGAATCACTGGTAGTTGGAAAATATGGCCTTGGTGATAGAAATGACATTGGAGATTGCATGATAGAATTTTGCAAGACCAAAGACTTATTCATTGCAAATACCTTTTTTCAACAACACAAACAGTGGCTATACATGTGGACTTCACCAGATGGCACACACAGGAATCAGGTGGGAAGAGGTGATGGAGAAGCTCAATATCTTCAGCCAAAACAAGGCCAGGAGCTGACTGTGGAACAGATCATCAACTGCCCACAAGCAAGTTCAAGTTAAAGCTGAGGACAATGAAAACAAGTCCATGAGAGTGAAAATATGACCTTGATTATATCCCTCCTGAATTTAGAGACCATTTAAACAACAGATTTGATGCATTGAACACCAATGACTGAATGACTGGAAGAGATGCATATTTGTACCCATTCCAAAGAAAGGTGATCCCACAGAATGTGGAAATTATCAAACAATATCATTGATATCACACACAAATAAAATCTTGCTGAAGATAATTCAAAAATAGTTGCGCCAGTATATTGGAGAACTTCCAGAAATGCAAGCTGGATTCAGAAGGGGATGTGGAGAGAATAATCATATCTGATGTCAGATGGATCTTGGTTCAAAGCAAAGAATATCAGAAAGATGTTTACCTGTGTTTTACTGATTATTCAAAAGCATTCAATTGTGTGGACCATAAAAAATTGTGGATAACATTGAGAAGAATGGGAATTGCAGAACACTTAATTATACTCATGAGGAACCTGTACATAGACCAAGATGCTGTTGTTCGAACAGAACAAAGGAATACTGCATGGTTTAAAATCAAGAAAGGACTGTGTCATGGTTGTATCCTTTCACCATACTTATTCAATCTGTATGCTGAGCAAATAATCCAAGAAGCTGGACTATAGGAAGAAGAATGTGGCATCAGGATTGGAGGAAGACTCATTAAAACCTGAGGTACACAGACAACACAACCTTGATTGCTGAAAGTGAGGGGTGACTTGGAGCACTTACTGATGAAGATTAACGACTACAGTCTACAGTATGGATTACACTTCCATATAAAAAAAACAAAAACCCTCACAACTGGACCAATAAGTAGCATCACGATAGATGGAGAGAAGATTGAAGTTGCCAAAGACTTCATATTTCTTGGTTCTACAATCAACACCAATGGAAGCAGCAGTCAAGACATCAAAAGATTGGGCAAATCTGTTACAAAAGACCTCTTTCAAGCACTGAAGAGCAAAGATACCTCCTTGAAGAATAAGATGAGCCTAACCCAAGCCATGGTATTTTCAATCGCCTCCTATGCATGTGAGAGCATGCATATGAATATGGAAGAATGAATATGGAAGAACATGAACAATGAATATGGAAGACTGAAGAAGAGTTGATGTTTTTGAGTGGTGCTTTTGAGTTGGCAAAGAATGCTGAAAGTACCATGGACTGCTAAAAGAACTAACAAATCTGTACTGGAAGAAGTGCAGTCAGAATGCTCCTTGGAAATGAGAATGGCCAGACTTCATCCCACTTACGTTAGTCATGTTGTCAGAAAGGACTATTCTCTGAAGAAGGATGTCATGCTTGGTAAAGTGGAAGGTCAACGAAAGAAGGGAAAGCCCTCAACAAGATGGATTGACACGGTGGCTGCAGCAATGGGTTCAGGTACAGTAGGGATCATGAGGCTGGCACAGGACCAGGCAGTGTTTCATTCTGTCGTACATAAGATCGCTATGAGTCAGAAATGACTCGATGGCACAAAACAAACAACAACATCATAACCTAAGGCATTTCACTGCTAACCAGAAGGTTGGTGGTTCACACCCACTTTCCACTCCATGACAATATAATTCTATAAAGTTTTACCACCTTGGAAACCCAATGTGGGTCACTATGAGTTGGAATGGACTCAATGGCACAGGATTTGGGCTTGTTTTATTATTATTATTATTATTATTATTATTATTATAACCATTTTCAAGGATTTTTTTTTAAGTGCTCAAAAAAAGAATGAAAAGATAGGAATTCTCATCAGATTAATTAAAAAAAAAAAAAAAAGCCTCACTGCTGTTGAGTCATCAATTCATAGAGATCCTTCCTTGGGTTTCAGAGGTGGCATCTCTATGGAAGTAGATTGCCAATCTTCCTTCTGAGGAGTGGCTAGTTGGTTTGAACTGCCGCCCTTCTGGTTAGCTGTCAAATCCCTTAGGCACTATGCCACCAGAGTTTCTAGAGTAATTGAAATCATAAAAAAGAACCATATGGAAATTCCATAACAGCACTATTCAATAGAACTTTCTGCAAGGATGGAAACATTCAGTATCTTTGCTGTCCAATTACAGTGCCACCAGCCACTTGTGGCAAGTGACCACTTTCAATGTGGCTAGCTCTGGTGGTGTAGCGCCTAAGGCATTTGACTGCTAACCAGAAGGCTGGCAGTTTAAACCAACTCCTCAAAAGGAAGACTGGGCAATCTACTTCTGTAGAAACACAGGCTTGGAAACCCAAAGAGGGGTTGTTATGAGTAGAAATCGATTCAACAGAAGTGAGTTTGGTTTTATATGCATGTGACAGCTGGACAACAAATAAAGAAGACTGAAGAGAAGTTGATGCCTTTGAATTATGCTGTTGGGAAAGAACACTGAAAATACCACAGACTGCCAAAAGAATGAACAAAACTGTCCTGGAAGAAGTGCAGTCAGAACGTTCCTTGGATGCGAGAAAGGCCAAACTTAGTCTCACCTACTCTGGCCATGTTGTCAGAAGGGACCATTCCTTGGAGAAGAATATCATGCTTTGTAAAGTGGAGGGTCAGTGAAAAAGGGGAAGACCCTCAACAAGATGGATTGACACAGTGGCTGCAACAAAGGGCTCAAGTATAGCAATGATTGTGAGGATGGCACACAACTAGAAAGTGTGTTGTTCTATTGTACACAGGGTCACTATGAGTCAGAGCCAACTCGACCGCACCTAACAACAACAATGATATATAACTATTTTGTGTGTGCTCAGGATACAATTATAGTAATTGATGGTCAAAGATTTATGTGTCCAAACAAAGCAAAAGTGAGGGAAGGCGACAATTTACTAAGTTAACACACACAATATTGCTTAATTCGTTTTTCAATCAGCATTTATTCTGTCAGGTAATCAGATAAGAGATACATATCTAAACCAGTAATTTTGTCCAGAAAAAAAATCACTAGTTTTTAGAGAGTGACTTGAACCCATCTGCTCAGCAAAAGGACTCTCTAGAACTGCTTGAATTTAAATTTTCACAGAAAGAATTGGTATGATGACTCAACACAGCTTCATAATTAGAACAGACAGCACCTCCTGGGCTTTGCCATACAGACAATGCAGCTGTGACACAGTGCAAAGAGAACTGGAATTGCCATTAAAGACCTTGAGCCTGATTCTCAACTATACCATTTAGAACTGTGGAAGAACATGACTGTCACTTAGCCTGTTTGAGCCTCTCAGCTGTACATTTGTTTTTTGTTTTAGTTTTTGAAGCATATTTGCATGGAGCATCTCATTTGACAAAAATGTGTGGCACAAATTGATCAGTGTTTCTCTTACATTAAAAAAAAAAAGTTGTCATAGAGTAGACTCTGACTCATGATGACCTCATGTGTGTCAGTGCAGAACTGTGTTCCACAGGGTTTTCAATGGCAGATATTTCAGAAGTAGACTGTCAGGTCATTCTTACAAGGTGTCTCTGGGTGGACTTAAATCTCCATTGTTTCAGTTAACAGCTAGGTGCCTTAACCATTTATACCACTCAGGGACTGTGTTAGACTGGATTCTCTAGAGAAACAAAACCAGTAAAGCTTATATATAGAGAGAAAGAGAAACTTATCTTAGGAAAATGGCTTACACACTTATAGAAGAACTTGCAAGTCCAAAGTTCCTGGATCAAATGTCAAGATGGAGGCTTTTCCCAACTCACGCAGCTGCAGAGGCTGAGGAGCTCAAGATTGGCAGGCAGTATACTGGCTGTTGACTCCAATGCATGATGAATCCAAGATCTCCAGGCTGAATGGCGGATTGTTCACTCACGGACAGTTGTAGGCAGCACAACAGAATCCTGATCCACAGAAGAGTGTCTCTTTTCCCAGGATGTCCATAAATATACTGGAAGCAGGCCACATCCCTAGGGAAACTCCCTCACCATGGATTAGCTGCTCAAAACGTGTACATCTGATCCCATCATTGGAACAACCCACATCACAATTGCTTAAACCACACGAATTGTAGTCCAGCCAAGTTGACACACAGCTCCAACTATCACAGGGACTCTGTTTCCCTTATAGAAGTGAATAAAATCAAGCCTGAGAAATACAGCAACCATCAAAGATGTAGGTGCACAGCAGACTAATACAGTTAATCGATAGACAGGCTCATGTAGACAAAGCTGAGTCAGAACACACGAAACAGCCACACCATCAAGGATGAATTAGTATAAACCATTCACGTGAGACTGCAGACCAGCCCACAACTGATATGAATTAACCAAACAACAGATTGCTGAAAACATCAACTAAGTTAAAATTCAGTTGAAAAACAAAGCCAAAATGACACAATTCAGAGAAGTCCAGAGACTGATAGTCATGATTGTTGTCATGTTGTTAATGATAATAATGATGAGAGTTAATATTTACTGTTTTAAATATATTCATCATCTCATTTAAAACTCCTAACACTCCATGGCCATGAACATGATAGAGTTAGCAGACAATGTTTCTATGTGCATACTTGTATGAGTTGTAAGAATGTCCAGGTGTATAATAGGGCTGATAAGGGGTAAGGTTGGTGGTGGCTTCTTGGCTACACAGAGGGATCTAGTAGTTGGACCTGCAACCATGGTTGCAGGGAACATCAAGCTCAATTGGTATAACATACTATACAACAACATTGTTCTACATCTTACTTTGGTGAGTAGTGGCTGGGTCTTAAAGTTTATAAGCAGCCATCTAGATGCAACAATGGGTCTCTCCTCATCCAGAGCAAAGAAGAATGAAAAAAAAAAAAAAATGCATAGAAACAATTAGTCCAAGGGACCTCAGACCATGCAATCCTCAGCCTATATGACCACGAGACCAGAAGAACTAGATGGTGCCTGACTACCACTATCAAGCAGTTATAAAAAGATCAGTGCAGGAGATCCTTGGTAGAGTGGGAGAACAAGGTGGAACAAAACTCAAAATCATAAAAAATAAAAAATATGAAAGACCAGCTTTGCTGGTCTGATACAACCTAGTGACACGCCTGAGACTGTAGTCCCTAGTTACCCTTCAGGTCTGGAACTGACCTCCCTCCTATGGCTTCCAGCCAAACAATAGACAGGCATATGGGGTGAATATTTACATCAGGTAGATCCACTCCTTGGAGCAATCAATCATGGGAGAATGGAAGAGCAGTGTTTGCACAGGGAGAGAGCTGGGGCAGGGGGAGTACATGGGAGGGAAGGACACAGAGAAGAGGTAACTATGGCAGGGAAGTGGGAAGAGAGCTGTTACATTGTGGGGAATTGCCATCAATGTCGTGAAACAAAATGTGTATGAACTACTGTATGGAAAATGAATTTTTTCTGTAAACTTTCACCCAAATCACAATAAAAATTTAAAATAAAATTAAAAAAAAAAAAAAATCCTAACACTCCTATGTGGTTGGCAATATTACTATCCCATCTTTTCATATGAAGAAGCTCTGGTGGTATAGTGGTGAGAGCATTTGGCTGATGACCACAAAACTGGTAGTCAAACCCACCAGCCTCTCCACAGGAGAAAGATGAGACAATCTGTACAGCCTTG
>NW_006921631.1:9931024-9935183 GCF_000298275.1 Orycteropus afer afer | reverse complement strand
AAAAAAAAAAAAAAAAGACATTGAATAGCCCACACAACTAATAAATGGCAGATCCAAGATTCAAACCCTTACCTGTCCTCAACCATGCAACCATTGTTTCAAAGCTGAAGATATATTACCACACGCCTCTTTATAGGGAAATCTTACAAAGGTGTTTTAAGTTAACAAATTCCATTAGAAACAAATTCCTTTTATGCCAAAATTGTCTTATCCATGAAAGGAATTGAAATAAAGTTCTCTGTTCTTTGCAGTAGCAGGTCTGTAACAACTGAAAAGGCAGTGGCAGAACCTAGGGTGAGGTCTCCTCTCAGGAGTGCAGGGCCGGCCTCTTAGATCTGCTGCAAGAAGTGCAAAGCCCAAAATGTCCAGTCTCTGGCCAGCAGGGCCTGGGAGCCACAGGAGCCCCAGCAGGTCTAGAGTCACCTCACAAGGCTTGTCAGGAAGGGAATTCCCATCCTAGAGGGCACCCTGATGCAGTAATTCCTCCCAGAAATCAGGAATTTCCTGACTGAGTTTTAGCACTGAAACATCTCCTTTTTATTAAAAGAGGTTTTACTGTGTGTTCAAATTTGGAGATAAATCTTGTTATGTAAATTATGTAGTTTGGGTTCAGAAATGGACAGAAAGAAAACTGGTTTGTAACTTAGGAATGATTTATACTGTTTATTTGAAATATGACCTTTCTCTCCTTTAGGCCCTCAATACCCACTGCCAATAGTTTTGCATGAAAACTTCTAAGTAAACTGCAGAAGAGTGGAGAGAAACTCTAGGTGATTTTTAAAAAGGATACAAATCCAAAGATTCTGAACTCTCTCCTAAAAGCTAAAATATTCATACACTGTATGCATACACGCAGGAATGTCTAGATACATTTGAAAACTAGAGTTTACATCCACTAATTTGTTACTATGAAATCAACTTATTGGGGTCTGTTCTGTGATCTTGTTTGTGAAGAATATTCGATTCGACTGATAGTGCCCACTCCTTGGGTTTCCGAGGCGGTATCTCTATGAAAATAGACTGTCCATTTTGAACCACCAGCCAGCCTTCTGGTTAGCAGTCAAATCCCTTAGGCACTATACCACCAGAGCTCCTAATAACTTAATAAGTCTTGTTATTTTGTGTACCATCTGAGAGATAGCTAGGCCTCAGTTAACTATAAAAAATTCACACCTATTTGTGAAATGCAAGTGTATTATTTCTTCTTTACATCTATAATCAAGTTGAGTAGAATTGAATTCACTCTGCAATTGCCAAAAGTAATTACAACAGCCAAAGAAAGTAAATGTAGGCCTACATAACAAATTTGCTAATGATCTTTCATTAACATAACAAGTAAATACTTGTTACCCCATTCAGGTGAAACAATTCAGAATCTTTCTTCACTTCCACATTCAGGTATGCCAGACCTTCCACAACGGTCCCGAGTACCAAGTATGCTCCAGGTATTGGACTAGTGAATAAAACTAGTTCCAGGCTCTTGCTATTGAACAACAACAAAAAAAGAATCTGTTCTCATGGACTGCTGTTTTTCAATCCACTCATATAAACCTTACTTACTAAACATAGTAAGCAGACTGTATCTATTTTAAAGTTCCTGATCACAAACAAAGTATTTTATTTCTTGCTCTTATTTTTCTTCTTTGAATCTGATGTGAGTTTTATTTTTACAAGGCAATTTGCCTGCTCTTATATCCTTTTAAAATATTAGGTATACCCACTGAAAATTCTTAGAACAGTAATACCAAGGTTTAAAAGTACCGAAAAAAACAAACTACTGATAGGAGAATACAATTGACCATCTGGGCATAATCTAAAATTGGCTAGCATTGCTAAACATTAATGAGTAAATAATTAGTCTAATTAGCACCATTTTGAGGATCTTTACCAGATGCTTATAAACATATATAATGCTTAATCCCTATGACATTCACAAAGAGATAGTTTCTGATTTTTAGAAATAAGGAAACTGAGAGTCCTCAGAAGTTAAGTAACTTGTCAAGTAATGAGATGGGATTTGAACCTATGTCTGTGTATGTGTTTCTGTTTTGTTGTCGTTGTTTTTTGGAGGTGTGGGGGTGCCTGTGTGTCTTCCTGTCCTCCATTCTTAAGATGTTATTAACTCTTATGTGAGAATGAGCCTATTGTTGTTGTTGTTGTTATTATGTGCCATAGAGTCAGACCTGACTCATAGTGACCCCTCCTTGGGTTTCCAAGGCAGTATCACTATGGAAGTAGATTGTCCCATCTTCCTTCGGAGGAGTGGCTGGTAGGTTTGAACTTCCAGCCTTCTGGTTAGCAGTCAAGTGCCCTAGGCACTACGCTACCAGAGCTCCTAATACTTTTCATTTCCTCCAGCTCAGAAATTCTTAACCATTTTGGGATCACAAACAACTTCCAAGATCTGATAGCATCTTGGACACTCTCTCCCAGATAAACATAGACACACACATGTGAGCATGACTCAAACATGTGAGCATGTGTGTGTCCAAAATTTTGGGGTGGGGGAAGATCAAGGAATTCATGGCTATCATGAAGTCAAAAAAAAAAAAAACCATTTCCATTTCCAATTGATTACGACTCATAGTGACCCTCGAACTGCTGACCTTTCGATTAGCAGCCAATGCCACCAGATCTTCCCCTTGAAGCTGAGCCCAAGTTAAAAACCTTTATTCGAAAGAGAGTCACCAACCATCACCACTGCTGGATTTTCATTCATTCACACATGTCCTTTATACTTTCTCCTTCTCTTTGGATTCAGAGGGAGTTTTTCAGGATTAAACAGTGGAGCTAAGAAGAATATTATCTTGTCCACATCCAAGGAAAGTCTTGCTGCCTGACACATTGCCTTCCCTTCACCCACTCAGCCAGTGTCTTCACACCATGGACCCCATTCAGGTGAAACAATTCAGAATCCTTCTTCAGACTTCACGTACTTTCACTTCCACATTCGTGTACTCCAGACCTTCCACAATGGTCCTGAGTACCAAGTGTGCTCCAGGTATTGGACTAGTGAATAGAACTAGTTCCAAGCTCTTGTTATTGAATAAAAAAAAAAAAAAATCTGTTCTCATGGAACTTACATTTGAAATAAGAAATAAACAATAATTAGACATGAAAAAGAATTATAGTATATGCTGAAAGGTGATAAGTGACCTGGAAAAAGAAAATTATAGGAGCTCTGGTGGTATAATGCCTAAGGCATTTGACTACTAACCAGAAGCCTGGTGGTTCAAACCAACAAGCCACTCCTCAGAAGGAAGGTTGAGTAATCTCCTTCCATAGTGATACTGCCTCAGAAACCCAAGGAGGGGTCGCTATAAGTCAGATCTGACTTGACGGCAGTGTTTTTTTTTTTTTTTTTTTTTTGGTTTATAGGCGGTGAGAAGTAGAGGAGGTGGGTTGCAATATTAAATAGGTGATCAGGATAGACCTCATTGAGAAAAATGAGTGAAAACATCAAGGAGGGGTCAGGGAGTCAAACATGTGGCTATCTGGGGGGAAGATATATTTTATTTGTTTGTACATTGTCTTTCTTCTCCTCTAGAATGTAAGCTCCATGAGGTCAGGGATTCTCTTCTTGTGGTTGTTGTTCACTGCTGTATAGCCTGAGTGCCTATAACAATACCTAGCACATAGGAGCTCAATAAATATTAGTTGAATAAACGGGTAAATGAATTAACTAAAACTGATCGTTCAAGCTGAGAGTTAGAGCGACAATTTAAAATCTTCCCCCAAATAAGATAATTAGGAGCTCTGGTAGCACAGTGTCTAAGGCACTTGACTGATAACCAGAAGGCTGGTGGTTCAAACCCACCAGCCACTCCTCAGAAGGAAGGTTGGGCAATCTACTTCCGCAGTGATACCATCTTGGAAACCCAAGGAGTCGCTATGAGTTGGGGCCAACTTGACGGCACATAACAACAACAACAACAAATATAATAATATCTTTAATTAAGAGCTAAGTTCAGAATGGTAAAACCCAGTCACTAGTGCTCAGACGGCTCCCTTGCTACCATCCCGAGAGGGACCGGGTCTCCAGGAGCAAGGTAAGCACGGGCGGGCTGGTGCTTACTCACTGATCTGCACTGAACACTTTCCCTTGTTACCCTCCCGAGAGGGACCGGGTCTCCGGGAGCAAGGTAAGCACGGGCGTAGC
>NW_006921631.1:9925950-9929159 GCF_000298275.1 Orycteropus afer afer | reverse complement strand
GCAATGATGGGATCAAGTATAGCAGGGATTGTGGGGCTGGCGCGGGATCGGGCAGTGTTTCGTTCTGCTGTGCATGGGGTCGCTATGAGTCAGAAACGACTCGACGGCACTTAACAACAACAACAACAACAAGTTCAGAATGTAAGGGAAAAAAACTGAACTTAAATGGCTTCACCTCTGGCAAGTGAATATTGAAAGGCAACTATATATTAAAAATGATCATTTCAACTCCAACTTTACAAGAATCAAATAAGGGGTGAGCTTTAAAAGAAACAAACAAACAAACAAAAAGTCAGGAGAACCTATAAAAATAGGTTTTAATTTTAAAATTAGAAATAAGCCTTGAAATTGTTGTTGTTGTTAGGTGCCAGTGAGTCACCTCAGGGTCACAGTAACCCCACGTACAACAGAACGAAACACTATCTGGTCCTGTGCCATCTTCACAATCCCTGCAATACATGAGCCCATTGTTGCAGCCACTGTGTCAATCCATCTTGTTATGGGCCTTCCCCTTTTCCACTGACCCCCCACTTTGCCTTGAAATCTAGAACTTCTAAATACTGGAGAGCTCATCCTAAGACTCTCTGTGGGGTACACCACCATTCCCTGTGAGGATTTAATAAGTAAGAGAGATGACATCAATTAGAAAACTGTCAGTTACTGTCCTATATAATACCCTCAACCTTTCCTGTATTCCCCATTGCAGACCTGCATAACCTCAGCACTCACCATACACTGATGTTCTTAGTTTCCAAACTTGGTTGTGGCTGATTCTGTCAGTTGTTTATCCCTTGGTGCTTGTGGGCCTTAGGATGTAGGTTGAGTCTCCACAGAAACCAAGAAGCATTGACTCAGTTTCGGGCCACAGGTTACATCTCTGACCTTCATGATCTCACATATGTATATCCTCGGTTATTCTGGGAGACAGAGTGTGTCCCTGTGTGCATGTGTATTACTACCCCCTCAACTCCCCAAAAAAGGGAACTCCAATCACATGCTTCATGTTCAAGAAGCCTTGAAGTTACTGTTGAGGAACCAGTGACTATCTTATGCACATAATTACAATATCAAACCAAGACACTGGACACATATCTCTCCATTAGCTTCTCCTAAAAACAACATTTGATTCTTGGAAAGAATAAGTACTATCTGGACAAATGCCACAACCAATTACAGGGCCATAAATCAGACATATTCTCCCTTCACTTTGTCTCCCAAAGTAAATTCAATCTGTTAAAAATCAAGAATATTAACTCCCCTGGATTGCATGGCATGTGACTTTATTGATGGTGGGTCTTACCGTATTACAGGTAATACGAGCTTCAGAATCTTCTTTCTTCTCTGATTAACCAGCAATGTCAGGGCAAAGCTGAAATCACTTCATCGTAACAGTTCAACCTCTGCAATGCTGTGCATCATTAAATTTTTAATGGAGTCCATTGGGGAAGTCCTTTAATCCTTTAATAATTGAGTTGAGGGGAAGGGGCCAGTGATGAAGAGTTGATATTAACTAGGTTTGGCTACTAATGGCTTTCCTACAATCCCACTGTGTCCATGTTGCCATTTAAAAGAATGCATTCCATTTGGCCTTTGCTTTTTACCTGTCAATAGGGAAACTGAAAAGTAATACATTAAGTATTTCAATTTGTATTATAGTTCTCCACTCAACTCTCCCTTCTAGTACTATTGAACTCAGTCTAAACTAAGCTCCAACAACCATTGTCAAGCAGAAAAATTTAATCTATGAACTAGTTGGGTCTGTATGACATCATATAACCCATCAGTGATATATTTTTTACTGATTTTACTGGCCACAGAGGCAGAACCACTGGAAAATACTCAGCTTCCTTGAGAGGACCAATTTCAATTTAATCCCTTTCTAGTGCCTAAGTACTTGACTGCTAACCAGAAGGCTGGTGGTTCAAACCCACCAACCACTTCTCGGAAGGAAGGCTGGGCAATCTACTTCCGTAGTGATACTGTCTTGGAAACCCAAGGAGGGGTCACTATGAGTCCAGATGACTCCATGGCACATAACAACAACAACAAGTTAAGTGGCCTGGTCTCTTATGACCCTGCCACCTTTTCTTGCCTAAGGTCATGTGGATATGACAGCCCTAGACCTAAGGAAAGATTCCCACCCATCCATTTACAACACTCTCACTACCAGTCAAAGAAATTAACGTTCTACCACTGCACACATCAGGCAGTGTGTGATCATGCTCCACTTCTCAGAGAGCTCAAAGTAAAGGCATTGTAATAAATGCGACAATCTCAAAGAAGTCTAATTATTTGCCCAAGACTACACAGCCAAGGCAGAGGAGACCAGCAGAACTACAGCTCAAGGATTCTGAAAAACTACTGCTACCTACTAGGTCACTCTAACCTCCAGTCCAGGAAAGCAAACATATGAACCCACCATGTAGAAATGACTATTTTATAAATAAAAGGAAGGTTGGGTAAAGAGAGTAAGTCACCATGGCCTTGTTAAAAAACAGAAGAGTGCCCATATCCTGAACTACCTTCTTTTGAGAGTTTTCCTGGAAATCACAGGAAGTAAAAGGCCGTCAACTGACTGGCATGTGGATGGTCTAGTGGCCAAACACATCTGATGAGTTCTTGGCCTGGGGAGAATTGCACACCTATGCTATAGCACTGGCTGCACAGTGGAACACCATGGACCACGCTGTAGCCAAATTCATCTTCTGTGTTGATAGGATACAGTAAGAAGGAGACAGACAAGTGAAGTTGTTTCACACTAAAACAACTGGTATCTACAGCAGAAGGAAGGAGGTCAGGCCCATGAAGCAAGATGATTTTAGGAAAGAACTGTTTGGGAAGTGACTATGGCCACTTCAGAAGGGATCCTGAGGAGTGATAGAAAACAAACCTACCTTCCGCTGGCTTCTCCTGTGGAGTGATGGGGATGTTCCAGCTAATGCACAGAGAAATGCACAAAAGAATAAAGAGAAGGTTGGGAAAGGGCAAAGCAGTGGCAGAACCTGTGCCCTAGATTTGTCCCTCACCATTCCCCAGGCTTCTCCTGCACGAACCGCATGTCCCTCTCTCTCCTGGATCTTCAACTTGCTCCCTTTCCTGAATAAGCTCACGTAGGAGCTCTGGTAGCATAGTGGCTAAAGCACTTGACTGCTAACCAGAAGGCTGGCGGTTCAAACCCACCAGCCACTCCTCGGAAGGAAGGTTGGGCA
>NW_006921631.1:9865235-9924635 GCF_000298275.1 Orycteropus afer afer | reverse complement strand
TAGTTCTTCTGGTCTCATAGTTGTATAGGCTGCAGATCGGATGGTGTACCAGTCACTAGGACTAATTGTTTCCATGAGTTTTGGTTTTCTTCATTCTTGTTTGCTCTGGACAAGGAGAGACCCATCGTTGCATCTAGATGGCAGCTTGCTAGCTTTTAAGAGAAACTCCCTACTCTTGCCCTTTCTTCCAGAATCCACTCCTCCTGTTGGCCTCCCTTGCCTTGTGTCTATATTAGTTTCCTAGGATTGTCTAAAATTTCCACAAATTGAGTGGCTTAAAACAACAGAAATTAATTCTTTCACAGTTCTGGAGGGCAGAAATCCAAATCAAGGTGTCATCAGGATTGTTTTAATTCTTGGTGTTCCCTGGTTTATTGATGCATCACTCCAATCTCTGTCTTTACATGGTCTTCCCCTCTATGCAGCCATGTGTCTTCTCCTTTTCTGTCTCTTACAGGGACTCTAACCCACTGCCATCAAGTCAGGTCTGACTCATAGCGACCCCTCCTTGGGTTTCCAAGGCTGTATCACTACAGAAGTAAATTGCCCAACCTTTCTTCCAGGGAGTGGCTAGTGGGTTTGAACCACCAGCCTTCTGGTTAGCAGTCAAGTGCCTTAGGCACCATGCTACCAGAGCTCCCAAGCATTTCTACTCTGTCACTTGGGGTCGCTATGAGTCAAAAAAACAACTCAACAGCACCTAACAACAAGTCTATAGCAACAACTGTCTAACTGGTCTCTCCGACACTAGTCTCTACCTAGGTTCCTATTCATGTTCCAGTAGGTACCAGGACTGCCTTTTAAAAAAAAAAAAAAAAAACAGATAATGGCCACTTTATTACACTGCCTAGAAACCCCTGCTGGCTTCTTGCTGACAATAAGATGAATTTGAAAGTTTTACAAAACTCCTCCCCTCTAGCTGACAACTATTTTGCACTCCACAGCCACCCTGCCGTTCATGTCCTTGATACTGTGTTCACCACCATTTCCCGACTAGTTACTACAGAGACTAGTACACTTGCTTCTCAGGGCTTCTTTGCATACACTATTTCCTCTACTTCGAATTCTCTCATCCATTTACCTTTTTCCCATATTTCCCTACATTCTCCAAGAACCAGTTAACATGTCACTTCTTCTGTGAAGATCTTTCATTAATCCCAAACAAGAGTCATTCATTGGTTAATTTATCCATTCAACCAACATGTATTTGTCAAATGTCTACGACATGTCAAGTAACATGCAAGATGCTGGGGATACAGGAGTTCAAAAAAAAAAGAAAGAACAGAAAAGATTTTGCCTTCAAGAAGTTTATGATCTGGTGATAGAAACAGTAAATAAATATATATTCCAAATTGCGATAAGAAGTATGAAGATAATGAACACTGTGTAATACCACAGAAGAACTCAGACAAAGTTGGTTCTCTGCCCCTCTGGTCATGCCACTCCTAAAATAATTTCACATTTTTAAGTTGTGTTGTTGTTAGGTGCTGCCAAGTTGATTCTGACTCACAGGGACCCTATGTATAACAGAATGAAACACTGCCCCAACCCATGCCATCTTCACAACCATTGCTACGTTTGAGTTGCAGGCACTGTGTCAATCAATCTCGTTGAGGGTCTTCCTCTTTTCACTGACCTACTTTACCAAGCATGGTGTCATTCTCCAAGGACTGGTTCCTCCTAATAACACATCCAAAGTACGTGAGACAAAGTCTCACCATCCTTGCTTCTAAGGAGCATTCTGGCTGTACTTCTTTTTGTAATGTGCTGTTGAGTCAGACCCAACTCATAGTGACCCCTCCTTGGGTTTCCAAGGTGGTATCACTATCGAAGTTGTTGTTGTTGTTGTTGTTGTTATGTGCCGTTGAGTCGACCCCGACTCATAGCGACCCCTCCTTGGGTTTCCGAGGCAGTATCACTACGGAAGTAGGATTGCCCAACCTTCCTTCCGAGGAGTGGCTGGTGGGTTTGAACCGCCAGCCGTCTGGTTAGCAGGCAAGTGTCTTAGCCACTATGCTACCAGAGCTCCGTAGATCACCCAAACTCCCTTCCAAGGAGTGGCTGGTGAGTTTGAACTGCCAGCCTCCTGGTTAGCAGCAGATTTGCTTATTTTGCAGTCCAAGGTACATTCAATATTCTTCATCAGCACCGTAATTCAAAGGCATCAATTCTTTTTCAGTCTTCCTTATTCATTGTACAGCTTTCACATGGATATGAGACAAATGAAAATACCATGGCTTGGGCCAGGTATAAGCCAAGGTACACCTTAGCTTAATTTATGTCTTTAAATAGTCTCTGCTAGACTGTTAATATATCAGTGCTTTGTTTTATTCATTTTTTTCATTATCTAGAACATACAGGTATTTAATAAATCTGATGATTAAATGAAGGAATGATTTAATTAATGAGCAAACTGGTTTATTATATCCCATTTAATTCTAAATTTGAGAAATCCACATATACCTAGATAAAGTGCATTCCAGTTGCTCACGTGTTACCTGAAATCTCTAGTTTCATTGAATACTAGTTTACAAAGACTAAATTCAAGACATAACATTTCATCTCTCTAAAATTGGCTGTAACTAGTTTTCAGGGGGAAAAAAAGTATCAGCAGTGGTGGGAGAAGTAATACAATATGGGAATACTTACTTTCCCTAAAAACCAAAATTGCATTATCAGTTTTCAATCTAGTCAATCCAAGTACTAAACAAGAGGGAGGTCAATAGTTCTGGTAATCAGCCTTACATAGGGGCACAGTGGGCTTTTTCCTAGCTGAGGCTGGGACTTGTTTGAAATCATAACACAGCTCAAAAGAAAACTTGGAAAGGGAGTATCTCAGGAATGGATGGACAGCTGCTGGTGAGTCCCAATGGAAGCTATGTCTGGAAGGCTCTGGATCTGATATTTAACAGTTCTGCTGCCAAATGCTCAGACTGGCTCCCAAAACAAAAGTCACTGAGAGCAAAAACTGGGAGCTAGTGAGAAGGAAAATGGATGTGGTCTGCCTTTTTGTCATTCTTCCAGTGGGAAAAGCAGTGATGTTAATGGGATGGTTAATGGGAGCATTGCAGATGGGTGGGACCAGACAGGATTGGATGGCTTTCACTTGTACAGGAGTTTGACAAACAGGAGTGATGAATGCCCACTAGCACCTTTCATGAACACATAAACACTAGGGCAACCTCATATCCCAAAGACTTCCTTTAAAACCACAGAATATTATAAACAGCTGACCATCAGAAGGCTTTCTGGAAGCTCAAGTATCTAGCAGGTGGGGAGTTGTTTTCCCAGAGCTAGTTCAACAGGACAACTGAGAATAGTGATCTCACTGGGGTGTGAACACCAGAATTCAGGCAGCAGATGGTGTGATTTAGTGGAAAGGCCACTGGACCAGGAGTCAGCAACCAGGGATAGCATCCTAGCCTCTCTCTTTATAAGCAGCATGACCTTGGACAAGTTCTTGGCCTCCCTGAACTTCAGGTTCCTCAGCTAGGAAATGGAGAAGGGGGCACTCTGCCTAACTTAAAATTGTTGCGAGGCCTAACTGAGATAGTACATGTGAAAGCTCTTTGAAAACTAAAGGATGCATTTTTTTTTTTTTTTCCTACAAACCCTTCTATGGCATTTTCTATGGGTCAAGCATTAATCTGCATGTTTTATAAATATTAATCCAAAATAACTCTATGGTTTGGTACTACTACTATTTCCATATTAAAGAATAGAAACAGACAGAAAGTTTGCAAAGGCCCCGTCCAAGGTTACACTGCTAGTAGGCAGCAGAGCAAGGATTTGAACTCATACACTCTGGCTCCTGAATCAATGCTCTTAACCACTATACTATGCTGGGATATCATGCACAGTTCCTAACATTTGGCTGCTAACTAAAAGGTCTAATGTTCAAACTCATCAGCAGCTCCACAGGAGAAAAGACCTAGTGATCTTCTCCCATAAAGATCATAGACTAGGAAAACCTATAGGGCAGTTCTAATCTGTTCTACAGGGTCACTATAGGCTCATCATAAGTCAGAATCAACTCAATGGCACACAACAATGACAAGAGTATGTATGAGTTTTTACTTATATAAAATAAAAAACTGACAATAATAATACCCAACACTGTACAGTACTCTACATTTTACCAAAAGGCTTTTCATGTTCATTATCTTATTTCATTCTCACAAAACCATCTGAGGTCATTATTACTATTTTCCTTTATATAGACAGAGAAATTGTGGCTTGAGCACCTCTTGAAGTTGGACATGTGTTTCAAATTATTTTTCCAGAAATGAGAAGAGATATGTAGTGTTTAAACCACTCATGTCTACTTAGCCAATGCCTTTCTATCTATTATGGATGTGGACTTTTTACATAAAAGAACTGAACCAATAGCAAAGTGCAAAGAAAACTAAACTCGAAAGAAAAAGAATAGGTGTGTAATCAGGGCCAGTTTTACACATAGAAAAATTGGAAATCCTCGTACAAAGTATTAACCTTCTGCCCAGAATGATCTTCTTCACTGATCCCATTCTAGGGACCATCAAATTCTACCATAAGACAGTCATTCTTTTAACAGAATACTCTTCTAGTTAAAAAGTATGTTTGAAAGAATAGCACATTACCACGTACATCCCACTGTGACTTACTTTATAACAGCTTTTCAATTTGACAGCTAGCTAAGAGAAAGTAATATGAAAAGTAAAAGGTCATAAGATGGGTTCAGGGCATAAGACAAGCAAGAATGAGAGACTAAGCTGAGATACTGATGAAGCTAGAAAACCAGTGCTGTGGTTGAACCCAGGGATCCAAGATGCAGAGAATCTCAGGGAAGAGAGAAGTGGAGAGGCCAGAGAGAAGTAGGAAGGTGTCTCCTGGGATGTTCTTCCCCTCTGGATTTCCAAAGTCCACCTCATGGCACTGCCAACTGGCTTTCATCTCTGAAGAACTGTGCTTGTATCCCTGGGCCTCTGTATGAAGATGGTGGCTGTCATTCCCTGGGAACACACGCACAATAGGAATCTCTGCCATGATATGAGGAGGGGCATGAGGAAAGGGGGTGAGGGGGAGCCAGCAGCAGGGGAGGAAACTCTCGATGGTTATGTTAAAAAGGATTTGTTCCACTGTCAAAACCAGAAAGCTCTCCCCAAGAGCCAGCTTTAGGGGAAGAAGTCTGAAATGACAGGGAGGAGGCGGGATGCCATTAAAGAGGTGCTTTGGAAAGGAGGGAAGGAGGCTGAAATAAAGGAAGGAATATCAGGGGAAAGACAGATGTGGCTGGTCCACCTCTGGACTCTGATGAGCCAGGAATGCTTGAGGGATGCCCAGAAACTGGGCTCTATTGTTTCTGCCACAGTCCGTGGGTGGCACACATGATTAAGTGCACAACTATTAACTGAAAGCTTGGCAGTTCAAACCCATCCAGAGGCCTGTCAGAAGATAGGCCTGGTGATCTGCTTCCAAAAGGTCACAGCCTTGAAAACACTATGAAGCACAGCTCTACTCTGCACACATGGGGGCATCATTGGAATTGACTCAATGGCAACTACAAGAACTGTTTCTGCTGGGTACCAGACATAAGGGCTGCCAAGGTTACCCGTATTTTCCAAGGCTAGGACAGCTCTTTAAATCCAGGCCGTTGAACCAGATGCTCATCCCTGGTTCTCTCCAGTGACTAGGACAGAGTCCAAAGGCAGCCAAGTTCTTGAAATCTGTAAAAGTTATACCACCTCCACCCAATGGCCCATTCCCTTTCCTGGGCTCCATTTTGGGGAAAGACATTAACCTCTTTTCCAAGCTGGCATGGGCTTTCCATTCAGGCTCTGCCTGACTGGTGCTCAAACAAAGACATATTTGGACCCTCCTGCAGGAATGGAGGGGACTTCTTGGGCCCAGAGGGAGCTGGCCTTAATCTGCTGCACAGTGAATGACAACAATGTTAAGAATGAAAATATGGTTTGGGGGGATAGTCCCCAGGAGCCCAACATTTTGGTATTTAAGGGAACTTTAATGAGCTTAAGAAGCTAATCTGGACTTCAGGAGGGGGTGTTTTGTTATGTTTTGTTTTGAAAAATCCTTTTAAAGGATCCTGAGGCTGGGATAGGGAGGAGGTAACCAAATTGTGAGTCAAGGAGAGGCCGCAGGGGTAACTGAAGGAGTGGATGGAATTAGGAGAGGAGATTGCTTCAGAGATCTTTTCTCATTGAATTAGCAGAATCTGGTGCTCAAAGAAGTAAAGGGGTGTTCTTCCAAATCGGAGAAGATGTAGAAAGTTGAAAATGATGCATTTACATCCTATCAGAAATTCTCACTAGGCTTGTCATGAGTAACCCCTTCTCCAATTTTACTGGTGACAGTATCAGACTCAAACACTTCTCTGATCCACCAAAAGGCACCTATCTCTGGCAGGACACAACCCAGCATCCACTAAGGTGCCAGACAGGCTCGGCAATATGTTTGGGGAACCCTAAGTGGTCACCCATAAAATTCATGAACATGAGATCATGTAAACCTGAGAACTGCACCTCTCACCAACTACTGAGCTGAGCAGGGCTATTTTTTTGTGCTTCGGAGGTAGAATTCTTGCTTTCTATATGGGAAACCTAGGTTATCTGGCCACTATAGATTGAACAACCTTGTCTGACAGGCCCAAATAAGCTCTTCCTAGGTGACACTCCTTATGCCCAACCATCTCTCACTGGAGGTTTGTGTGTTGCTATGAGTTAAACAAGGAGCTCTGGTGGCATAGTGCCTAAGGTATTTGACTGCTAACCAGAAGCTTGGTGGTTCAAACCCACCAGCCAGATTTCAGTGGAACTTTCAGCCTAAGATGGACTAGGAAGAAAGATTTGGCAAACTACTTCTGAAAACCATCCAATAAAAAAACCCAATGAATCACAATGGTTTGATCTACAACTAGTCATGAGTATGGCACCGGAATGGGCAGTATTTCGCTCCACTGTGCGTGGGGTCACCTCACCATGAGTCAGCGGCCAAATCCATGGCAGCAAACAACAACAAGGCTAATCAGGTTGCTGAGAGTAACAGAATCAAAAGAGTACTAACAGTGTACAAAGACAGCCTGGAAAAAAAAAAAAAAAAGATAATAAAGGAGATAGTTGATGTGATGGGGTTTAAGTAATACCTGATTTTTTCACAAGAGTCAAATTAATAGAATTCCACAGGGCACAGGGGAGTCTGGGGGAAGTAGAACAGGATGGCATCAGATATGAACTCTAGATACGGCATTTCATCCATTTCAGACCAGCCTGGTTGCTAAAGATACTTTCTATATGAGCAAAGTTTATTTGGGGCTGGAGACAAGGTAGTCCAATCTATAGTGGCCAGATATCCATCAGGGCTTTACTGTTATAGATAATAATGATAAAACACCAATCTAATGGTGTGGAGAAGTGCTGGCAGCCTAGAGAGTTGGAAAAGCCAGACATATTTGCTGTTATCCAAAAATAGGATCCCCAAACTGGAATCTTGGAATCCAGGCTGAAAGAGACTAAACTGTTTCATGTGACTTCAGCAAAAGGGCTAGGAAAAGCTGCAGCCCATTTTGTATTTTTAGTTGTTATGGTATTATGGAGGAGTAATGGGGAATCTAGCGATGGTTTTATTAAATTCTAGCTAAGCCATGCATGGCGGCCAGGTGACGAGCTCTGAAGATGATATGGTTGCCTTGGTTCAGCACTGAACAGAACACCATAGAGGTAGGTCTCCAAAATCCCTTTATAATAACCCAGATGGGTCTATTTGTGATGGGACCAAGTATATCCACAGGGTGGGGAACTTATTCCTTATTCCTTACATCATGTCTTCATAGATACTTCAGTGTTTCTGCTGCATTCTGGCTGCATCTGCCATCTAATGCCAGAAGAAATCTAATCCCTATCCTAAGTCTCATTTTATTTATTTTCAGTAGTGTGAAAACAAACATGTAGCAAGATTACAGTGTTTACACCCCCTTTTTAGCTCTAATCCTCCTGCTAATTAATGCCAGGGCCGTACCAATTTTATTCATTTCACCTCAGATAATTGTGTTTTACTAAAATAACAATTTGACATTTGGAAGGCATTTGCTTCATTTCAGCAAGATGGTCGGCTAGCTTTCATTTAATGTATGACAAAGAGACACCAAGTGGGCACTGGTCAAAGATAACTAATTCTAATTGCAGTAAGTTGGATAAAACATCCCACAACTTGCTAGCCAAGAGACAAGGAAAAAATATAAACCCCAAGGAGCACCAAGCCTGATTCTCTCAAACACCAGAAAACAGCCCATTCTGAAGAGCACAAGGGAGGAATGGGCCTCCTTTCTCCATCCTCTCTGACATTCTCTCCCAGAAACTTTCCTACACTGTGCTCCTAAAAATTGCCAGTTTTCCCAAACTAAGTTAGAAAGGGCTGTTGGCAAAAACATCATTCTACACGTCACTAAGAGACTTTCGGAAAGCATACAGGGTGTTGAAAATACAGCAAGTCCCTCTCATTTAGGAACCTTTCAGCTTCTCTGCACAGGAGAGAGGTAGTCCCAGACCCAATGTGGCCACCAACCCCAGTCACCTCACACTGCAAATGGCTCAACTAAGAATTCTCCTGATGATGTAAAAGGGCATGCAAAAATTCATATAGAAAAACCTTAGAAAGATGAGAAACAGAAAGTAGAGCTAAGATTTCAAACAATAGGACAGAAATTATTTTTCAGTCTCTCTCTTGTGGATGCAATTTTTCTCCTCAGAATTTATTTCCTAGCATTGTATAACTGCACGTAAGAATCAAGTGAACATGATCTAATCTTTGTTATTTTGAACTTGATGTAATTCAACAATGACATATTATAATATGCATTCACTCTGAAAAGTATTAATAAATTTGTCAGTTTAATGAATATTTTAAATGCTTGTCTATTTTCACACTTCTAAACACTATGATTCAAATAATTTCTTTCACCATAAAACATAATTAGCTGATAATTTAATAAACAGAATTGTTATCATTAGAGAGATCGTACTTACTCATTATAAATAAAACCAGATTTAAAATACAACAATGAAGAGCTGACTCAAAATTATAGCAGTAATTTGGTTAATACAATAGCTATAAATAAGAAAAATGAAACTGAAAACCAAGACAGGACTGCACAGTATGTAAAACTAGATGCACAATTTTCTTAATGTGTTTCATAAATATAAAGATAGAAAGAATCCCACAAGCTTACTCTAAAAAGCAATGTTCTTATCTAATTCTAAGAATATCATTAATATCTATGCCTACTATCTAATTTTATTTCAAAATTTTAATTATAAGATTCCAAGAAAGCCCTACCCCAGGACCAATACATGTACAACCAGGAAACACTTCTGGGCAAGGAATGTTTCCAATCACCTTCTAAAAGAGAGAGAGGTCTTTCCACAGGAATATAGCCATAGCCCATGCACTGTGCTTATTCCGAGTTAAGCCCCCTGCAATTTGAGGCAGACATCCGTTTGTTACCTAGCTGTGTTTGATTTTCATATTCCTTAAATTTTATTGTGCCAGGAGCGAGGCCACCAGAACATAAAGCAAAGCATAATCTAACAATTGCCTCTGTATTTCATCTGAGAGCTCCTCTTAGGGGCAGGTACCCAATTTTGCTCTCCATGTAACATCCCTGTAATAAAATCAAACTACCTCTCCTCCCCGAAACACACACACACATACACACACACATATCCTACACTACCTTGATAAAATGCAGAGTTAGTTAATTACTAACCCTAATAGAGATCATTACCTCAGCCATCTTCATTGTGGGGCTGCCGACCAGCAGTTCGAGCGCAAAACACAGAGAAAGGTTTATGTGGAATACCCCTTTTTCCCCATTTCAATCCCTTTCTTCTGAAATTTGGTCTGCTCCAAAAGACAGGGAAAAGGGGAGAAAACATTCTGAGAAAGGTTTCCCAAGGCCTGTGATTTGTTGACACGTGGGGAGTTAGGATGTTGTGAGAACAACATTGATGACAGCAGCACTATTCCACACTGCTCCTAGGATGTCCAGAGCAATCTGCAGGGTGATGATGAACTTCATATGTGATGGGAGAGGGCCCTGCCTGATGCACCGAGCCGCCAGGCACATGAAAGAAACAATATAAACTTGATTTAAATGTGGGATCCCTTCCAGAAGACTCAATTATCTATTGTATTACCACATTCCTGTTATTCAGCAGCCTCTCCTGTCTCGGACTTAAGTCCAACGATGGTATTTGTTTGGAATAAATTCAGGGAAAACTCCAAAGTAACCAGATCACACAGGACTCAAGTTAAATAGGGAACAACAGTTACATAAATAGAAGTCCCCTGGGTTGGAAAAATATTTTGGTTGTCTGCTAACTTGCAGGAATGTTCAAATCCAGTTTTTAGAATACCCACACCTTTAGCATCCTAATGTGTTGTACATGACATAGGGCAGCTTCATCAATCTTGTAAATGTTATTATCCACCTAACTATGTAGCTAACTTTCCTTGATTAACATATCATGCACAATGAGGGTCACCTCCAGTTCTTAATTACTGGATGCTTATAAATCAGTTTTCCACATTCCAGCCTTAAGTGCTTATTTGTTCTGGGTGGTCAGAAGATAAGTTATTCCCCAGGCTGCTATAGTGTGTCACACAAACATTAAATAAAACATCCCAGAAGTCTTCAAATGATCATGATGCCACTGTCCATTTAACTTTTTTAAAAATTAGGCTAAGTCAGTGTTGGACATCGCACAGCCATACCAACTACTAGAGCCGGAATTCAACGGGCCTGCCTTGTCCAAATCTTCCGCCTTTGACAGGGTGCAGTCTTACCACTTTTCTATCACTGGTTTTAATTGAAAACATTTGAGTTTTCTTTCTCTGACAGGTTTCCACCTTACACAGACTCCGACTTTTACAGGCTTTACCATAGTTCATAGACTGGGATTGTCACTTTTTAATAGGCTGCCTAATTCCTCAAATAAGCAGCTAATAATTCAAATGCAAAACTGTCTATCACCAGAAGTGCACAAAGGGCTAAAATTTGTTAAAGAAAAAAGTATATGATCATATTATTTGCTCACATCTTGCTCCATGTACTTGTTCCATTATATTGTCTAAAATTGAGATGTATCTCTCTTAGTGATAAAGATCTGGTTATCCTGGATAGCTTCTGTTTAATACTTGACCTGCACTCCACGTAGAGGAGACATTTGAAAAGTATTTGATGGTTAGGGAAACAGAGAAGGTGTTAGGCTATAAGCCTCCTGAAGGCAGGCTTTGAGCTCTTTCTCATCTGGCCCAGTGCTCAGTAAAAGTTTGTGTGACTAAAGGATTGTCCTAACCTTAATTACAAACAAACAATAACAACAAAAATAAAAAGCCATGCCTTTCTCTCCTATAGCCATTAGCATGCAGACTAATACCATAAAAACTTCAAATATATTAAAGCCACCCTGCTCTGTTGGAAGAATGAGTTGGGGTAGAGGATAAAGGAGGAAAAAAAAAAAAAGGAATGAAATTAAAAAGCAAATTGAGAGGCTGAGCACAGTTCAGTGCTGGTACTGAGCAATGAGCTAGAGTACAATCAACTCATTTCTGGACATTCATGTTTTAGAAAAATATATAAAATTTAAACCTTCATAACAGCAACACCTCTTTAAACAATATAGCTCAGACTCTTCTATAAAATCTTCTCGGCTCTGGCCAACAGCTGGCAAGTTGATCCCTGTAATTTTCCCTTTGCAGAAATAGCTTCATGAGGGGAGAACTGACCCTCCTGAGCTAATAAGCCCAAACCTTGCAGAATCTAGAAGGCTGAAATGGAAGGGATATTGTTGTGTTAAGCACTTTACAACAACTGTTTCTTCTCCTCTTGACGCAGCCTGACTTCCTTAAAGAAGATTTGACTGGCCAGACAGCTGTGTTGACCCTTAAGCCTTCTGTGTTTTCTGATTTTTTTTTTTTTTAACAATCAGAATAGAAATTCACAACCCAAATCCTTTCCTAAGCTCCAATACTTTTGAATTTGCTAGTGTTCTGCCTGAAGGATGTGGACATTTCAGTAATCGATAAAGCAGAAAGACAAAGATTGGGTCCACACAATCCCAAAACCTTTACATGAGAAGCAAAAGGGAAAAAAGGAGCAATCAACCAGAAGCTTTACCTAAGGGTGATACTTGCAGTTGCGTAGGCTAAATCTGGTCAATTACTAAAAATTGCAGTTTTCACTCCGACAGTCTGGCAATAAACAAACAACTCAGAACAGAGACAGGCATGGTTTCTTTTAAAAATGTTTACAACAGTTACCACTTTGTAAAGGCATCATGCAGAGTTTTCACTTCTTTATATATTTCTACATTGCCAACTCATCCCAAATTGAGCACATATTATTTTTTCATTCTGAAAAATGTAAAGCTATTATCTTTTCAAAGCAGCAGCAACAACAAAAAATGCCCAGTACTCTTTCCACATAGGGGAAATAGTCAATTATTTGATACAAAAAGAGCACAGAGTAGCAGAAAGAATTTGTGTGTGTGTGTTGTGTGTGTGTGTGTTCAGTAAGTCTAATGGTTTCATCAGTTTTGGTAAACATCATAGCTCAGGCAACATGGCAAATACTTTTGTTCTTTCTCAATGCTTTTTGTTGGATGGAGACTTCTCTGCATAACCCCTTTTATTGTGTTTTTAATGCATATAAAGAAATGCTTTCCACATTAACCTTCCCTTGATTAACCCTACACAGTGCTATCCCACTTACTGACCAGTGGCAAAGGCAGAATTCCCTGGCACCAGTATTCGCACACAGTCACATATACCAGTCCTAGCATACAAAAGGAAAGGCCTTCGTTTCTGCTACTGTTCTCTCCTTCAATATCCTCCAAAGCCCTGTGAAGCCAATGGTCTATTAATTAGCCATTTTCACAAGGACAAGCAGTTTCCTCTCCTTCCATCCTGAATTCCTCCATACTTGCCTGAGAATTAGGAAATCCCTTCAATTCCAATTTCCTAGCCTCAACCAGGCTTTAGACAACATAGAAATCTATATTGTAGATATACTGTATCTATATTGTAGTCTACTTTCTTAAATGGCTGCCTACCTGTTTCCCAGTTCTCTTCAAAACACACACCAAGTCGACTGGGGAGGCAACAGAACTTGCAGCGTGGCAAAATCATAGCCATACAGGAACTGGGAGGAGGCATAGAATGGAGTAGGGGGCCTCGGGTCAGGCCCCAACTTCTAGGCTAACAAGCCCTGCTCACAAGGACTTTGGAAATCCCAGGGTCATGGTGAGGAAGGCAGCCCCGTTTTGCATCACAGGGAGGATAAACCTGGCAGCCAAGGAGTTCACTGGGAGGGTCAGCGGCGCCATTTCCAACCCGATTCTGTCGGAACCGCAGCCGACAAACACGAGCGCCAAACCCGCGCAGGAGACTGCCCTGCACACGCGTGAAGAAACATGGGCCACTGGCAACTCACAGGGCACTCCAGGAAACAGGGGAAGCTTGATGGGGTCAGAACCACACAGAGGAATAGCTTCTGAGAATGGCTGAGTTGGGGAAGGGATCTGGGAGAGCTTAAAACTAGGCGGGTACAGCAGTAGCCGGTGCTTCTGCAGGGCCCCGGCCGTGGCTGCGCACACCGGCGCGGATTTCTGAGGCCCTTCGGGTATAGAGAAGGGGGTGAGAGGGCGTTCTGCTTCTCTGGGAGGGTGTGGGTGCCTCTTGCGCCTTCCAAAAGCGGATGTGGGTAAGGAGGTAGAAAGCCACCAGCGCACGCTGATGCCCGTGCGTGGGATCACGCTTGAGCGGCGCAGCCACTTACTTCTCATAGTCATATTTGCAGTAGAGCTTCTTGTCCCTGTAGAAGCAGGTGGTCTCGAGGGGCTCTTTGCAGGAGGCGCACTGCACGCACTGTTCATGCCAGAAGCTGTCGTTGAGCCGCAGCAGAAACCTGTCCGAGATGACCCGCTGACAGCCCTCGCAGACAGATTTGGGGCTCACCGCTCTGCCTGCAGCCGTAACAGACGTTCGCGGGTGAGCCGGACCTTCTCTGAATCCCCGCCAAACCCGGCCCGGATCGGCTCTTGATGTCTCTACACCCATGAACCGCCACCCCTCTGCGCTGCGCTGCCCCCCTCCTATCCCAGGGAGTCCCCTGACAATCGACCAAGCGAAGACAGGGACACCAGAGAAAAATCAAAACAAGTGACGCTTCCAATAAACGGGAATTTTGCGGAAAAGCCCTAGCGGGGGGAGAGAGCGGAAATCAATAAGTGGTCTTTAATTACCAAACAAATCCAAGTAAGCGCGCAAATGGTGCGCGCCTCCGGTAAAATTAGACTACAAATAAATCTGCGCTCCTAGGTTTATCAGACCGCAATTAATCATTAAATCACTCACTATGCTTCTCTCGACTGATGATTTTTAAAACTGAGAGTGAGCAAAAAGGTTTTTTTGTTTCCTTTGTTAAAACGCAATTTTGCATATTTTTTGAGAGGTGAATTGAATTTTGTTTTCCTCCTAAGAAGTCCTGGGCATACAAAAAAAAAAGGGGGGGGGGGATACTGTCTCTTCCCAGGCTAACTCACTGTTGTTCAAACCAACGAAGTCCAAATTGCTATGTCTTGGCGGACATGCAAATTGCATTTTTTTTTTTTTTTTTTCATAATCAATAGACGCCAAGTTAAGAGAAAAATAATAAGGGAAAATGCAGGGCGCAGAGAAGCCAAAGAGAGTCCGGTCGGGATTCCCAGCATCAGGCGTGCTCAGCAGCCCTGCCTGGGCACAAAATCAGTACCAAACAGGCTCATCGTAGGCAGGGAATCCACTGTCTTACTCCATGGACTCTTGTATGTTACGTTTGGTTGGGAGGGTAGTTGTTTTTATTTTTGTGTTTTTCTTTTGCTTTCTTTTCTTTTATGAAAGAGGACTTGTCCAACTCTATAGGCGAGTTTCACAGCTATTTAAGAAGACCTTTTCCCCCGGTAATAACTCTTGAGCGTGGTTTCCCAAAGGGTCCCATCTCCTCCCCATTTTTCGGCTATGCTCCTCTCCTTTATCGAAGGTGAGGCTCTAGAGCGGGACTGGAGGCTTTAGGGTGCGGGCTGGATGTGGCTAAGGAAAGCAGCAAGATATTTCTCAATTTTAAAATTCGCTTTCCTTTCTTCTCCGCCTCTGCGTTCCTGGCCACGACCCGGGCGTTGGGAGAGGACTTGGGACGGGCCGAACACATAGGGCTTTACGCAGTCTGTGTGGAAGTTGGTGCGCGCTGACCGCCCAGGCAGCGCCTGCTCTGCCCTGTGCCCTTCCGAGGTTGGACCGAGTCGGGACATTCCCGAAAGGGAGCTGAAGGAGGGAGCGCAGTGCGCGTTATTTCGTTTCATCTGGGGTGGGAGGTGGGAGAGTCTTCTCCGGATATGGTTTCTCCATCCCGACTGTCTCGTTCTCCGCCTTCACCCCGCTCTAGCGGTTCCGCGTAAGGGGAAGAGGCAAGAAGTTTACATGACAAAACGAAAATCCCACCCTCTGAAAAAACAAAAATGAAAAACCCGTTCCCCAGACTTGCAAGCACCAAGGGGGAAAAAAACACTCGCACCACGAATCCTTCGCCCCAACTCTGGGAGACCCGCGTGTGGACACTCTGCTTGGGCCTTAGCTCATCGCTCTTCAGTGGTCACTGAGAGGGGGTTGGGGGGCGGGAGGAACCCGCCCGACCCGGGATCCGGCTCCAGTTAATTAAAAACGAGGCGAGGGCCCCGCCGCAGGGGCTAATCCCCGCGCTGCGCTGCCCACCGGCCCGGAAAAGCCTATCGGCCGTGCCCGAAGCTGAAATTGAGGCTGGAGTTGGTGGGGGCGAGAAACTGCCTCGAACTTGGGCGCTTCAGGCCTTGAATCTCGGATTCCCGCCCTTGGGCCGCCGAGAAGAGGGCGGCATTTATGAGACGTCGATCAAGCTCTGTGATTAAAAACCCAGTCTTGGGTATTTTTAATCACTTGCCATTCAGACGCCTGCAAACAAGCCCGCCCGCCCGCCCCTCGAGGCTTTGGGGAATTCAGTGTCGGACGCGTGAGGGCAGGGGCAGCTTGTTGGTTTGGGGTAGGGAAGCTAACCCACATGGACGGACGGACAGACTGACAGAAAGTGGCTTCAACTGAGACATGAAGGGAAGCGCTAGCTCCCCCACGGTTGACCCAGTCCCAGTCAGCTCGCCTTCCGGGCCCAAGACCTGGCAGAAAAAGGGTGAGCCCGGGGCGCGTGGCTTGAACGCTCACCCAGCAGCGAGGAGAAGGAGGCCGAGGTCTCGATGGCGCTTTGGAAGTTCTCTTCCATCTTTAGGCCGTCCAACATGATCGGGCCAGGCCGGGTGGACCTGCCGAAAAGAGGAAACGACGCGTCTGGCGTCCGTGCCCGCTGGGACGCGGCGCCCGAAGCCGCAGCACTCCTGGGAAAGGACAAAGGGAGTGTCCAGAATGAGCCAGGAAAGTAGAGTCCAGCCAAAAGAAACGTGGGGGGGGGGGGTGAAGACGAGTCACAGAGAACTGCTCTGACTGATCTGATTTCATCGAAGTCAACGCGTTATGTACTTAGGCCTCCGCCCCCCAACTGCGTCTCTCCTTCCCCAGCCTCCCCCCTCCCCGCCCCAGGCCTGAAGTTTCTTATCCCGACTCCGACTCCGCCCCAACCTACACTAATAATTCGGGCCCTAGGGACGCCTTTGCGGGGAAGCAGCTATCAGGGTATGATAAAAGGAGTAAGTGCTCTTCCCCGCTGGGCCGACTCCAGGCACAAGGCACCACGGGGTTTGCCGCCAGCTCTCCGGCAGTCCCTCGGTGGTCCTCACCTGCCCCGACTGGGGAGGGACAGGGTGAGCCACTCGAGGAACGTCCCGCCAGCTTCGGGACTCCGAGCGCGCGCTCTGCTGGGAGGCGCGAGGCGGCGGCGTGCGCGGCGCGCAAGGAGCTCTGCCCGCCAGTCGCCCGGTGTCGGGAATGTCTGCAGGAGCAAAAGAGTCGCCTCCGGGAGGAGCCGAGGCTGGCCCCGACTTACTCTTGGATGCATTTCAAATCTACTTTCATAAACACTCCCGCCCGAGCGGGATCCTAAGAACAGGCAGCTTTCCTTACCTGAGTGAGCGAGCTCGCTCCCCGCAGCAAGAGCGGAATGAAGTTGCCCAGCACTGCGGGAAGCTTCGGCGGAGGAGTCGTCAGCTCCCGAGGCTGCAGCCTGAGCGGCCGCCCTCGTCTCCCGCGCGCCCGGGAAGGAGCCTCAACGAGCTCCGTCCCCTGGCTCGGCTCCTCGCGCGCCGGGGCCGAGCCGGGACGTGGCCGCAGGCGCCCAGCCTTCTTGGGACGTCCCGCCCGCCCGCGTCGCTTCTCAGGGGAGGAGAAAGCCGGATGCCTTTTTGAGACTAGGAGGGAAGGCTGGGGCCCGGAGTTCTGGGTGTGAGTCGGGCCCTGTTCCGCTCGGGCGGATCCGGCGGCTTCTGACCGGGGCCGCGGCGCTGCGTGCGCGGCAGAGGGAAGGGGGTGGGGTGCGCAGGGCGGGGGGCTGGGAGCGCGTCCCGTGGCGGGGCTGCGGCGCTCCCTCTCGGAACGGAGCTGCGCGGCCCACCTCGCCGCCGCCGCCGCCGGTGCACCCTTCCGCCGCTGCGACCTCCTGGGCACGCAAACTTTCCTCCCCTCCACGTGTAACTGCTAACTTGCGGCGTGCTGGCCCAGTCGCTGTCTGCGGCTCCGTGCCTCCGCTGGACTCCGTTCGAGGTCTCTGCGCCACCTGAACCGCGGCGCCAGCTCCTTCCTTGCCCAGCGGCTTTCCAGCACTGCAAGAGATGAAAGCACGGGAACCCTCACCCGGCCCGGGCCGCGCAGAGAAGCTGCTTGCCCGGAATAGTTTGCGGGCCCAGCAGCTTGGAGCTTCTCAAACCTTTCCTCCATCACCTTGGGACTCCCACAAGTTCCCAGCTTCCCGCGTATTAGATCGAAACTGTGTTTTAGATGGTTCACCAATAGGGTGTGCAGATGTCATAGTCCCCACAGTTAAGGCTTAAATCTCTTGCGTAGAGAGAGATTAGATGAAATCTAACTTCAGACGGGGAGCCCATAATGACACTGAAGTCGGCTAAGGGGACTTTCTTAGGGGAACTAAGTATCTGGGGAAAATGTTAATTCCTCACCCCTCTAACTTTGGCTTACAATGATAGACCTTTAGTTACTCCAAGCTTAGGGGTAGGGTCTTGACCTCTGGGTATCCCAGGCGGCTAGCATCAGACCTAAGTAGATGTTCAATAATTAAAATATAACACTGGAAAACATTTATTTCGTGCTGCACTTGGTTACACGGTTAACTCATTTAATCTTTACAACAACCCTGTAAGATGGGGACAATATTACAGGTGAGGAAAATGGAGCACGGAGTCCATGTCAGGTCATCTGACTACAACAGGAAGGTTAAATTCAGCTGGATTCTCAGGGGGCCCCTTATTACTCCTGAAAAGAGCTGAATTGGAATTGGCAGCACTTTGGCAAAATGAACCCAATGAGAGGCGATGCCACAGAGCAAACGTTTTCTATTACCTTCTCCAAGGACAGGACCACATCCTTATTTTTAAAGAGAAAGTGCTGGCAGCAACTTGTTCCAATTTGCTTTAGGAGCGTGACCTCACTCACCATTCTAAGTGCTTTCCACCAACAGGCACAAGCCAAATACTCAATATGACTTCAGAGGAACAAGGGAAAAGGGCAAAGAGTTTAATATTTTACATTTGTATGTTGCTTTATACTTTTCAGGATACTTTCACAGACTTGGTTTTGCTTGATCTTTACAACAAATTTGTAAGGTAGACAGAACAAATAGTTTTATCCATTGTTTAAGATGAATCTTTGGGGCTTAGAGCAGCTAGATTTCTCCCACATAGCGTAGCTGGTGGCATGTCTCTTGACACATATTCTTTGTCCTATTGGCCACCCAGCATAAAGCAGAGTGTGAAAGAAGATATGAATTACAAGTATTCTTAAAGCATATATAAAATAGAAGTTAAGCAAGAAAAAAGAGAATAAAGCAAACACAACCATAAGGAATATTTTTGAATTGCCATATGACTTTTGAATTCTCTACAGGTCTTGAATTTATGAAATATGTTTAACTAGTGACATAGTACCTAAGGCATTTGACTGCTATTCAGAAGGCTGGCGGTTCAAACCCACCAGCCACTCCACAGAAGGAAGACTGGGTAATCTACTTCTGTAGAGTTACCACCTCAGAAAAACAAGGAGGGGTCACTAAGAGTTGGAATCAACTCTATGCCAGTGAGTTTTTTTTTTTGTTGTTGTTGTTGTTGTTTTGGTTTAGTGATAAGATTATTCCTTTTAGATAACAGCCTTAAATGGGGATAGATTCTCATTGGATCTAGGGCCCACATTTTTCAAATGGTCCATGCATCTGGAAGATAGTGTGTTTAGTGTAAGGCACACAAGTTTTGAGTGGAAACATCTTTTCCCAGCTGGTCCTTCAATACCTTCAGGATGAGTACTGGGTCTCACAATCACATAATCAGCCCTACCACCTTTAGCAAGGGGACCTTGCACAAAGATGACACAATGATTAAGTGCTTGGCTGCTAACTGAAAGATTGAAGGTTTGAACCCACCCAATGGCTCTACAGGAGAAAGATGTGGTGATCTGCTCCTGTAAAGAGTACATCCTAGGAAACCCTATGAGGAAGTTCTACTCTGTCACATGGGGTCACGATGAGTTGAAATTGACTCAATGGCATCTAACAACATCACCCACATTTAGCACAAAGCGAGGCCCATATATGTGACTGAAAAATACCATTACCTTGATTGATGGATGAACAGAGCTCTCACTCTAGGAGAAGGCACTGCAGTGAAGAAATTACTTTCTTCAGTCATTTGACTCAGGAATCCAAGGACCTCAGTTCCATTCTCAGCCCTGCCTCTGAGCCAGCTTGGGCCATCAGCTGACCCTTCTGGATTTCCATATATCCTCTCAGAAAGAAGGAGCAGTTTGCTTCTGTAAAGATTTACAGCTTTGGAAACCCTGGCGACTTCTACTCTGTCCTTCAGGGTCACTGTGGGTCAGAATTGACTCAATGGCAGCAGGTTTGGTTTTTGGTTTTAAGGCCCTTCACAGCCTAAAGTTTGTGAAATCAGACTAGCTTTGAAGAGTAGGGTGGGAAATAAAACTAACAGGTTTTATTTAACATATTTAACATATGGTTTGCAATATTTGTTTAGGTGTATACATGGGTGACAGGTCTAATTTATATGTCTAACCAGACGGCTGGCGGTTCAAACCCCCCAGCCACTCCTCGGAAGGAAGGTTGGGCAATCCTACTTCCATAGTGATACTGCCTTGGAAACCCAAGGAGGGGTCGCTATGAGTCGGGGCCGACTCGACGGCACATAACAACAACAACAACAACAACAAACCAATAAAGATACAACTTGTTTATTTGGAGTTTTTTCTTTTATGATTTCTTTTTTTACCTCTGTCAATGAATTGAGAATCATGGATTCTACTCCTACCCCAGTATATTGGTCCAGTGTTTGGCCTCAGCCAACTCAGTGACATGATGGATGGATGAATGGGCAGACAGACAGATGATCATCCCGACTCAGCTATGAAAAATCCTCCTGATAATGCCTAGTAGGTTTTCATTTTAAACATAAATGGCTATTATCTTACCTTGTTAGTGAAAGAAGATGTGACAGAGCTGCAGTCTAGAAGCCCTTTACAAAGAATCAGCCATTTTTCTCCCATTTATTAGAAAGAAGTACTTTTCTTTGAGAATTTGTACATTCAAGGCAAATAGGTAAGTGGCTTCAGAAAAGATACCCAAAATTACAGCATTTTAGAGTTGAAAGTGATCTTACAGCTCACTTGGTCCAACTATCTAGTTTATATTGGGTCAAAACTCATTTCCCTAGAGCGTCTGCCCTTCGGCCCAGTGATGACTCCTCAGGCTGTCATTCCAGATGTCAAATCTTACTTCCAAAGCCTTTCTGATGTTAGGGAGAGCTGCTTGCACCATCCTTTCATCCAGTGATAGTATGTTCCAGTCTGCATTTCCTTTCTCTGGCAATAACAGATCCATTGACGTGGCTTGATTTTGTATGAGCATTTCCAGTGGCTGTTGCTGGCTGACATTGCATATGGTGTTAACAAAACAACCCGCAAAGTCCTTTTGATGGGCCACATCTTTCCCAAATGTGAACAATGTCATGTTTGGATTCAGATGTGAAAACTTACATTTCTTTCTGCTAAGAGATAGGCAGCTATCCCAAACATCAGAAATCCTGCAATTTGAAGAATATTCCAGGAGATCCAGGGACTATGTCTTAAGCCTAGTATGTTCCTTGAAGGAGGAAAAGGTCAAGCTGTTACCAATTTGGCCTGGGAGCTGCCATCATTGGGGGAAGAGGGGCAAGGGCCAAAGAATGCGGAGTATCTGTGGGGCACCAAGGGAGTGTGCAGGGACATAGGAATCTGGGGGCTCTTCTTGAAGTGGGAGACTTCCCCGACCCTGTTCCTGTTTTCCCCATCGTCTGTCTGCAGTCAAACAGCAATTTATGGAAGATGAGGGTGAGACATGCAGAGCAGCTGTGGGACTACCCCATTCTATGGCAGAAAACATAAAAGCAAAAATATCAGATGCATGAATCTTTGTGGCCAAGTGTTGGGGAGAGGATTAAGGATGGAGGAGGCAAAGACGGATGCTTGGTGGGAGGGAGGAGGTCCGGAGAGGGAGGGCCACCCTGCTATAGAGTGGAGATGACAGGAACATGTTTTTTTACTTTCCATTTCTTGCTCTCATTTCTGTGTTTTATTAAGGGAAACACAAAGGGAAAATTGTGTTATTTGTTAAAAAATGTCAAAGTACATTTTAAGCGAGGGGAAAAAAAGCAGAAACATTACTGCCTAGACAGGGACAGCAACACTCTAATGACACAGACTGAGACTGCCATGGTGGGGGACACCCTTGAGCTACAAACTACTCTAACTACACAGTCTTTTCCCTTGAATCCCCTGACCCTGCGCTGACACTCAGATCTCTCGAAGGAGCTGGAGAACCAGGTGCCTCCACCCTTCCTGGGGTGAGACGGGGGTATCCCAAACCAGCTGCTGAAATAGGAGGGAAGCCAGGCAATGTAAATAGGGGTCTGTTCCCTTGGCATGAGCCAGGTCCTCATGGCAGGGCAGGGATTGCCCTAAGCATCCAGGAGAATCATCCAGTTAACACACCAGGAATACCAGCTGCCATCATGACAAGTCGACTCTGACTCATGGAGACCCCATGTGTGTCACAGTAGAACTGTGCTCTATAGGGTTGGGGTTTTTTCGTTTATTTGTTTTATTTTATTAATGATATTTTATTTAGTTTTTAGTGAAAATTTACACATCAAGTTAGGTTCCCATTTGACCATTTCCACACAAATTGTTCCATGACATTAGTTATATTTCTTGCAATGTGTCAACATTTTCTGCAGGAAAATTGCTCTAATTGTGTTCTGGTTGTTTCATTTCTCTAGTTTTTTCCCCTTATCTTCTCATCTTTACTTTAGAGTAAATGTTGACCTTTAGGTCCCATACAGATAATTTTTCAGCAGAGCCCCCATCTTATGGGTAACATCTTTTATTTTGTGTGCCTCTCTGCTGTTTTGCTAAAAGGTGATCTCGGGGATAGTTTTGGTTCAAGGTTCAAAGAGGGTCTTAGGGAGATTCCACAGGGTTTTCAGTGGCTAATTTTTCAGAAGTAGATCACCAGGGCTTCCTTCCCAGGTGCCTCTGGGTGGACTTGAACCTCCAAACTTTCATTTAGCAACTAAGCACGTTAACCACTTCTACCTCCCAGGGACTCCCAGCTAACAAAGACACCATTATAAGCACTGCATACTTTTGACCACGTAATAGAATTAATCTGCATGCCTGCTTTATCTCCCCATTGATCCGTGAGCTCCTTAAGAGTCCATATCAGACTCACCTGTGTTTCTCTTCTGCCCAGCACAATGCTTGACATGCCAGAGAGACCCAAAGAGCATTTGTTGTAAATAGAGAATGCCCTAAAGGTTTCATCTGGCATAACAAGATATACTGCGAAGAGCATACATGGGGCTTTGAAACAGAGAGGACTAAGTTCAAATTCCAGCCTGGACATTTACAAGTGTTTAATCATAAAGTAAGAAGCTTTGGTAGTGTAGTGCCTAAGGCACTTGACTGCTAACCAGAAGGCTGGATGTTCAAACCCTCCAGCCACTCCTCAGAAGGAAGATGGGGCAATCTACTTCAATCTACTTCCATAGTAATACTGCCTTGGAAACCCAAGGAGGGGTCACTATGAGTTGGGTGCGACTCGCCGGCACATAACAACAACAACAACAATCATAAATTATTCAACCTCTGAATGTACCAGTGTCCTTGTCTCTACAAGGAAAGAAATAAAGCATTCCTTATTTAATATTCAAATACCTGTTAAGTCCCCTTCTAGCCTTGCTGTGAACAAGAGGATATGCTTCTGCAGGAAAATGAACTTGGCTTTGTCCTGTTCTCATCAGCTATCAAGAGCTATGCCGGCATTCGGTCAGGGAGGCTGTGGATCTAATGATGACACGTACCTCTGTAATTGAGGTGTGTCTGTGCCCTGGATGGGTTGTGCTTTATGGCTGAGAGGGTACCATTACAGGGTGATTAAGAAAATGGTCCCTGGAGTTAGAGAGACCTTGCACTGCTTTTTGGCTCTCCCACTTGGGCAAGTTCTTTAGTCTCTTCCAGCTTCCCCTTTGATGAACTGAGGAAAGAATTACAATGTTGTTACCTATGTTAAATAAAATAAAACCAAACTCAAACCCATTGCCATTGAATCAATTCTGACTCACTCATGGTGAGCCTATATGTTACAAAGTAGAACAATTCCATAGGGCTTACTTGGCTGTAATTTTTACAGAAGCAAATTGTCAGGTCTTTCTTCCACAGTACTGCTGTGTATGTTCAAATTGCCAACCTTTAGGTAAGTAGTTAGCACAAACCATTTGTACTACCTACAAAATACCTAGCACAGTAATAGGCATACACTAAAAACTGAATGTTAGCAACTATTTTTATTATTAGACAATAAGCCTCTGTTATGTTTTTATGTGCCGTCGAGTCGGACCCGACTCATAGTGACCCCTCCTTGGGTTTCTGAGGCAGTATCACTACGGAAGTAGATTGCCCCATCTTCCTTCTGAGGAGTGGCTGGTGGGTTTGAACCGCCAACCTTCTGGTTAGCAGTCAAGTGCCTTAGCCACTATGCTACCAGAGCTCCCAAGCCTCTCTAGGTGCATATTTTTATTTAAATTGGTAGCCCTAGGACTTAACACATGGACATAGGTGTCCAGAGGATGTAACTTGAATTAAACTCAACTGAATTGACCTGAAGAAAATCTTTGGCTCGGAGTGAAGTTCATGTAGTATCTGGCTCTTGGTTTCACCCACAACTCAACAAAGCATTTCTTTGGACTATAGGTTTCCTGGTGAGCCCCTCATTCCTGAGTCCCCAAGAGCCCCATCTTTGACATCCATTTGTGATACTTCACACCAAATAGCAAGAACCTGGAGAGATGGGAGACTGGCAAGCAAGGAGTCAACTCCCCAGGCACCAGAACACAGAGAAAAAGGACTGAGATTAGGTCTGCTATGGGCAATCTACTTCTGTAGTGATACTGCCTCGGGAACCCAAGAAGGGGGTACCTGAGTTGGGTCCAACTCCATGGCAAACAATAAACAACATAACCCATGCCTAGTTCGCATGTCTACCACACCTAAGTCACTGTGCAGAGAATGTATGGGTGAATGAGGCAGAGGTCCCTGGACACAAACCTCAGGAGAGGATTTGGAGGCCTGCTGGGACAGCAGCTGTGGTATGAGAAGGCAGTGTCCAGAGAGAAGGCAGCTGGTCTGCACAGGAAAGCACTGTGCTGAAGGAGATAGAAAGCCATCTCCACCAAAACCAGGAGCAAGACCCCCCACCCCTCAAGCTTCTTACAGTTGTTTTAAAAAGGAAGGGACCTCTCTTGTGCCTCCACCTACTATAGAGTAGCTGCTGAGAGAACACTGGAGACACTCCACCCCTCCTAACCACAGAACACACACACTCTCCTGGTGGATGTACCATGTGTATTCAATTGTTGGTGGATTTATATATCTCATCTAGTTTCCCAAAAGGACTTGAGGTATATATTAATTTCCTAAGTAGTCCTTATGGTGCTAATGGTTAAGACCTCAGCAGCTAACCAAAAGATCAGTGGTTCAAACCCAGCAGCCGCTCTGCAGGAGAAAGGTGAGGCAGTCTGCTTATGTAAAGATTTACAGCCTTGAAACCCTATGGGGCAGTTTTATTCTGTTCTGTAGGGTTGCTATGAGTAGGGATCAACTCAATGGATCAAAAGAGTAAAATTAATCAGGAGTGGTTTAGGATGACCAAATGTGATATCAGTATGCCTGATGAATTCCAATGAAGAAAAAAGGGGAGAGAGAACAGATAAAAATTATCACTCTACTATAAGTGAGATATTTAGGGGCTGGACCAGACCAAGAATAGTGGAAATGAAATTAAGGAGGATGAATGTAATAGACAACTTGGAAATTGAGTAAATAAGACTCAGTGTTACGAACTGGACTTTGTCACCAAAGATATATGTTGTAAATCCTAACCTCTACACCTGTGGTTATAATCCCATTTGGGAAAGGATTGTCTTTGTTATATTAATAAGATAGGATAAGTGTAAGATATCTCTTGAGTCCATCTCTTTTCTGATATAAAAGAGGTTAAACAAACTAGCAGAAACAGATATCAGAGACTGAAGAAGAAAGATATCAAGCTACACGAGGATAACTCAGGAGCAGAATCTAAAGGAGACAAGTACTTTCCTCCAGAGTCTACACAGAGAGAAAGGCTTCCCCTTGAGCCAGCATCCTGAATTCAGATTTCTACCCTCCTAAACTGTGAGAAAATAAATTTCTGCTTGTTGAAGCTACCCATCTGTGGTATTTCTGTTATAGCAGCCCTAGATACCTAAGACAGAGTTTGGTACTGGGAGTGGGGTGATACTCTAATAGACATGGAAGTGATCTTGGAATTAGGTAATGGGCAGAGGCTGGAAGAATTTTACGGTGTCTAATAGTAAATGTAAATGAGCATGGAATATATGAAGTTTGAATTTGGGAAAATTGGAAATTGTAAAAAATGAAACAGAATGTGTGAAGATCAATATCCTAGACATTAATGAACTTAAGTACAATGCTATCAGTATGAGGAAGGTCAGTTAATCCTACTATTATTCAATTCACACACCAACCACTAAATTCAAAGATGAGAAATTGAAGAGTTTTACCAACTTCTGCAGTGTGAAATTGATCAAATATGCAATCAAGATAAGTTGATGATTTTTGATCATTGGAGACAAAGAAGAATTATCAGTAATTGGAAAATATGGCCTTGGTGATAGAAACTACTTCAGAGATCACATGATAGAATTTTGTAAGACTAATGACTTATTCATTGCAAATGTTTTTTTTCAACAATGTAAACATTGACTATACACGTGGACCTCACCAGATGGGATACACAGAAATCATATCAGTTACATCTGTGGAAAAAGATAATGGAGAAGCTCAGTATCATTGGTCAGAATAAGGACAGGATCTGACTGTGGAAAAGATCATTAGTTGCTCATATGCAAGTTCAAGTTGAAGGCGAAGAAAATTAAAACAAGTCCATAAGAGCCAAAATATGACCTTGATTATATCCCACCTGAATTTAGAGACCATCTCAAGAATACATTTGATTCATTGGACACTAATGACTGAAGACCAAATGTCTTCTGGGGTGATTTCAAAGATATTATGCATGAAGAAAGCAAAAGATAGTCAAAAATACAAAGAAAAAACAAAAGACCAAAGTGAATGTCAGAAGAGACTCTGAAACTTGTATGTTGAGTAGCTAAAGCAAATGGAAGAAATGATGAAGTAAAAGAACTGAACAGAAGATTTCAAAGGACAGCTAAAAAAGACAAAGTATTATAATGAAATGTGCAAAGACCTGGAGTTAGAAATCCAAAAGGGAAGAACATGCTTGGCATTTCTCAAGCTGAAAGAATTGAACCCTTGAATTCCAATATTGAAGAATTTTATGGGCAAAATAGTGAATGATGCAGAAAGCATCAAAGGAAGATAGAAAGAATACATAAAGTCACTGTACTAAAAAGAATTGGTCAACATTCAACCATTTCAGGAGGTAGCATATGATCAAGAACCGATGGTATTGAAGGAAGAAGTCTAAGCTGCTCTGAAGGCATTGATGAAAAACAAGCCTCCAGGAATTAATAGAATACCAAATGAGATGTTTCAACAAATGGATACAACACTAGAAGTCCTCAGTCATCAATGCCAAGAAATTTGGAAGACAGGTACCTGGCTAACTGACTAGAAGAGATCCATATTTGTGCCATCCCAAAGAAGGATGATAGAACAGAATGCATAAATTATTGAGCAACATCATTAATATCTCACATAAGTAAAATTTTGATGAAGATAACTCAAAAGTAGTTGCAGCAATACATAGACAAGGAACTGCCAGAAATTCAAGTTGAATTCAGAAGAAAATGTGGAATAATAGATACCACTGCTGATGTCAAATGGATCTTGGATGAAGTGCAGTATACCAAAAAAGATGTTTATCTATGTTTTATTGACATTTAACTGTATGGATCATAACAAATTATGGATAACATTGTGAAGAATGAGAATTCCAGAACACTTAATTGTGCTTATGAGGAACCTGTACATAGACCAAGAGGTAGTCATTCGAGCAGAACAAGAGGATTTTGCGTGATTTAAAATCAGGAAAGCCATGTTTCAGGGTTGTATCCTTTCACTATATTTATTCAATCTGTATGCTGAGCAAATGATCTGAGAAGCTGGACTATATGAAGAAGAATATGGCATCAGTATTGGAGGAAGACTCATTAACAACCTGAGATATGCAGATGACACACTGTTGCTTGCTGAGAGTGAAGACAACTTGAAGCACTTACTGATGAAGATCAAAGACTACAGCCCTAAGTATGGACTACACCTCTACAAAAAGAAAACAAAAATCCTCACAACTAGGCCAATAAGCTACATCATGATAAACAGAGAAAAGATTGAAGTTGCCAAGGATATCATTTTACTTGGGTCCATAATCAATGTCAATGGAAGCAGCAGTCAATAAATCAAATGATGTATTGCATTGGGCAATTCTACTGCAAAAGACTTGTTTAACGTGTTAAAGAGCAAAGACCTCACATTGAAGACTAAGATATGCCTGAACCAAGCCATGATATTTTCAATTGCCTCATACACAAAAACATGTGAAAGCTGGACAATGAATAAGGAAGACTGGAGAAGAATTGATACATTTGAACTGTGTTGGTGAGGAATACTGAATATACCATGGACTGCCAGAAGAACAAACAAATCTGTCTTGGATGAAATACAGCCAGAATGCCCCTTAGAAATGAGGATGGCAAGACTTTGCCTCTTGTACCTTAGTCATGTTGTCAGGAGGGACCAATCTCTGGAGAAGGATATCATACTTGGTAAAACAGAGGGGCAGTGAAAAAGGAAGAACCTCAATGAGATGGAGTGACACAGTGGATATAACAATGGGCTTAAGCATAGCAGGAATTGTGGGGATGGTGCAGGATCTGGCAGTGTTTTGTTCTGTTGTACATAAGGTACATGAGTCAGAACCAACTCAATGGCACCTAACAACAACAATAACAATAGAAAAGCTTAGATTCCCTTGAAGAGAAAGAATGTTGGTAGAATTATGGACATCAAAGGTGATTCTGATGAGAGCCCAGAAGGAAGTGAGGAGAGCTATAGAGAAAGTCTCCATTCTCTTAGAGAATACATATGGTGCCAACAACAGAATGTTGCTAGAAATGCAGATGTTAGATGTGTTTCTGGTGAGCCTTTAAAAGAAAATTGAACATGAATTTGATAGTGAAGAAAGAATGATGCTTTTTATTCAATGGCAAAGAACTTATCTGAATTGTGTTCAAATATTTGGTAGAAGGTACAACTTGTAAGTGATGATCTTGAATGTATAGCTGAGGAGATTTCTAAGCAAAATCTTAAAAGGGGCTTCACCATTTCTCCCAGGACTTCAAACTGGTTCAGCCCAGTTCATTCATGGCTGATTAAGTGGCACCAGAATGGATCTGAATTTTTAAAATGTGGATGAACCAGAATACTAATCAGAACAAGAAAAATTATTGGTTGAAGCTCTACTACAAACTTAATTGCCCTGTGAGAATACAAGGGCAGTAGTGCATTGTATGACAACCAAATCTCTTGACTGGCAGAGTTGAGAAACAGTGGTGTCCTGCTCAAAGATGGCAACTGACTATGTTGCTTTGAATGTGTGTTGCTCTCCACAGTTCTGGCAATAATCCAATGTCATCCTTCAGGCTTCTGAAAGGGCTCACTATGCCTCTTCTGCATCTCCTATTCCAGACTTTAATCCACAATTATTTCCTATTCTGGTTAGCATTCCAGATCACCCAAACATTAAACATTTAGGTCTATTCTGGTTTAGCATCACTGGCCATGACTGAACCAGTTTGAACCAGTTTGAGTCACTGGTTTCTCCTTGCTCTTTGTAGGTAAATGCAAGAGGATAGAGATGGACTTAAAAATAAACTTCAAAATGAAAACAGAACTTAAAGATTTGGATAACTTTGTTGTACAAACTAAGGACACATATCCTAGAATTTTCAGCAAGGATGTGGCTACATAAAATTCTGTTAAGAGATTAAGCCTCTGACTGATTGATTGATCTAACTAACTACCACAGCAGAAAACCCATTAACTTAGATTAAGGTCAGACAAAGAATGAAAGAAAGCTGTCTGTCTCTTGGAATCCTACAGGCAGGAAACAGGCCAAAGGAGCTATATCTGTTGTTTTCCAAGACAAGAAATGACCATCCCTAGAGCAGCTCAGAGATCACTAGAACTGTTGGAAAAAGCATGGGAAGTAGAGCTGCCTCGGTCTCAAGGGGTAGGGCCACAGCCTCCTAGGTCTCAAAGGGTCAAATATTTGCCAACTCAGTTCTGGAGTGTGGGGCTGCTATTAAGGTATATCAGGGGGATGGAGCTGCCATGACCAAGGGACGGAAGAGCAGGGCCTACTGGGACCAAGGGGGTAGGGTCAACATCCAGATCAATTTAAAGAATGGGGCTACCCAAAGCCAAAGGAGAAGAGTTGCCAACTCAGTGGGCCTGGAAGGCAGAGCAGAACCCCAGGGCCAAGGGGCCACCACCCAGAAACCGGCGAATATGGCCAACATCCAGATTCTGGAGGGTGTACCTAATGCTCAGATGGTTTTAGAGAGCAGAGGGCTATTTTCACAACTTGAGAGCTAATTTGTTCTGCTGGACTTGTTTAGTGCCTGTTACCCCTTCTTTCCCTCCAATTTCTTGCATTTGTAATAGAAATGTCTACCTTGTGCCTGTTCTACCATTGTAATTTGGCAACAGATAACATGTATTCTAGATTTCACAGGCTCACAGATGAAGAGGAATTTTGCCCCAGGATGGAATATAAATAATTCCTCACCCATATTTGATTTAGATGATTCAGAAGATGAGATTTAGGACTTGGAGTTGATTTAAGACTTTTGGGATGATGTGATGGAGCAAATATGTTTTGTATGTGGCAGAGACATGAATTTTGGGGGGCCAAAGGGTGGAATGTTATGTATTGAATTATGTCTCCCCAAAATATGTGTTATAAATCCTAACTTCTATGCCTATGGTTATAATATCATTTGGGAATGAGTTCTCTTTGTTATGTTAATGAGGCAAATTTAGTGTAGGATGTACCTTCAGTCAATTTATCTCTCTCTCTCTTTTTTTTCCCCCAACATTTTATTGTGATTTGGGTACAATTTTACAAAGCAGATTTGTTTTACATTCAACAGTTCGTACACGTTTTATTTCACGACACTGATTACCATCCTCACAATGTAACAACTTTCCTCCCTGTGGTTACCCTTTCCCTGTGTCCGTCTCACCTATTCCTGCACAAATGCTGTCCTTCTGATCTCCCATGGTTGACTATTTTAATGAGTGCACCTCCCTGATGTAGTTGTTCAGCCCGCAGTCCTGTGTATTGTTTGGTTGAGAGTTGAGCCATGGGAGTAAGTCCAAATCCAGGCCTGAAGGGTGACTAGAGAGACCATAGTCTCTGGGGTTTCACTAATCTCTATCCAACCAGAAAGCCTGGTCATTTTTATATTTTTGAATTTTTTCCACATTTTTTTCTCCCTCTCTATCCAGAATCTCCAGTTTTTATTCCTTTCCAAGTGATTGGCAGTGGTACCTGGCACCATCTAGTTCTTCTAGTCTCAGGGTTGTATAGGCTGAGGTTCCTGTGGTCCATTAATCCCTTGGACTAATTGTTTCCATGTGTCTTTTACTTTCTCCACTCTTCTTTACTCTATATAAGGAGGAACCAATAGTTGCATCTTAGATGGCCTCTTGTAAGCTTTTGAGACTCCAGTCACTACTCACCAAAGTAGGATGTAGAACAATGTTTTTGTGTACTGAGTTGTGCCAATGGAGCTTGATGTCCCCTGTGATCATGGTCCCAAGCTCACAGGCCCAGTGTTGAGTCAATCTCTTTTGAGGTATTAAACAAGTTAGCAGAAGCAGAGATGTGAGAAGAGAGATGCCAAGCCACATGATAATCACCCAGGAGTAGGAGACAAAGAACTTCTTGAGCCACAGAGAAAGAAAGCCTTCCTCTAGAGCCAGAACTCTGAATTCAGACTTCAAGCCTCCTAAACTGTGAGGGGGGGAAAAAAAAAAAATCAGTTTGTTACAGCCACTCACTTGTATTTCTGTTATAGCAGCACTAAATAACTAAAGTACTCAGTTAATTCTCCTTAGTTGTATCATGAAGAGAAATGAAGGGAGGAAAGGAATCCAAAAAGCTGGGGGATGGTGGGACAGGAGTAGGAATCCAAAAGGAAGATCCACAGGATGGGATGCAATAAGATGTTTGGTGACTTTTCATAATGTTTTCACATTGATTATCTCATTGATTTCATATGCAAGTGAAGCAAGATCCACCCTGAACGTCAGCCTGCAAAATGCTCTGCCCCTGTTTAGAATTGCCAAGTTCCAATGGCCAAACCTTTGCCTTGGATCTTCTGGTGGCACCTACAGGTAGGTGCCTGACTCACTTAATCCTCTAGGCCACCTCGAGTCATCCCAAGGGCCAAGCCACCGTGCCCTGGTTCTGTGCCAGCAGCAGCTAAGATCTGGGCAGTGCGAATACTCGGGCCTGCCATGCTCGTCAGGAACACAGATGGGTGTGCCCCAGAGTTCAGCCAGAGTCTCTCAGAACATCTGGGCAGGGTGGGGAGGGAGGAGCACAGCCATTGGAGTTTCTTTGGCGTCTCATCTTTCTTCCCACTGGGTAGCGGGCTTTGGCCTCACACTGACTCATTCCCAGGCACAGGCAAGTGGCTTCACCCCAGGCCACATCTTTTCCCCTGAGCATAGGGGCTGATACTATTTCTCACCTCTTGACGACAGAAGGACGTTAATGAGAAAGCTCAGTGTGCGCCTGGCTGGGGCCCAGTTGGATGAGTCTAGTGATTATTGCCTGGAGAAGAAACACTTGCGGAGTCATGAAAAGTCAGCCCTGGAAAGGGTCTGTCTTGTTCTCTAGTGCTGCTATAACGGAAATATCACAGGTAGATGGCTTTAACAAATAGAAATTTATTTTCTCACAGTTTAGGAAGCTAGAAGCCCAAATTCAGGACACTGGTCTAGAAGAAGCTTTTCTCTCTTTAGGGAAGATCTCTAGGGAAAGATCCTTGTCTTTTTTCAGCTCCTGTTTCTTGGTTCCTTGGAGACCTCATGTGGTGTGGCATCTATCTTCCTCCATCTCTGCTTACTTGTTCAATCTGTTCTTTTTATATCTCATAACATATTGATTAAAAACACACCATATTTTAATACTGCCTCAATAACCTAACAAAGAAAACTCATTCTCAGTGGAATTATAGCCACAGGTAGAGGGTCACTATGACTCAGAATTGACTTGATGACACTGAGTTTTTTATAGGGTTAGGATTCACAATACATATTTTTTGGGGACACAGTGCAATCTATCACAGGTCTCTAGGGCTAAGCAAGGCCAATGGCTCTCACTTCACAGATGAGGGGCCTCTACTCTGTGGTCACTATTGCCCCAATTATCATCTCTTCAGACATACATATTGGGCCATCTAATGGATCCCATGACCAAGGAAAGTCCAATTTTTCTTCACACATTGCCCTGCCCCCAACCAATTTTCCTAGCCTCATCTCCCTGTTTCCTCTTCTCTCTTCTTCACTCTTCCACACTACTCCATACACTCAACATTCTATCCTCAAAATATGACTGAGCCATTCCCCAGACATTCCTGAGATATCCTTGTACTTTTGAGTACACTGTCCTCAGCCAGAGTACCTGGGTGATGTAAACAGTTAATGCACTTGGCTGCTCACCATAAGATTGGATGTTCTAGTCTACCCAGAGTTACCTCAAAAGAAAGGCTTGATGCTCTATTTCCAAAATATCAGTCATTGAAAATACTATGGAACACAGTTCTACTCTGACACACATGGGTCACCATAGATCAGAGTTGACTCAAAGGTAATTGGTTTAGGTTGTGTGTGTATGTGTCCTCAAGCCAGTTCTCTTCCCTTCTTTCCCCTTCTTTGGAAACTTGCCTCTTATGCTACCAGATGGGGCAATTGCACTTCCTCTGTGCTCACCTCACAGAATGTTTAGCATTTTCACAAATGTTAGTACAAATTTTTCTTTAGACTCTTGCACTCTCCACTAGAAAACAAACTCTGGTGTGTGTCTCACAGAGCTTTGTGTCCTCAGAGCGAGGAGTGAGGTCCTGGGGGCAGAAGCAGGTTGGGAAGAAGTGATAGGGTAGTCACTGATGGAGTTCGAAAAACAGGGAACAAAAAGGGGTACAGTTAAGTCGCCCTCCAGCCTCCCTCCCCATCCTGTTCCCTCAACACATACCTAGTATTAGGCTCTCATTGTCCTTGCAGAGTTTCTTTAGGCATATTGAAGAAAACACAAATACAGACCTGTAACCTCCCTACTTTGTAATCCAAAAGGTAGCATGATTCTAAAGTTGAGTTGGTTTGATTTCTCCCCACAAAAGACCCTTTAAACCCTTCAAAGTTCCCCATACACATCCTCTTTCCTTGCCAATCTTCAATTTGTAGGTTTAAATATTCATGAAACAAATACAACACATTTTGAATGTAGGTTACAGTATAGGTGAAGCTTGCTTTTAAAAATGATTGAGTTCCTGGGACTTATCTCCATAATTTATAGAAAACTTCAACACCTCAACGACAAAAAGACAAATAATCCAATTAAAAACATGGGCCGAAGACATGAATAGACACTTCACCAAAGGGGATATTCAGGTGGCCAACAAACACATGAAGAGATGTTCATGATCATTAGCCATCAGAGACATGCAAATCAAAACAACAATAAGATAGTACCTTGCCCCAGCACTAGTCGCAACGTTCAACAAGACAGAAAATAACAAATGCTGGTGAAAATGTGGAGAGATTGGGACTTTCATACACTGCTGGTGGGACTGTAAAATGATATAACCACTGTGGAAAACAATAGGGCTATTCCTTAAAAAGTTGTAATGAGAAATACCGTTTGACCCAGAAATCTCATTATTAGGTATATACCCTAAAGAAATTAGAGCCAGGACAAGAACAGATGTATGCATACACATGTTCATCGCAGCACTACTTACAATAGCAGAAAGATAGAAACAACCTAAGTCCTCATCAACATAAGAATGGATAACCAAACTATGGTACAGAAACACAATGGAATACTATGCAACCCTAAAGAATAATGTATAATCTGCAAAAGGCCGCATAATGTGGAGGAACTTGGAGGACATTATGCTGAGTGAAATAAGTCAATCACAGAAGGACAAATATTGTATTAGTCCATTATTGTAAAAAGTCAAGGAAAGGTTTATATATGTAAGGAAATGTTCTTTGTTGGTTACCAGGGGTGGGAGGGTAGGGTAAGGAACACTGTTAGACAAGTAGAGACAAGTATTGATTTGGGTGAAGGAAAGAGCAATCTACCAAATGTGAGTGATCAACACAGTGGCATTGAGGATGAGGAAGCCATAGAGAGGTGCATTGGAGGTGCAGACAACAAAGATGAGCCCTTTTGCACATACAGTACTGCATTGTCAGTGAAGACAAATATTGATATATGGGTGGATAGATGGGTGGACTATTAGGTATGTCCATGCAGGAGAGAGCATGCCCATGACCATGTATAGGGTTGGCAGACAGTGTTTCTACAAGTGCATTTATATGTTCTGTAAGAATTTCCTGGTATATAGTGGAGCTGACAAGGGACAAGGTTGTAGTCACTTCTTGGCCACAGCCAGCTACCCAGAAGGAAAGAGTAGTTGGACCTGTGGGCTCAGAACCATGGTTGCAGGGGACATGAAGCTCAATTGGCATAAACTATACAACAACATTGTTCCACAACCTACTTTGGCAAGTAGCAACTGGGATCTTAAAAGCTTGCAAGTGGCCATCTAGATGCAATGATGGGTCTCTCCTCATCCAGAGCAAAGAAGAATGAAGAAAATCAAAGACACATGGAAACAACTAGTCCAAGGGACTGGTACACCATGTGATCCTCAGCCTATATGACTACAAGACCAGAAGAACTAGATGGTGCCTGGCTACCACTGTCAACCACTCAGGGGAGGGTATCTATGTAGGAGATCCTAAATAGAGTGGGAGAACAATGTGGAACAAAACTCAAAATCATCATTAAAAAAAAATAAAATAAAAAGGGAGGACCAGTTTTGCTGGTCTGATAGAGCCTGGTGAAACCCATGAGATTATGGTCCCTATCTGTCCTTCAGGTCTGGAATTGAACTCACTCCTGTGTCTTCCAGCCAAACAGAAGACAGGCATATGAGCTGAACATGTATACTAGGTAGATACACTCCTTGGAGAGATCAGTCATGGGAGAATAGAATAGAAGGGCTGTGCATGCACAGGGAGACAGTTCAGGGGGCAGGAGTACATGGGAGGAGGAGTACAAAGGGAAGAGGTGGCTATGGGGAGGAAGTGGGAGGAGAGGCTGTTGCATTGTGGGAGATTACAGTCAGTATCATGAGACATAATGTATGTGAACTGCCATATGGAAGATGAATATGCTCTATAAACTTTCACCCAAATCACAATAAAATTTTTTTAAAAAAATAATTGAGTTCCCGGGAAACCATATGAAAATCATATTTTCATGAAAGCAATTTTATTTTCAGTGTGTTGAGAGAGATGCTGTTTAAAGATCTCCAAGAGTGATTCTTCTTATACATTAGGAAATGGTATGCTATGCTGCACCTCAAAGTACTTACTAGGTTCACATGTTAACACTGTACTTCCTCAGAACTCAGCAACACAAATTTAAATGAAAACAAAGTTCTCTGTCTAGTGTGCAAAGAGGTAAATGTTAAAACAAAAGCTTCTCTTGCATGTTGTTGTGTGCCACTGAGTCAAATCTGATTCATAGGCATGACCCTGTATGTAAGAGTAGAACTGCCCCACAGGGTTTCCTAGGCTGTAATCTTTATGTGCCACCACTTGTCTGTCAGTTTGTCGTACTGTGGTGATTTGAGTGTTGCTGTGAGGATGGAGGCTATGCCACAGTATTTCAAATACCAGCAGGATCACCCATAGTGGATAGGTTTCAGTGGAGCTTCCAGACTAAGATAGAAGAAGGAAGGGGCCATCCACTTCTCAAAGAATTGACCAGTGAAAACCTTATGAATAGCAGTGAAACACTGTCTGATATATTACTGGAAAACTTTATGACTAGCCCTGAAACATTTTCCAGTATAGTACAGGAAGATGAGCCCCTCAGGTCAGAAGATACTCAAAACACAACCGAGGAAGAGCTGCCTCCTCAGAGGAGAGCCAACCTTAGCGACATGGATGGAGTAAAGTTTTCAGGACCTCCTTTTGCTGATGTGCCATGACTCAAAACTAGAAGAAACAGCTGCAAACATCCATTAATAATTGCAACATGGAATGCACAAAGCATGAATCTAGGAAAATTGGAAGTTGTCAAAAATGAAACGGAACACATAAAGATCAATAACCTAGGCATTGTTGTTGTTGTTGTTGTTATGTGCCGTCGAGTCAGCCCCAACTCATAGCGACCCCTCCTTGGGTTTCTGAGGCAGTATCACTACAGAAGTAGGATTGCCCAACCTTCCTTCCGAGGAGCGGCTGGTGGGTTAAACCATGCAGTATTGTACCCACTCCAAACAAAAGTGATCCCACAGAATGTGGAAATTATTGAACAATATCATCAGTGTCACATGAAAGTAAAATCTTGCTGAACATAATTCAAAAATGATTGCAGCAGTATATTGACAGAGAACTTCCAGAAATTTAAGCTGGATTCAGAAGAGGACATGGAATGAGAGATATCATTGCTGATGTCAGGTGGATCTTGGCTAAAAGCAAAGAATACCAGAAAGATGTTTACTTGTGTTTTATTGTCTATGCAAAAGCATTTGATTGTGTGGATCATAACAAATTATGGATAACATCGAGAAGAATGGGAATTCCAGAACACTTAATTGTGTTCATGAGGAACCTGTACATAGACCAAGAGGCTGTTGTTCAAACAGAACAAGGGCATACTGCATGGTTTAAAATCAGGAAGGGAATGTGTCAGGGTTGTATCCTTTCACCATACTTATTCAATCTGTATGCTGAGCAAATAATCTGAGAAGTTGAACTATATGAAGAAGAGCATGGCATCAAGATTGGTGGAAGATTTATTAACAACCTGTGAGATGCAGACAACACAACTTTGCTTGCTGAAAGTGAGGATGACTTGAACCACTTACTGGTGAAGGTTAAAGACTAGAGTCTGCAGTTGTGGCTACCTCAACATAAAAAAAAAAAAAAAAAAAAATCCTCACAACTTGGCCAATAAATAGCATCATGATAAATGGAGAAGATTGAAGTAGCCAAAGATTTCATGTTACTTGGTTACACAATAAACACCAATGAAAGCAGCAGTCAATGTATTGCACTGGGCAAATCTGCTGTAAAAGACCTCTAAAGTGCGGAAGAGCAAAGATGTCTTTTTGAAGGCTAAGGTGTGCCTAACCCAAGCCATGGTATTTTTAATCATCTCACATGCATGCGAGAGCTGGACTATGAATAAGGAAGACCGAAGAAGAGTTGATGCTTTTGAGCTGTGGTGTTGGCAAAGAATGCTAAAAGTACTGTGGACTGCTAAAAGAACTAACAAATCTGTCCTGGAAGAAGTATAGCTAGAATGCTCCTTGGAGGTGAGAATGCCCAGACCTCATCTCATCTACTTTGGTCATGTTGTCAGAAGGGACCATTCCTTGGAGAAGGATATCATGCTTAGTAAAGTGGAGGGTCAACAAAAAAATGGAAAGCCCTCAATGAGATGAATTGACACAGTGGCTGCAATGATAGGCTCAAGTATAGCAAGTATTGTGAGGCTGGCCCAGGACCAGGCAGTGTTTCGCTCTGTTGTACATATCTTGCATAAACTCCCTCAAATCTGCAAAGGGAGTTGAGAGCTCTGGACCACCCCATCACCTGCTGCATTCATCAAGCTAGACTCTGCTGGTGATTGTGTGACTTCCTGGTAATCAACAACATAGTATAAGTTGCTTGAGTGATTTTGGTTCACCTAATGATTTTAATTTCTTCCATCTCCTTTTGATGCTTCCTGCATCATTCAATATTTTGACTGAACTTGTCAGAAATTTCATTTTACTTGGATCCACAATCAATGCCTATGGAAGCAGCAGTCAAGAAATCAAATGATATATTGCATTGGAGAAATCTGCTGCAAAAAAACCTCTTGAAAGTCTTAAAGAGCAAAGATGTCACATTGAAGACTAAGGTGCACCTGACCCAAGCACAGTATTTTCAATTGTCTCATATGCACATGAAAGTTAGACTTGAATAAGGAAGACCAAAGAAGAATTGATTCATTTGAACCATGTTAGCAAAGAATATTGAAAACACCATGGACTGCCAGAATGAACCAATCTGTCTTGGAGGAAGTACAGCTAGAATGCTCCTTAGAAGCAAAAATAGCCAGAATTCATCTCACCTACTTTGGTCATATTATCAGGAGGTCCTAGCCCCTGGAGAAGGACATAATGCTTGGTAAAGAAGAGGGTCATTGACAAAGAGGAAGACTCTAAAGTAGTTAGATTGGCACAATGGCTGCAGCAATAGGCTCAAACATAGCAACAACTGTGAGAATGGCCTGGGCAGTATTCTTTTCTGTTGTATTTAGGGTTGCTATGAGTTGGGATCAACTCAAGGGCACCTAACAACAACAAATGATGTTTAATTAACTGCTGAAGATTCCAAATCAGAGCTCCACAAACTACAGGCCATGGGCTAAATCCAGCCTGTGTCTGCACAGCTTGCAAGCTAAGAAGGAGCCTGGGTAACACAAGCAATTTGAGATCAGCTACTAACCAAAAGGTTGGCAGTTCAAACTCACCCAGAAGTGCCTCAGGAGGTTCCAGTAAGATGGCAGAACAGGCAGACAAACTACACAGACCCTCTTCAACAAAGAAAAGAGGAACCAATTAACACAGATACAGAAGATAATCCTGGAGCCCTGAGCTTTGAAAGGAAGGGTATAGAAGTGGACTAAACTCGAACCAGTAGAAGAACCTGCATGGAAACAGTGGAAAGAGAGACATACAGAGCTGCAGACAGTCAGCGATCTTGACAGAATGGATAGTTTGGATATTTTCAAGTGGTGTTAGGACCTAAGAGTTAACCTAAAAATCAGCCCTGCTAGCCGGCTAATGCACGGAGGACTGCACTGGTGACTGGTGAATAAAAGGGGAAGCAGCAAACTGAGCTGTGGACTTTTGGCTGTCTGGAGGGCACAGACATTTTGAATGTTTATGAGTAGTTTGACCATTTTGGATATTTAAAGTGACAGCGTTCTCTCAGATTCCAGGGACCTAAGGATGGGCTCCACTTGCTGGGGACCACAAGGACATACTGAGGACTAGAGAGGTGCAATATTCCCCTTGCTAACCCTTATACCCCACACCCTCTTGGTGAACAGAGGTGCAGCCATCCCTCACCCCCACCCACCTTCTGGGCCAGCAGGAATTCCACCCCATTCTATGTGCTCTGATGGAGCCTGGGTGCCCTGCCCTGCCCAGATTTTTTTTTTTTTTTTTTTTTTTAAGTTTGTTTGTTTTTGTCTGTTTTAAAATTATTATTATTTCTTTTTCTTCTTTTTTACTGTTATTCTTTCTTCTTCCCATCCCAGGTTCTAGCTTTTGGCTTTTTCTCTCTTCCCTTTTCCTGGACCTTATTATTTTCCTTTCTTGTGGTTTTCCCCACTCCTTGTTTTGCTTTTTGCATTTTTCACATTTTTTTCTTCATCATTCTCTTACTCTACCTCTTTTCTCTTATTTCCCCCTCCACAGATATTGTGTGTGTGTTTTTTTTTTCCCTTTTTCTATTCATATGTCTTGTCTTTTTAAAGTATTTCTTTAAATATTTTCTCCCATTTATTGCCTTTCCTCTTCTTTTTTTCTTTTTGGTGATTGTTCCTGTATGTTTATGTGGTGTGTGGTTTTTGTTCTCTTGCTTTTACTTTTTTGATGGTTTTTTGATTGCTGTTTTTGTCTAACTGAGTGGGAGACAATAACCATGTGCATACAACCCATCCACACCAGTACCTAATGCAGCTCCACTTACTGAGTGAGGGCCACCACTTCCTTCTGCAAAAACTGGCCAATGATAAACTACCACCAATAAAAGCATGACTCACCATTAACTGCTCTTCACAAACAGTAAACAGAGACCTGTGCAGCCACTCTCATTCTCTGTCACACCCACCAGAGGAGCAAAGTACCCTGCTTACTCAGATATATCACCCCTTTACCCCTCAAAAAAAAAAAAAAAGAAAGAAGGAAAATGAAAATCTTGGGCAAATCACTCCAACATACAATCACCAATTAAATATAAATACAACATCACACAGTCTCAGAGACAACAGACCATCACAGTCCACACAAAAAAGCAAGATAAAGCAGAAGAAACAAGGGATCAGGTTACAGACCCAGAACATATCCCTGAGGAAGAAGCAGCATTGGAACTCCCTGATAAGAAATTCAAAAAAATTATATTTAGGTACTTTCACCAGATTGAGAGACAGATCAAGAAAAACACTGACACAACTAAGGAAAACACAGAGAAAACCCTAGAACAATTTTGGAAGAAAATAAAAGAACAAAATGACAAAATAAATGAAAATTAGAAATGATACAAAATCTACAGATAGAAATCCAGAAGATTAATACTAAATTGTCAGAAATAGATAACACATTGAAAGGGCAAAGGAGCAGAATTAATGCAATGGAAGACAGAATTAATGAGATTGAAGACAAATACTTGAATACTTCTTTGGAAATGGATCAATCAGAAAAAAGATCAAAACAAAATGAAGAAAGCCTAAGAGTCATGTGGGATACCATCAAATGGAAGACCCTACATGTAATCGGAACTCCAGAACAGGAAGAGAAAAATAAAATCACAGAGAAAATTGTTCAAGGTTTGTTGGAAGAGAACTTTCCTGATACAATGAAAGATGAGAATATATCCATTCACAAGTCCAAGGAACCCCAAACAGGATAGACACCGAAAGTGCCTCAGAAGAAAGGTCTGATGATGTTTCTCCAATGATTGCAGCCAAAAAAAAAAAAAGTCCTACAGAGCACAGTTTACTCTTTTAATACTTGGGGTTGCTATGAGTCAGAATTGACTCGACAGCAATGGGTTTGCAAGCTAAGAAGGGCATTTACATTTTAAAATGATTTTTAAAAAATGGAAAGGACAGTATTTCATGACATGTGAAATTTATATTAAATTTAAATTTTGGTGTCCATAAATAAAGTTTTATTGAAATAGTCATGCTCTGTCATTTAGTTTTTGTTTAGTTATTATCTATGGCTACTTTTGCTCCACAACAGCAGAACTGAATAATTGTGACCAGAGACTAAGTGGCCACAAGCATAAAATATTTATTATCTGGCCCTTTACAGAAAAAGTTTGCTGACCCCTGTTTTATAGAACATTCCAAGACCCAGAGCCAGATGTCTAGGTAATATGGGCTTCAATGTCTTTCAGCTCTAAGCATTTGTATCTGTCCCTGGATATATGATTTATCATTAGGTTCTTCAGGTCATGGATTTAGATCTCAATGATGAAACTTTAATTCCTTTAAAGAAAGACACTTTCATCACCAACCAGTGCTGAGAGCTCCCTCAGTTGCATCAGATGGCCAAACTAACCTTTCTCAGCTGGTCATTCCTGAGGGAGGCAGAGGAGAGGTGAAGTCAGAGAGCCAACCACCCATACATAATGCAGATTACCTTACCCTCCAGCAGAACTACATGTGTCCACAAGAGGGCGGCAGCTTTCCCATTTGCTGTTTCCCAGCTTTGGAGGGCTGCCCTGAAGAGACTTCAGCATCTTATCAACCTCCAGAGAACTTTCCTTGCCTGATGATCAAGAGAGGGCAGTGTAACTGTACTGGAACCCACATAAGCCTTCTGGTCTCAGGCATCCAGTCTGATATCTTAGAAGTTTTCCATCAAACCCTGGTCTTGTGTTATCAATAATTAAAAAAAAAAAAAGGAAAGGAAAAATAAATAAATAAATACTTGTTGAGTCCCTCTCGTTTCTCCTTGACCACTCCAGGAACCCCTTCTGCTATTCTTGTCAAGCACACTGTACTAGTTTTCTCTCAGCTCTAAACCTATCCTTCTATGCTCTAACTTGTGACGCTGAGGCTAGGACTCTGCAAACCACAGATTCCATGTTAGGCTCTGTTAATAGGAGACAACAATTGTAGATCTGGGTACAGGGAGAAGGGATTTACCTCTTTCTGGAAGTTTACTTCTTTGGGCTTCCTTTCTTCCCCCTGTTGCTCTAAGCAACACCCCAACAATGCTTCCTCACCTTGTTGTTGTTGTTGTTTCAGTGGAGTTGGACCCAACTCATAGCGACCCCTCCTTGGGTTTCCGAGGCAGTATCACTACAGAAGTAGATTGCCCAACCTTCCTTCCGAGGAGTGGCTGGTGGATTTGAGCCTCCAGCCTTCTGGTTAGCAGTCAAGTGCCTTAGGCACTATGCTACCAGAGTTCCCTTCTTCACTGGTAGTAGCAATTCTTCCTTACAATAGTGGCTGAATCAAGTTTGCATCTTTCCCAACCCTTGAAGAACTAGCTTCACTGTGCCTACTTCACAGACACTAGTGCCAGCTGGCCTGTGCTCCATCCTCATAGGTCCACTAAGATCCTACTCTATGGATCTAATTTTGAAAGTCCAATCTTTCCTTTTGTTCCCCTCAGCCCTAGGAGCAGTAGGGCTTTCTGAAAGTGCTGCATTTGTAACTTAATTTCTCTTCTTGCCATTTCAGTTACCTGATTAGCAATGTTGTACCTAAACAAACAAACAAACAGAAAACCTTGCTGCCATCAAGTCATTTCCTACTCATAGTGACTCTCATTAGATGTCCGAGGCAGTAAATCTTTATGGAGGTGGATTCCCCCATCTTCCTTCTGCAGAGTGGTTGGTGGGTTTGAATTGCCAACTGTCTGATTAGCAGTCAAATGCCTTAGGCACTACGCCACCGCCACCGTAGCTCCCACTTCACCACCAGAGCTCCTTAATGTTGTGCCTTGTTACCTAATATTTATACTAAAGTCTCTCTGTTCAAGTAACTAGGGTGGTTTCTCTCTCCTCGCTGGACTCTGACTGATAACATATCCTTTCTTAGGTCTAAAACTTATGAGAGACCTAAGAGTGATTATCATGTCACAGATCCTCCAACAGCACATGGAACGGTAAGTCTATGAATGCCTGCTAGCATTCATATGCAGATGACACCAGCCTTGAAGCTGAGAAGTAGGAACCACTGATTGTCTCAGGTCTTCTACTCATGAGGCCTCTGCTCCAGTCTCTGACCCCACCTCTCTCTGGCCTTGTCCAGCAGAGCAGTTCCATGGGTCAGCTGTCAGGAATGGCAAGGAATTCAGGCTAGCTGGCCATCTCCCTCTCTAACACATCTTTCCCCATCCCTCTTGTCAGCTCCCACCCAGTCTATCCAACCTCACCATCCAGACAAAGGGACCCAGAAAAATAAAAGTACCCAGTGACCCACAATGGCCTGGTGACAGAGAGTCAAACTCTCACAGATCTTTTAGAGAAGGATGGCAGGGACCGGGGAGGCAGAAAGAGGGCTAGACTTGTCTGTTTAAAACAAGCTGAACTCTTTGCAGACCTGTAACTCCAGTACCGTCAAAACCCTCCATTCAGGAGCTACTGAAATGACACATAGTGCTGGCTATTGGCATGTAGAAAACAGGATCTCCTCAGCTGTCATCACTGGGAAGCACAGACCCAACCAAATTACTTTACTGGAATTCCTTTAAAGATGTCTTTGCCCTCGGTTCCCAGAGTACCGCCTACTGAGGTTACTGCAGCATTGACATTACTGAGAACTTGAGCGCCCTCTCGTGGCCAATAGCTGAAAATGCATGAGGGTCATCTTTCCAGCCTCCATGCCCACTTGTTTGAACCCAAACCCACTGCCATGAAGTCAATTCCCACTCATAGCCACCCTATAGGACAGAGGAGAACTGCCTCACAGGGTTTCCAAGGCTGTAAATCTTTGCAGAAGCTGACTGCTTCGTCTTTTCCCCCTGGAGCAGCTGATGGATTTGAACTGCCCATCTTTAGGTTGGCAGCTAAATGGCTTAACCCCTGTGCCACCAGAGCTCCTTCTTGGGTGTAGAGTAGCGTTGGAACGGACATATGTAACTCTATGCAAAACGTATTGTTCCCTTTCCACACTTTTACGGGATTAAACAAATTCCAGCATCTTTTATCCCTCTTCGTTCTGATTTTTCTAACCAGCTTTCTCCATTTGGCATCTGCCCTGCTTGGCTCCACTTGATATGCCTTTCTGTCTCAAGGCTGTAGGCTTAACTCAACCAAGCCTTGGCTCCTTAAACTCCCAGTAATAGCTCTTGGGTCATTAATTGAAGTGATTATAATTATTAGAAGGGTGAAGAAGAGGATTCTCTCCCAGCTCCCAGATTTTGGTCTTAGAGGCCTTGATGAAGAGAACCAATCTTGCAGAACAGGGTACACACAGAAATCACATTGAGCAAATGAGTCCACGCAACTCTCCAGCTGACCCCAGGCTACAAGATTCTGAACCTGAATGCTAACTAGTCAACTGCTCGTTCCTCTTCTTCTGAAGATTATGTGCCTAGGTAAATACAGCCCATCTCCAATAAACTTGGACTTGACTGCTAACCAGAAGGCTGGCGGTTCAAACCCACCAGCCACTCCTCGGAAGGAAGGTTGGGCAATCCTACTTCCGTAGTGATACTGCCTCGGAAACCCAAGGAGGGGTCGCTATGAGTCAGGGCCAACTTGAAGGCACATAACAACAACAATAACATGGATTCCTGTTTCAGTAATTCATATTTCTTGCTTTAGACCCTTTCCCAAGAAATTTTCAGAGCTACAAATTGTTCTGGAGCACCTCTGACCTTCCTCTGCCCTCTTTTCTTGAAAGTCTTTAGTTGTCAAAGTGCAGCATGCAGGCATGTGAGGAGGCCGGGTCAAGGTGGGTGGATTCAGTCAGAGCTGAGGAGGGCAGGAATAATCAAAGGACTTGTCACCTCAGTTCTTGTTCCAGGGTCTGCTCCCAAGAAGATATCTTGGGAATCTGGTTGTGAGATTAAATGTCTCTTCTTGAGATTGTTCTTTTCCAGGATGCCGTCCTCCTTCTCCCCACATCCTCCCATAGAAGACAACTCCACTGGGAGCAGTCCAGATTCCTCCTCCATAGGGGACTCCACAGAGCCACAGCAAATCAGCTGAATTCGTCCAACACAATGAAACTTACTTACTAGTCCTGGCCTATTTGAAAGTTAGCATTCTCAAAACATAAACACATGATAAAGATGTGAATATCTGGAATATTTATTATTGAGACTTTCACATCTGCTTAACTATGGCCTTCTGGATCTTAAATCCCTCTCCTCTCTCTTTTCTTTTTAATTTGAGTGTCTTAGTTTTTTCAATAATGGGCCCAAATGTGCCAACAGTTATCAGAGTGGCACAGGACTGGGCAGTGTTTCCTGTTGTTGCACATAGAGCTGCTGTGAGTTGGAGTTGACTCAATGGCAACTAGCAACCACAGTTCCTTCACTATGTTCTTGAACATGGCAGCCATGGTACCTCTTCAGAGCCTTTGTACTTGCTTTCTGCCTGTCTCACTCTTCCCTTGGATATACACATCTCCTGCCCTCACTTCTCAAGGTCTCTGTTCAACTATTTCCCTATCAAAGGAGGTGTCCCTGTACCTGTCTATATAACCAGCACTCTCCATCTCCATCTTCCATCTCCATCTTCTCCCTGTGTCTTCTTACCCAGTGTTTTCTTCACAGCATCACCACCTGCTTGATTTGGTTATTTGTTTATAAATTGCTTCTCTTTTCCCTTGTACCAGCTTTAAGGTCCAAGGGAGCAGGGCCTGTTTTCCTTATTGCTGTTTCCCCAGTGCCTGTGACAGTCCTGCACACAGTAGGCCATCAATAAATATATACTCAGTGAATAAATAAGTGAATGGGAAAATTAGGAAATGGAAAACCTTTGTGTTGCTCTGAAAGGGGAATGCCTATTCTCTGCATAGAGCGACTTAAAATGTGGGCAAGTTGGAGAAAGTGGACAACCTCAGAATGAAGTCTTCCCAGTTCAGCATTACCAGTGACTTTGAACAAAGTCCATAGTGGTATTTCATTATAAATATAAGTATTTCTATTCCCTTTTATTAATGTAAACTTTAAGATGGGAGATATATATAAACACCCAAAACTTATACCTTCGGCATATAAAATGCCCCACAATCTCAGACTAATTGGAAAGAAGACAAAAGGGAATTACTAGGAAGTCCAGACTATTAAAATTATTAGTGAAATATACTTTTGTTATTTCATATTCGGGAGGACTTCCTTATCCATCACTTAGACACCTAATATCACAATGCAATTTAATTCCATTTGTTGTTGTTGTTGTTGTTGTTATGTGCTATTGAGTTGGACCCGACTCATAGTGACGCTTCCTTGGGTTTCCGAGGCAGCATCACTACGGTAGTAGATTGCCTCATCTTCCTTCCGAGGAGTGGCTGATGGGTTTGAACCGCCAGCTTTCTGGTTAGCAGTCAAATGCCTTAGGCATTATGCCACCAGAGCTTCCTTAATTTAGCTTACAAAAAAAAAAAAAAAAAGGCCATAAGCCCAGAAATAATCAAAGATATCTTTAAGCATCATCAGCAACAAAAGTAGCCAAAAATAGCCAAGAGCAGAAAATTCGCTGAGATTCACTTATTTTGCTAACCAACAAAACTGAGCTTCTCATTGACTGCCCATGCCTATTAAAGTCAAACTCTGCCAGCACCCAACTCAAGAACAGAAGGACACAAAGATAATGATAAATAGTAACTACAACACTAACAACTAATATTTATTGAGCTTTTACCACAAGACAGGTCCTGTTCCTATTGCTTCCATGGGTTTCTTAGGTAATCCATGTGCAAACTCTATCAACAATGTATCATGATCAACCCCATTTTGCAGAGGAGGACACTGAGGCACAGAAAATACAAGAATGAAGACCAAAAAACCAAAACAAAAGAAAGCAAGCAAGGAACAACAAAATGGTAGACAACTATGAAGCTATGACAGCATAAGTAGAAATTACAGCTTAGATTAGAAATAAACTATCAGTCAAAGGAAATGACAATGGAGAGAGGAGAAATAAAATTCTCCAATTACAGAAAGCTCAGTATAGAGGTCTTTCATGAGGGGTCTCACCTGGTAACCTCTGAGGGTATCATTGTTCTGTTGGACAATTCAATAATGAATTTTCTACAACAGTGCCTGTTCCCACCACCCCCACTAAAACCTCAAGACTGATCACTAGAGTGTGCTCAATTTCTTTGAATTTTCATAAACCAATTATCTAGAAATACCACTTGTCTGGAATTCTTATTCCAGATGTGTTCACAACTCAAGTGATCACAGGTGCCCCTTGAATTTGTTGAATTGTTTGTAACCAGCATATTTACTGTGCGCGAAGAATTCCTTTAAAATGTTTTGCATGCTATTTGTTCTCCAGTCATTTCAGCAACCCCCACTGCTAACTAACATTTCTTTGTTCTCTTTTCTTTATTCACTGTGAAGATGGATTTAAAATTTGTATATTTCTGCATTATCACTAATTCTGAATACATGTATCTATAAAGGTGGATACTTCAACTTCAAATCAGGCTCATTGGTAATCTTTTGGCAATAGCTGGCATCCTGTCCATAAGCGGGAACCACACACAATTGAGTTTCCTCACTGCTCTGAGTAAAGAGGGATGGGCATGAAAGGGTGGTAATTTGGAGATTTAGGGTATGACAAGCGGATCCTTTACACTCCTACATTAAACCTGTCAGTGGGACAAACTACAACTGGGCACGGGAACAGGCTGAGTGAAACTTTGTAGGTTGCCATGGATCTTTCCAAGTTGTTCCTCCAGAGCAGGATAGGAAGCATGGACTAATTCCTGGAAATGACCTAAACAACCCACTTAGTCCTGACATCAGGTCCATGATATGTGGCAAAATCTTGCCTAAGAATACATTTTTTTTCCCTCTAGGTTTCATTGAGTAACTTGTGGGCAGTTTTCAGTAACTATTTCTATTCACAAATTGGTCTCGGTTGCTCCTCTAATTTATAGGGTGACCCCAAGTACCCCATGCAAGCCAAGGCTCTCACACACGAAACAACTCTCAACAGTACTTCCATCTTGGGGCAGGACCCATCCATTTGCTCTTGGAGGACACATCTCTGTGGTCAGACTATCTCTAATGGCTGCCTACAGGAGCCCAATTCAACTTTATCTATTTTATAGGGCACTGGAGGGAGGCCCCTCTCCAGTTACAAGCCAGGATTTAGGACTTTTTCTCCCACATTAGCACCCCAATGGTGCTAAATCCAGTCATTCGTATTCAAAATCTTGGTTGCTGCCTCATCAGCACATCCAATTTCATGGTGAAACCTGATGTTTTCTTGAGGTTTGTGTTTCATTTTCAAACCACAGACCCCTTAAAAACAGAACTTGGGGAGTCACTGCCTTTTCCATGGGTAGATAGATCTCCCTTGCCCTCAAACCCTAGAAGAGGCAGGATAAAATACCTCACTCAAATACCTCCAGAGGGCTGCTTCTTCAAACCCTAGAAGAGGCAGATAAAATACCTCCAGAGGGCTGCTAACTCCACTGTAGACACCCAAATGATTCCCCACCACCTTCCAGAAGGCAGAGCCAAATAAAGTCTTGTATTCAGGCTTAGTTTAGAGATTAGTTGGTGAACAGGTTTTGTATCATTCCAAGAATTTGCAGGTTTTACATGTCACATAAGGTTAACAATGGTTAATCTTTGGATATGGAGTCTCTGAATAGCTCCATCAGTGAAGCGCTTGACTATCAACCAAAAGATGGTTATAGTGGTTCAAGCTCACCTAGATGTCCAGGAAGAAAGGCCCGGAGATTTGCTTCTGACAGGTCACAGTGGTGAAAACCACGGAGAACAGTTTTACTCTGACACACATGATCTTGCTTCTCTAGTGTTGCTATACCAGAAATACCACAAGTGGATGATCTTCAACAAGTAAGAATTTATTCTCTTACAGATTAGGAGGCTAGAAGTCCAAATTCAGAGTGTCAGCTCTAGGGGCTGGAGGAAGTCCCCTCGAACTCGGGCTTCAGCTCTGCCTCTTGTTCCAGACTCACTGCAGCTAGAGGCATCTCCTAACTCATGCAGGTACTGGCTGCAAAGTTTGATGAACCCAAGGTCAGCAGGTAAGATGACACAATCCCAAGATCAGCAGGCCACTGGGTAGGCTACTAGCTCAACTCCCGTCACTCGAGATGGAGACTTGGCCAAATGCAGGATCCAAATGTGCCAAAAAGCTAGAGACCTTCCTCAAAACTTCTCCATATATGCTGAAAGCAGGCTACACCCCAAAGGCAACTACTTAGCTGCTCATGGCAGACTCTACCATGGAGGTGATTACAGTCTTATCATAAGGAATAACTACATCCAGCTGCCCAGGCACTCTAAACCACAGCCCAGCCAAGTTGACACACAACCTTAACTACCACACATAGGGTTACCATGAGTTGGAATTGACTTGACAGCAACTAGTTCTTTGCTTTTTCTAAACTTTTGGATAGTATGATTTAAGGTGATTTCTTTTTCCTTCTAGTTTTCTGTGAACATAAATTTTTCATGTATATAATATACTACCTTTAGGAAGAAAATAACTTTCATCTTTCTTTAATAAAAAGAAATACATAGATTCTAGATTTGATATGCGTTAAATGCCTATGTGCTTTAAAGTAAAAAAAAAAAATTATGGCTATTCTAAGTTTGTGTTGTTTAAAAATTGATATTAACATTTAGAAGCTCTAGTGGTACAACAGTTAAGTGCTTGGCTAGTTGCCAAATATTTAGCAGTTTGAACCTACCCAGTGAGTCCATGGAAGAAAAGACCTGGTGAACTGCTCCCATAAACATCATAGCCTTGAAAACCCTATGGGGCAGTTTTACTTTGTCACATTGGGTCACTGTGAGTTGAAAATCAATTAGAGGGCACCTGACAACCATACTAGGAGCTCTGGTGGCATAGTGGCTAAGGCACTTGACTGCTAATTGGAAGGCTGGTGGTTCAAACCCACCAGCCACTCCTCAGAAGGAAGATTGGACAATCTACTTCTGTGTTGATACCACCTTGGAAACCCAAAGGGTGGCTGCTGTGAGTCGGATCCAACTCGACAGCAGTGAGTTGTTTTCTTTTTTAACAACCATACCAATATGTAGCAAATTGGCTGATTTACTCTAATGGAAGATGTATGGTTCAGCTCTGGACATGGCTGTCATCAGACTAGCTCACAACTGGGACCATCCTTGTGAGGGGAAGGACCATCCTTGTGAGGGGCAGTACCATCTCTCTTCTTCTTGGCTGGCCTTCAGTTGCCTGCAGGCTTCTGATTTAGCATACCCATTCTGCAAGTTCCCTGTGGGAAATTCTGTGAGTTCATGCTCTCTCTCACCCTGAGACAAGCATAAGGGCCTAGCAGAGTAGTTGCGGTTTTGCAGGTGAGAAAAACCAACTACTGAGAGTTGAATCCCAATGGATTTCCCACTTACATGGAGTACTGTCTTTTAAGTCTAATCCCTTGGGCTATAAAGTTCTGATCAATTTCCCAAACTCTCTCTAGAGTTGTCATGGGTGATCTCCATCAGCCCCACAGATCAATTAAAAATGAACTTTATAAATTCTCACAAGTTGATCACATTCCAAAATGAAGTCACCGGAATTAAACACAAGATGAGCCCCAAAACAATGACTTGGCTTCCATTTGAGTTAATTCCGCTTACAAAAATATCATCTTTGTTGTATTCAACTGGGTATTCAACAGTTAGGATGTTGTAACTAGTCTACTAGATGTAGGGATGCTGTTGTTAGGTATCATCAAGTCAGTTTCAATGCATAGGGACCCTATGTACAACAAAAGGAAACACTGCCCAGTCTTGCACCATCCTCACAATCATAGCTATTCTTCAGTCCATCACCCCAGCCACTGTGTCAATCCATTTTGTTGAGGGTCTTCCTCTTTTTGCTGACCCTCTACTTTACAATCAACACCCATGGAAGCAACAGTTAAGAAATTAGACATCATATTCCACTGGGAAAATCTGCTGCAAAGCACCTCTTTAAAGTGTTGAATAGCTAAGATATCTCTTTGAAGACTAAGGTGTGCCTTACCCAAGCCATGGCATTTTCAGTGGCTTCATATGCATGTGAAAGATAGACAATGAATAAGGATGATCAAAGAAGAGTTGATGCCTTTGAATTTCAGTGTTGGCGGAGAACAGTGAAAATACCATGAACTGCTAGAAGAGCAAACAAATCTGTGTTGGAAGAAGTGCAGCCAGAATGCTCCTTAGAAGCAAGAATGGGCACACTTTCTCACACCTACTTTGCTCATGTTGTCAGAAGGGATCAGTCCCTGGAAAAGATATCGTGTTTTGTAAATTAGAGAGTTAGCAGAAAAGAGAAGATCCTCAATAAGATGGATTGACACAGTGGCTTCAATAATGGGCCCAAGCATAGCAGTGATTGTGAGGATGGTGCAGGACTGAGCAGTGTTTTGTTGTGTTGTACATGAGGTTGCTATGAGTTGGAGCTGACTCGATGGTACTAAACAACAGCAACTACTGCTTTACCAAGCATGATATCCTTCTCCAGGGATTGGTCCCTTCTGACAACATGACCAAAGTAAGAGAGATGAAGTCTGGCCATTCTCACTTCTAAGGAACATTCCAGCTGTACTTCCTCCAAGACAGATGTGTTCATTCTTCTAGAAGTCCAGGGTACACTCAATATTCTTCACCAACACCACAATTCAAATGCATCAATTCGTCTGCAGTCTCCCTTTTCCATTGTCCAGCTCTCACGTGTATATGAGGCTATAGAACATAACATGGCCTGGGTCTGGTGCACCTTAGTCTTCAAAGTCATATCTTAGCTCTTAAACACTTTAAAGAGATCTTTTGCAGCAGATTTGCCCAATGCAAAGTGTAGTTTGATTCTTAACTGCTGTTTCCATAGGTGTTGATTGTGGAACCAAATAAAATGAAATCCTTGCCAAATTCAGTCTTTTCTCCATTTATCATGATCTTGCTTATTGGTCCAGTTGTGAGGATTTTGGTCTTCTTGTTGAGGTGTAATCCATACTGAAGGCTGTAGTCTTTGATCTTCCTCAGTAAGTGTTTCAAATCTTCTTCATTTATACCAACCAAGGTCATGTCATCTACATACTGCTCTTTGTTAATGAGTCTTCCTCCAATCTGGATGCTGTTCTTCTTCATATAGTCCAGTTTCTTGGACTATTTGCATGCAGATTGAATCAGTACCAGAAAGATGATTACTTGTGTTTTATTGACTATGCAAAAGCACTTGATTTTGTGGATCATTACAAATTACAGATTATATTGAGAAGAATGGGAATTTGAGAACATATAATTGTGCTCATTAGGAACCTGTACATAGACCAGGAATCTGTTATTTGAACACAACAAGGGGACACTGTATGGTTTAAAATCAGGAAGGGAGTGTGTCAGAATTGTATCCTTTCACTATACTTATTCAATCTGCATACTGAGCAAATAATCTGAGAAACTGGATTATATGAAGAGGAATATGGCATCAGGATTGGAGGAAGACTCATTAACAACCTGCTATATGCAAACAACAGAACTTTGCTGGCTGAAAGTGAGGATGACTTGAAGCACTTACTGATGAAGATTAAAGACTACAGTCTGCAGTATGGATTACATCTTAATGTAAAGAAAGTGAAAATCATCACAACTGGACCAATAAGCAACATCACAATAAATGGAGAAAAGATTGAAGATGTCAAAGATTTCATATTACTTGGTTCCACAATCAACATCAGTGGAAGCAGTAGTCAACAGAAATATACTCTAGACCAATGATAGATTCAGCTGAGGATAATCCTGTATAGATAGTAGTGATACAAAATAACTGCAATCATTACAGAAGCAACAGAAGACAGACATAGAGCAACCCCTCATAAACAGCTAGAAGCCATGGGACAGAGAACCACCAGATCAGGACCATAGTATTGGGGGACACCAGTCTCAACTGGCATAACATAATACATAAAAATCTCATTCCACAACCTACACTGGTGAGTAGTGACTGGGATCTTAAAAGCTTTTGAGCAGCCATCTAAGATGCAGTTAATGGTCTCCTTTCATCAGAAGTGAAGAAGAGTGAAGAAAACCAGGGGCATTTGGAAACAAACAGCCCCAGGATATGATGGACCTCGATTCCAGAAGAACTAGATGGTGCCTGGCTGCCAGTGCCAACCACTTGAGAAGGTCTCAAAACTGGGGATCCTGTATAGAGTGGGAGAAAAGACTTGGAAAAAAATTCAAAAACACACTAATGACCAGAATTAATAGTAGGATGGAGTCTGGTGGGACCCCCAAGACTATGGCCCTGGGATACACTTTTGGCTTGGGATAAAACTTACTCCCAAGGGCTGGCTCTCAGTCCAACAGTAATAAGATTTACATGCAGAACACCCAACCTAGGGCAATGTACCCACATACTCTATGGAGATACATCCCTTACAGCAATCAGCCATGGGGCACCAGAGGGGCAACATCCACCTGGAGAAAAAGCTGGACAGACAGGAGAGCATAACTAAGAAGGGCACAGGGATGGGGGGCGTCACAGGGAAGGGAGAGGAGGAGAGTGGGTTAGGGTTGGGGATGGTAATTGAAGAGTAAAACCAAATGTACATGAACTGTTGAATGCAAAACAAATTCTGCTCTATAAATTTACACCTAAAGCACACACACACACACACAAGAAGAAGTGAGAGCTAGGACAAGAACAGATATATGCACGCCCATGTTCAGCACAGCACTATTTACAATAGCAAAAAGATGTAAACAACCTAGGTGCCCGTCAACAGAAGAATGGACCAAACTATGGTAGATACACACAATGGAATACTGTACAACACTAAAGAACAATGCAGAATCTGCAAAACATAGCATAACATGGATGAACTTGAAGGACATTATACTGAGTGAAATAAGTCAATCACAGAAGGACAAGTATAGTATTAATTCATTATTGTAAAAAGTAAAGAAAAGGTTTATATATGGAAGGAAATTTTCTTTGTTGGTTACCAGGGGTACATGGGAAGGGGAGAGAACACTGCAAAAAAAAAAAGCATTGACCCATGTCACTTTAGTTTTGTGTATTTCATTGTGCATAAATTATATTTCAATAAAATGTATTTTCTTACAAAAAGACATCAGATGACGTATTGCAGTGGGCAAGTCTGCTGCAAATGACCTCTTTAAAGTGCTAAAGAACAAAGATATCTCTTTGAAGACTAAGACTAAGTGCCTAACCCAACCCATGGTATTTTCAATTGCCTCTTATGCATGTGAGAGCTGGACAATGAATAAGGAAGACCGAAGAAGAGTTGATGTCTTTGAGTGGTGGTGTTAACAAAGAATACTGAAGGTCCCATGGACTGACAACAGAACTAACAAATCTGTCCTGGAAGAAATGCAGCTGGAATGCTCCTTGGAAACGAGAATAGCCAGACCTTGTCTCACCTACTTTGATCATGTTGTCAGAGGGGACCATTCCTTGGAGAAGGTTATCATGCTAGGTAAAGTGGAGGGTCAACAAAAAAGGGGAAATCCCTCAATGAGATGGATTGACACAGTGGCTGCAACAATGGGCTCAGGTATAACAACGATTGTGAGGCTGGCATAGGACCAGGCAGTGTTTCGTTCTGTTGTACAGAGGGTCATTATGAGTTGGAGCCAACTTAACAGCACCTAACAACAACAATGACAAGAACAGATTGAATAAGTATGGTGAAAGGATACAACCCTGACATGCACCTTTCTTGATTTTAAACCAGGCAGTATACCTTTGTTCTATTTAAATGACTGCTTCTTGGCCTACATACAGGTTCTTCATGAGCACAATTAAGTGTTCTGGAATTCTTATTCTTTGCAATGTTATCCATGTTGTTGTTGTTGTTATGTGCCGTTGAGTCAGACCCAACTCATAGAGACCCCTCCTTGGGTTTCGGAGGCAGTATCACTACAGAAGTAGGTTGCCCCATCTTCCTTCTGAGGAGGGGCCAGTGGGTTTGAACCGCCAGCCTTCTGGTTAGCACTCAAGTGCCTGTTATAACCCACATAGTCAAATGTTTTTGCACAGTCAGTAAACACAAGTAAACACCTTGCTGGTATTCTTTGCTTTCAGCCAAGATCCATCTAACACCAGCAATGATATTCCTTATTCCATGTTTTCTTCCGAATCTGGCTTGAATTTCTGGAAGTTCCTTATTGCTGTATTGCAGCAACTGTTTTTGAATTATCTTCACCAAACTTTTACTTGTGTGTTATGTTAATGATATTACTCAATAATTTCCACATTGTTGGATCACCTTTTTTTTTTTTGGAAAGTGCACAAATATGAATGTCTTCCAGTTGGTTGGTCAAGTAGCTATCTTCCAAATTCCTTGGCATAAATGAGTGAGCACCTCCAGTACCACATTCATTTGTTGAAACAACCCAATGGATATTGTGTCAATTCCTGGAGTCTTGCTTTTCTCCAATTCCTTCAGTGCAACTTGGACTTCTTCCTTCAATACCATTGGTTCTTGATCATATGCTACCTCCTGAAATGGTTGAATGTCGACCAATTCTTTTTAGTTGTAGGGATAGAAGGAAGGAAAGCAGACCATTTAGATAAAAGAACTTCTTACTCCACCCACTCAAAACCATGCAGTGACTTCCCCATTCAATGTAACCATCAACTAGCCCTAAAGCCAGCCAGTCACTAATCAAATAGTCATCAGATGCTTTCTATGAGCCTAACTGTGCTACCCAATGGGCTTTGAGGTTGAGTAGTGCCAGCCCCTGCCCTCAGCATTGCACAGACTGTTGAGGACACAGTTAAGGAAAGCAACAGAGCTTCCAGTCAGTGTGATGAGTGCTTTAAGACAGGCACAGGTGCAGTGGGAGTACATAGCAGTGCCTTCCAGTAAGACCTAAGCAGGGGGACTTGTGAGTCATTCCAAAGTGGCATGGAATGAGGCCCTCAACAGAAGTGGCTCAGGAACTCCTTGAAACATGTCTCTGTTTTCTAATATCTTCCATTATACCCTTTTCTTGGTATTATATGCCCATTTTTCATGTCTTCAGTGTCTACTGATTTAAGATGTACAAGCCCATTAAGCAAACAGTTCTAATTTTGTTCTTATGATCATGCTTTTTTAAACAAAAAGTATTACTTTAATTTTCCAAGTGTTTAATATTGTGTTGTCAATGGAAAACATGACTGCAGAACGTTTATGACATGGAAACACACAAGACCAGTATCAGGACAAGTCAGCACAGTATTACAAGAATGAATGAAAAGGATGTCGGTAGTTGCAACGCTTATATTATCTCTAAAGACAGTGCTTGACCATGCTAATCCTGATCATCAATACGCTTTGGCACCAGTACTTATTCAGGAGTTCTGGTAGCATAGTGGATAAGGCACTTGACTGCTAACCAGAAGGCTGGCGGTTCAAACCCATCAACCACTCCTTGGAAGGAAGATGGGGCAATCTACTTCCTTAGTGATACTGCCTCAGAAACCCAAGGAGGGGTCACTATGAGTCGGCACACAACAACAACAAACTTATTCAGAGCTCCTCTTTTACAAGTACTCCTGCATTTGAGTTTCACAAGCCATTATGTAAAGTGGTTCTTTCATTCACAATTTACAGATCATATAAGCTACTCTTCAGGTTTGCTTTTAGTTGACTGAGAACCGGGCCCCTCCCCTCCAACCGTGGTGGCTGATTTGCCCTGTGCAGGGAGCTCAGCTCCTCCCAGCTCCCGCTGGGCCCGGGGAAGGGCCGCAGGGAGGAGACCCTTGTCTGAAGACTCCTCTAACTGGACTACAAGCTCTCCGAGGGGCATGCAGCGCTGAGCCCAGCCAGCTCGCGGCTCAACCTTCCTCAAGAGGCGTTAGATAATCTTGGGGACAGCCAAGGAGTTTTCTCTGCCAAACCACAAGGAGAGACGAGGCCAGCGAAGGGAGAGAGGCTGGAAACTGTTTATTGTTGCTTTTTCTGAATTAAAAGAAAACAGAGGATGAGAGCAAGGGAGGGAGCAAAGTTCAAGGAAGAATCTGGCAAGTTACCTTGGGCAGGCCCTTGGACCACTTCCAGAACTCTCTCTTGGACAGGCTAAGCCTGCCGAGTGTGCGATGAGTGCTTGGTGAGTATTCATTGTTAATGATGGATGACTGGCCTGGAATCCTTCCACACCACAAATTTGTTCCTCTGTACACCCAGGCAACCAAGAAGCCAAAAAAAAAAAAAAAAAAAGGGGGGGGGGCGGGGCTGCCTTGACTTCAGTTTCCGCTCTGCGCTGGCACCAGGGAGCCTCTTAACCGCGTAGCCCCGCCCCCTCCCCATTGTCCTTGCCTCTACTCTCCGCTTTGCTCCCCAGGCCTCTGGCGCTGCTGACTGGTCGTTAAAAGCCCCCCTCAGTTACCCTTTCCTTTCGTTAGCGCTAGAGCAGCCGCAGCAGCTCCAGTTGAAGCTCCACCTCCCCAGGCAAGGATTTGTGCAGCCGTCTCTTGCTTGTAACTAGCAAGGACAGCCTCCCTACCTCACTGCCTTCATCCCCCATCCCCTCTTAGCTCTCTTGACCCAGTCATCTACCAGCACAGCTGCCAGAATCCCGTTTCCGTTCCATGGTTTTGATCATGTAGCATCTCCACTTGTAAGACCCGCGTGCGTCCCACTGGCCTCATATGTCAGATCTCAATTTCTAACTATGAGCAGGAAGATCCTTCCCACGGCCCCCCATCTTGCCTAGCCCATTTCAGTGGCCTTCCATCCAGCCTAGCCCGACAAAAAACTTCTGCACAGATTAAACAAATTGAATAGCCACTCCCACCCCTGCCCCAACTGAGCATCTCTGAAGTGCCAGGTACTGCCCTAAGGGCTGCACCTATAACAAGGAACAAGGAAAATGTCATCCTAGCACTCACAGACTTTACCCTTCACGTGAGGAAGACAGGTATACAAGAAAGGTCATTTTCTTGCTCTATCTGAAAGTGAAACAACATAGTTTATATTTTTAAATTTGAACACAAATATGTAAAATAAACTAACAGACAATGTCCAGATAAAAGACAAAAGGAAATATACCAAAATAGTTGTCCTCAGTGCTAAAGTGATGGATTAGGATAATTTTCTCCTTACTTCTACTTTTAGGTTTGTTGTTGTTGTTGTTGTTACGTGCCGTCGAGTCGGCCCCAACTCATAGTGACCCCTCCTTGGGTTTCCGAGGCAATATCACTACGGAAGTAGGATTGCCCAACCTTCCTTCCGAGGAGTGGCTGGTGGGTTTGAACTGCCAGCCGTCTGGTTAGCAGGCAAGCGTCTTAGCC
>NW_006921631.1:9851871-9865125 GCF_000298275.1 Orycteropus afer afer | reverse complement strand
AAAGATGACTTGAAGTACTTACTGATGAAGATCAAAGACTATAGCTATCAATATGGTTTACACCTTAACATAAAGAAAACAAAAATCCTTACAACTGGACCAATAAGCAATATCATGGTAAATGGAGAACAAACTGAAGTTGTCAAGGATTTCATTTCACTTGGATCCACAATCAATGCCCATAAAAGCAGCAGTCAAGAAATCAAATGAGGTTTTGTATTAGACAACTCTGCAGCAAAAGACCTCTTTAAAGTGTTAAAGACCAAGCGTATCGTTTTAACGACTAAAGTGCTCCTGACCCAAGCCATAATTATTTTCAATAGCCTCGTAGGCATGCGAAAGCTGCAAACTGAGTAAGGAAGACTTAGAAGAATTGAAGCCTTTGAATAATGGTCCTGGTGAAGAATACTGAATGTACCATGGACTGCCAGAAGAACAAACAAATCTGTCTTGGAAGAAGTACAGCCAGAATGGTTCTTAGAAGCAAGGATGGTGAGACTTTGTCTCACATATTTTGGGCATATTATTAGGAAGATCCAGTCCCTGGAGAAAGACATCATGCTTGGTAAAGTAGAGGGTCAGTGAAAAAGAGGAAGAACCTCAATGAGATGGATTGACACAGTTGCTGCAACAATGGGCTCAAACCACAATGATTGTGAGGATGGTGCAGGACCACACAGCATTTTGTTCTCTTGTACATGGGGTCACTATGAGTCAGAACTATCTCCACAGCATGTAACAACAACAGTAACATTGTGCTTTAGGTGAAAGTTTTCCCAATCAATAATGTATACACAAATTGACCATGACATTTCATCTTATTTTAGACATGTCATCAGAAAGACCAATGGTCAGAAAAGGACCAGCCATTGGTAAAGTAGAGGGTCTGAAACCCTTGATAAGATTAATGGGCTCAATAGCCACCACAATGGACTCAAGCACTCAAAGATCACGAAGATGGTGCAAGACTGGGCAACTTTTATTCTGTTACACGAAAGGTCACCATGAGTCCAAGACAACTCAATGGCAATTAGCAACAACTTTTAGATGTTGTTGTTGTTGTTAGATGTCATTAAGTCCTCTCTGACTCAGTGACCATGTGGTATCCCCTTATTCTGTTCAAATGACAGCCTCTTGATCTATGTACAGGTTCCTCATGAGTGAAGAAAAGCCTCTAGCTTCAGTTGTCTGGGAGCTGAAGGCAGAGCTGAAGCCCAAGGCTGAGGGCCTTTCACCCAGCCCCTAGAACCTGGCACTTGAACTTGGACTTAAAGCCTCCAAATTGTAAGAATAAACTCCTATTTGTTAAGGCCATCCTATTTGTGGTATGTTTCCTGTCATAGTGGCACTAGGTAACCAGAACAGCATACAAATTGAATAAGTATGGTGAAAGGATACAACCTTGAAGCATTCCCTTCTTGATTTATAACCATGTGGTATCCCCTTATTCTGTTCAAACGACAGCCTTTTGATCTATGTACAGGTTCCTCATGAGTACAATTAAGTGTTCTGGAATTTGCATTCTTCTTAATGTTATCCATAATTGGTTATGATCCACACAATTGAATACTTTTGCATAGTCAATAAAACCTAAATAAACATCTTTCTGGTATTCTTTGCTTTCAGCCAAGATCCATCTGACATCAGCAATGATATCCCTCATTCCATGTCCTCTTCTGAATCCAGCTTGCATTTCACATAGTATGTTGTTGTTATGTGCCGTCGAGTCGGACCCGACTCATAGCGACCCCTCCTTGGGTTTCTGAGGCAGTATCACTATGGAAGTAGATTGCCCCATCTTCCTTCTGAGGAGTGGCTGGGGGTTTGAACGGCCAACCTTCTGGTTAGCAGTCAAGTGTCTTAGCCACTATGCTACCAGAGCTCCTAGTGATCATAACTTCTTCCTTATAAGGTTATTGTAAGAATAAAATAAAACAATATATACAGCTTGCTTTGTCCACATCTGGAACATAAAGCTCAATTAATAGCAATTATTAGCCCTGATTATTCTCTTGGAATCCATTCCTTGAAGTAGAACATTTTGTGCAAAGGGATTTGGACCATTTTGAAATTTTTGAAGCATATTGCCAAGTTACTCTATAAAAAGAACATAAACTACATTTAAAAGAAGAAGAAGTTTATAAAAAGCAAACTTGTTTTGAGCTCAGTGCTGTAATAGGCTCATTCTATGAGCCTATGTGTGTCCCTGGCTGGCACAAACTGTTAAGCACTCAGCTATTAACTAAAAGTTTGGCAGTTCAAATCCACCCAGAGGTGCCTCGAAAGAAAACCCTGACAACTTAATTTTGAAACATCAGAACCATTGAAAATCCTATGGAGTACAGTTTTACTTTGAAACACGTGGAGTTGTCAGGAGTTGGAATTGACTCTACAGCAAATGCTTTGGTTTTCTTTTTGGTTATGAGCCTGTGTAAAACAGACATAGCTCTTCCAAAATGTTCACACCAGCTCTCTTTCCACCAACGTTAGCCCCTCTCTCTCCTAAAAATGTCCTCCACTGAGGAGTCTTCCAAGATGGATCCTCTACAGCTTAGGCCACTCCAGGGAGCTACTCTGTTAAGGCCTTTTCCTACCAAGAACATTGGGAGCTTCTTTGTTTTGTGTGGCTAGAGACTTTTGAAATCTTTGTCACAAGCATACTCCATTACCTCCTTTAGACCATAAACTTCTGAAGGTCAGAGCCTAAGCCTGAATTACGCAAATGAAATCCTTTTTAGTTCTTTAGCTAACCAATTGCTGGTTTGAAGTAGAGTAACTTGTCCCCAAATTAGAAGTATTCAGGAAAGTCAGAGACATGGAAAAGCTGTCCTTGGAAATGCCACTTTACAGGTGAGAACATCTGGGCTCTGGAGGGATTGTGCTTTTCGTATGGTCACTCATCAAGGCATAGAGCCCTCACTCCCCAGGTCTCCACGTTCCTCCAGACACATCAGGCCGCCTCCCACCAGTTAACATGTTTTATTGCTCAGTCTAAGCCCTGTGCTATCCACCACACTATCTCCAGTTGAAAAATCTTGCACTTGTCTTGCTTTCATGCAGCCCACTGCCCTATCTGTCCAGATCGTTTCTACATTTGGGCTCCACACTCCCACCCACCGCCCTTCCTTGAACTGGGGAAGATAACATGATCTGCGCCTACCCCAGCATTCCTACACATCCTGGACATGAAAGCAGTTGCAAAACATGCGGGATCCTCCTCGATTTATTTCTTTTTACCTTGCATCCCTTTCACTTTGATGTCAGTAGAATATTTGAAAAAAAAAAAAAAAAAACGGGGAAAAAAGAACCTAACGTGACCTATTTACTACCCCTGAATGCCAAAGAAAGCAATTACAGGGATGATAAAGCACGATGAGCAGATGGTGGACACGAAGGAGCTGGGTGAAATGGGTTGTTTTCTGAGCTCCTGTTTCACTGCAGGACTGACCAGCAGGTCCTTTTGCTGGAAACTGCTCAGAGTGGAGTCCTTGAAATGATTTCACAATTTATTTCAAAGAGGAAGAGGATGCTATCTTTACCTCAAACCCCTCAGGCTCTTGTGTTATTGTTGCTATAGTTGCCTGACCATTGAGTTGGCCCCCAATTTGTGGTGACCCCTTGCACAAAGGAACAAAATGCTGCTTGATCCTGTGCCATCCTCATGATCAAATGAAGATTAGACAATCATGATCCACAGGGCTTTTACTGACTGATTTTTGGAAGAGATCACCAGGCCTTTCTCCCTAGTCCTTTTTACTGTATTCTGTCACCGACAGATAGGTGGTAGCGGTGCATGAGGTGAATTGATGCTTCAGTGGTAGAATTCTCACCTTCCTCAGGCTCTGAGCAGGGCTCAACAAGACTCCCAGAAACTTCTCAGAAGGGAAGTGGACTCAAACACACTTACAATTGCAAGGGCAAGTGGTGGGATGGGTGGAGGAAAGTAGGGTGGGAACCAGAATCTACCTTCTTCCCAGGCCAAATGCAGAGTGATGCTGAGTTAGCTCAGGGAGGTGCTGAGGGTCATCAAGGGGCTCAGTCTGTCCTCCCAAAACCCCCAGAGCCTGTGACGACCAATTGTAATGTTATCAGAGCTGTGTCCCTTTGTATACCAGAGTGCTTTTATGGGTGAGGAAGGCCTGCATGGGCTTTGAAAAGGGCAATATTATGGTGTGTCAGAATTTGACCCTTACCATGGTGATGAGGACCTTTTTGATGTGCGCCTTCAACCCCTCCCTCTCCTCCTCTTACCCAGCAGGCATTGGTCACTGTTACCTTCTTGTGGCTTCTCAGACAAGCCCAGCTACTTCCTGCCACTGGGCCTTTACACTTGCTGTACCTCTCTGTCTGTATGGATTGCTGAATTCAGCCCCCCAAGTACAACTTGCACAGAAAGTGATGGGCTTATGACCTGCCCTGCCTTATACACTCATATACACAGACACACATAGATACATACATGCACATATATACCCATTCTCATACACACGTCCATACACATATATACATAAACACACATGCACACTTTCTCACACATATATACATCCACACACACACACATATATATATATATACACAAAAACATACACAAATACACCCATGCATACATAGTATGAGCCATGGTGGTGCCGTGGTTAAGCCCTCAGCCACTTAACCAAAAGGTCAGCAGTTCAAACCCACCAGCACTCCACAGGAGAAAGATGAGGTAGTCTGCTTCCATAAAGATTTACAGCCTTGGAAACCCTATCAGGCAGTTCTGCTCTGTCCTATAGGATTGCTGTGAGTCAGAGTCAACTCAACAGCAATGGGTATACACATATACACACACATAAACACATATACACACATATGCTCACATGAGCATACACACGTAGCTCCTCTGAATGGATTGCCCTGTCCCTAGATCTTAGCATTGCTGGCTCATCTCTTCATTCACATCTTTGACTAGTTGTTTCTTCCTAGAAAAGCCTTTCCTGGCCACTCTGTCTACATCAGCCTCCCTCCCTGCCCAGGTCGGTCCCTATTCTCTTACCCTGCATTGTCTTCCTCACCTCCTTTCTCTGAAGTAGAATTGTTTACCTAAGCGTTTTTGTTTATTTGTATTTCTACTCCTCCCACCAGAATGTAAACTCCATGAGGACAGGGAATTGTTTTACTCATTGCTGAATTACAAAGTCTACAACAATGTCTGGCTCACAATAGGATATAATGTACATACATAATCAGTCACTAAAAGAACTTCTAGGTGTGTTTTTGATTCATGGGGAAGAATTTTATATAAGCCTGGAGGTGAGGTTGCCTTCTCCCCACTGAGATCTTTGGGTTTTACTTAAACAGTTCAGAGTTTCAGTGGGCCTGCTCTCTGAGCAGCTTCTCAGAGCTGGGACACCCCCAAAAGCCAGGGCTCCTCCAGCAAGAATGGTGAAGATGGTCTGGACGAGGTTGGCTGAAAGAAGAGCTCTTCTAAATGACTGCTCAGGGACCCAGAATGTAAACTTACACCCCTAGGTCAAATGCATGTATCGAAGAGTGATATATCCTTTGTAAGTCATTCCTCAAATTCCATTGTTTACGGAGGAAGTACTATTGCTGACAAGCATAAGCCATTTAGAAATATGACAGGAGTTATGAACCCTGAAAGAAGGAACAATCCTGGAACTGGAAGGCTTGACAATGGGATTTCGTCCTGTTTGCTCAGACATTTTTTAACCCATTGGAAACATTCTTTTTCAGGATTTGACTAGAGGAGAGGTGAATGGCTTGGAAGAAAGAAGAGCTCATGCCACAGAAAACTGTCCATCAGCAGCTGCATGGTGTGTGGAGTGAGATCTTTGGACTCAGAAGACAGTGCAGAGATCTGGGTCCAGTCTTAGTCTCTTTCTGCCACCTGCACAATAATAGTTCCTCACATACCCAACCAAAAACCCACTGCCATCAAGTTGATTCCAACTCATAGTGACCCTTTGGACAGAGTAGAACTGCCCCATATGGTTTCCAAAGCTATAAATCTTTACAAAAGTACACTATCTTATCTTTCTCACATGGAGTGGCTGGTGAGTTCAAACTTCTGACCTTTACATTAGCAGCCCAGTGCTTTAACTACTGCCCCACCAGCACTCCTTCCTCACAGACAGTGGCGGACATTGCTAATTCTCACCAACATTTCAGATTCTCTTCTCCTTCTGAGCATATGCCCCTCAAAGTAAGATGTGTCCTTGTAATTTCCTTTGACCAACGAAATGTGAATGGAATGATGTATGTAACTTCTGGGGGAGAACACGTTAAAACTGGCGTGTGAGTATCCATGTTTCTTTTTCTGCCACTGTAAAGCCTGAAACCTGATGTTGAGATGTTAATGGAGCTTCTCTCACTTGGGTTCCCAAGTGACAACCATCAACAGAGGCCCCTTGAAAGTATGCACCATATGTGTGGGAGAAATAAAGCCTTGTTTTCATGCACTGAGATTTTGTGGTTGTTTCTTAGAGCAGCAAACCTAGCCTATCCTGACTAATATCACTCATATGATAAAGCAGGTACTTTCACATACATTAACTTCTTTGATCACCACCACAATTCTGAGTCTCATTTTATTGATGAGGAAACTGAAGCTCAGAAAGGACAATATTCAAAACTCAGATTCCAAAGCTGATTTGCCTTTCCAAAGTTGATTCCTTCTCCACTCTGCTCTGATCTCTCCTACCCTGGAAGTGGCTTAACTTTTAAGTTTCTCCAGACCCTACAGGGCCCACAGCTCTTGTTCTGAAATTACTGCTTAAAGGTTGATATGTTGAAGTCTACAGATTCATAGGCCTTATGATTTCATGAGAGAATCAGAGAGACAAGGAAACCCCCCCCCCCTTTTTTTTTCTGTATAAAAGCAAGTTAAGGAGCAGACATACTGTGAACACATGGAATGGTAGATCATATATGGCTGAGAGAGGTCAGAAAGGGCCTGAGGGGGTCATTGGAGTGGTCCAGAACAGCATGAGAATTATGGGGTATAATGCAAAATTATATAATTGGTGAATGCTCTGGTAGCATAGTGCCTAAGGCACTTGACTGCTGACCAGAAGGCTGGTGGTTCAAACCCACCAGCCACTCCTTGGAAGGAAGATGGGGCAATCTACTTCCATAGTGATACTGCCTTGGAAACCCAAGGAGGGGTCGCTATGAGTTGGGTCCGACTCGACGGCACACAACAACAACAACAACAATGCAAAATTGCACTGGGTGCCAGAAGACTTGGTTTCTGGGCTTGGCTGAGTATGCTGTGCAGCCTCAGTGACTCACCTCTCTGGGCCCAGCTCCCAAATGTGGAATAGATATCTTGGATCTCAACCCTGCCTGTACATTAGCACCACCTGGGGAGCTTTAACTAAACAAGCATCCACTCACCCTCGGAGATCCTGATTCACTGGATCAGGGGCAGGGCACAGGCTTGTGTGGATTTAAAAGGTTTTTTGAAAGGTTATTGTTGTGCAGCTGGATTTGGGTATCACTGGATGAGATCACTCTAGGACACCTTTCTGTATTTCAGACAAGTGCTGCCAAGGTGCAACCCTCACTATGGGTCTGTTTGTGTCAGGAGAATGTTAGTCATTTCCAGAGTTCACTTCAGACCCCTGGGAGAAATAGGTCTGAGGCTTCTGCTACTCACCATCAGAGGCTGCAGATAGACAGTGTGATTCCTAGGGGTTCCAAACCCACTTCCCAAGTGATGCCACTGCAAAGAAGTCTTGACTTTCTGGGTGCAAAGAGATAGTGGGGCTGGAAAGGTTTGTGAGCAGAAGGTTTGGTAGAGTTATTGTTGTAGTTGTTAGGTGCCATCGAGTTGGCTCTGAGTCATAGCAACTCTATGCACAACAGAATGAAACACTGCCTGGTCCTGCACCAGCCTCACAATGCCCACTATACTTGAGGCCCCTGTTGCTAAGAGAGAGCACCTAAAGTTGTCCTGAAATTTGCACATCCAGACCAGAAAGGCTTCACCATGAAGGGCATCTGTTATGGATTGAATTGTGCCCCCACAAAATAGGTATAGCCTCTAGACCTATGGATGTAATTGAATATAATGCAATGTAATTACATTACATCTATAATGTAATCTAGTGTAATGTGATCACCTTCCACAATGTAACGTAATGTGATTTAATTAATCAGTTGAGGTCATAGCAGTGGAGGGTGGATCCTGATCACTTCTGAGTTACATAACAAGCAGTATAGACACACACACATACACACAAGGGGAAAGACACTATCAGATGATGCTGGAGGCAGATGAATCAACAAGTCCAGGGACTTCAAGGACTGCAGGCTACTGAAAGCTGAAATCAACAAAGAAGAGCCTCCCTCTAGAGCTATGCTCTGAATTTGGACTTCTTGCCTCCTGAACTTCGAGAAATTAAATTTCTGTTCTTTAAAGGCACCCACTTGTGGTATTTCTGTTATAGCAGCACTAGGAAACTGAGACACGGTCCTTGTGTTTTTACCTTGGACATGGACCATACCCTCAAATTCCATCCACTAGGCAATGCTTTCCTGGCCTATACAGAACTAACCAACCTATCTCCAAAAAGTCCCTGGATGGAACCTTTCTCCAGAGCCCTCACTTCCCATTTGGATTTGTTTTCCTGACACCAGTGGCATGAACTATGAGCTTGGTTGGAGGAGAAACTGCAGTGATGCCAGGGAGCCAGCAGAGAAAACCTCTAGATTCCCAGCAGCCTCTTGGCAGAACTGAGAGTGGCCTCAGCTGGAGTGCGGCAGCCAGGCTGCTGGGTGCTTGCCCAGCCCTGGTGTCAAACTCCAGAGCAGAGCATAAGACATGTGGCTGCTTTGGTTGGTGAACATGTTCTGGTTCCTAGGAGTCTAATGGAATCATGCTGCAAATTAGCCATCCAATTAAGGCAATCAAATGCTAATACCCTCTTGGTCATCCACACAGGTAGGGCTACTTAGAACAGATAGAAAGTCTCCACTGGCTCCCACAGCCCTCTCTGTGGCTCCTGAGCCACACAAGAACACAGGGTTGTGGCAGCAGCAGCGTTTTTCTCTACAAGGCCGGTCTTTCTTGCCTGAATGTACTTTGGGTTTTCATTGGCTGCATTTGCTCCTTTTCTTGGCATATTAGCTTCATGCAACATCCAACTGCTCCATGCTACACACAATGCCAGGGATGTTCAACTTTTGCATACGATGCTGGTTCCACAGCCACACCTCCATGTTGGCGCCTACCTCTATAGAGTGATTTTAGAAGCACTGAGGAAGCCAAAGGAGCTCTGGTGGCACAGTGGTTAAGGCATTTGATTGCTAACTAAAAAAGTTGGCAATTCAAACCAATGAGCCACTCTATGGGAGAAAGATTAGGTAGTCTGCTTCTGTAAAAATTTATAGCCTTTGGAAACATGACAAGGCAGTTCTACTCTGCCCTGTAGGGTCACTATGAATCAGAATGAACTCAGTGGCAGCAGGTCTTGGTTTGGAGGAAGGCTGTGCCTCCAAATAGCTCAATTATCTGCCCACCAAGGAACCAAAGTCTAACTTTATCACATCACTTACTAGTTGGTTACATCTTACCAACTTCATGTAAAACTTTTTAAAAGGCTTACAATAAATGACACAATTATCTATTATATCACCAAGAGAAAGGAAGAGGCCAAGGATAAGATATTGACAGAGTGGGGTGAAGGTGAGGAAAAAGAGGAACGATTGTGGCAGAGACAGAATGTAAGGAGTTCCTGCAATCTGGTGCAAAACTTGACTCTGCATCCTGACAACCCATGTAAAGTTAGGAGCTAGTACATATTACAGTGCCATTTGTTGTCTATAAAGGAGCCATAGTGACATAAGAGTAGCCCTGGTGGTACAAGTGGTTAAGATGGGCGGTTTGAATCCACCAGTTGCTCCACAGAGAAAGATGTCTGCTTCCCTAAAGATATATGGGGCAGTTTTATTCTGTCCTGTAAGGTCACTATGAGTCAGAATGGCAATGAGTTTGGGAGTAGCATAAAGGATAAGCACTCAGCTACTAACCAAAAGGTTGGCAGTTCAAACCCACCCAGCCACTGCAAGGGAGAAAGACCTGGTGATCTGCTTCCATAAAGATTACAATCTAGGAAACCCTATGGGGCAGTTCTACTCTGTCACATGTCTACTCAATTTATAATTTCTACAAGTCAGAATTAACTCAATGGAACCTAACAAAAACAAGTACCTTCTATAAAAGAAAATATATCAGGTGTCATGGAAAGGCAAAATCTTCCTAGATCTGAAAGGATGAGCAAATTTTATTTTAAAGATCTTTGCTTTAATATCGCTGAACAATAACAGAGACAATTATCTCCAAAAATAATTTTACCAAAATGACCTTAGCTAGTAATGGTTCTTGAAGGAATAAGAATGATATTAAATGGCCATTCTGTGAAGATATTTCTGTGGGAAGCTAGAGTCATATATTTGAAGATTATAAGTTTATGGTGATATGGCTAGACATTTATTTTTATGGATGTATATTTACAGTTTCTATGGGGCCTGAAATGATTTTTATGGGGTCAAACCAAAGAGAGTAACATGGGTTTCAAATTGCACTAATCACTAAGTCCTGGGGTGTGAGGAAGAGTATAGTAGAGAGTGGCTGTGAGTGGGTGAGGGATAAGACTCCAAGAGCCTGGTCCACCTCCAACCAGAAACACACCATCTTTGTCCTACTTGGGAAAAATTGCTAATATATAAACACATTGATAAACACACACAGTACTCTTGGTTCTCCATTCAGCATCTGACTTTCCTGCCCAGCCGCTCAGCTCCCACTTTGGGCTTCCCTGGCTGAATACTCTCCTGCTTCCCCTCCTTCTCTGGCTAACCAGTTGCCATGGAGTCTACTTCTATTCATTGAAATCCCATATGTCTTTGTGCTTCACGGGGTTTCCAGTGGCTGATTTTTCAGACAGATCACCAGGCATTTCTTGTGAGGTGCCTCTGGTTAGACTTGAACGATCAACCTTTCAGTTAGCAGCTGAGCACATGACTATGTGACTGAAGTGCACCACCCAAGGAAGTACACCCACCTGGCTGTACCACCTGTCGGTTTTCATCAAGTTGATTTCGACTCATAGTGACCACGTGTTTCAGAACAAAACTGCCTCTGTAGGGTTTCAAGGCTATGACCTTTTGGAAGCACATTGCCAGGCCTTTCGTCTGAGGCACCTGGGTGGATTTGAACTACCAACCTTTCAGTTAGTAGGCAAATGCTTAACTGTGTGTGCCGCCCTAGGTCTCCTTCATTGACTACTTCTCCTCAAACATAGACATCCCCCAAAGTCCTGTATGGAGCCCACATCTCATCTTAGTGAGGCCTCTCAATGCCATGGCATCTCTTCACCCATTCCCCTCTCTCTTCCTATCTGTCAGTATGCCCACCAGCATGTCAAACCCACTATCCTCCCACCTTAAACCTTGTCCTGTCCTGCACACCCTGTGTCTGCCAAAAGCACCTCTGCCAGTGTGCCAGGCTCCGAATCTCCCCGTCATCTCATACCCTTTACCAGTTAATACCCTGGCCTGCCGATTCTACCTCTAATTCTTTTATCCTTCCTCTCTCTCTTTCTCTGCCATCATCCTGAATCATGTCTTGTCTTCCTCTTGGTTGGCCTTCTGTGATGACGTCCCAAGTGGTCTCACTGCCTCTGTTCTCTCCTCCATCCTACAGTAAGTGATTCTGCCAAGATGATCTTCCTATCTCGCAGCTCTAGTACTGTTACTTCTAAATTAAAACACACACAAAAAAAATCCACCATTGTTCCTATTGTAGGTTGGGTCCCTTTATGGACTGAATTTTGTCCCATCAAAATATGTATTAAGGAGCCCTGGTACACTGTTTAGTACTCGGCTGCTAACCAAAAGTTGGTAGTTGGATCCACCAGCTGCTCCATGGAAGAAAGATGAGGCAGTCAGCTTCTGTAAAGATTTACAGCCTTGGAAATCCTATGGAACAGTTCTACTCTGTCCTTTAGGGTTGCTATGAGTTGGAATCAAAGTGATAACAGTGTTTTTATTGTTTGTTTAAACTAGGTATTAAAAGCTTGGACCTTATACCTGTGGATGTGATCCTGTTTGGAAATTGAGGTTTTCAATGTTACATGAATTAGGCTGTACCTGAGTAGGGTGGGTGCTAAACCTATTCTGAGTTACAAAAAGAGAAGATAGACTCAGAGACACATGGAAGGGATAGAGAGATGCGGAGAATACCCGGGTCTCAGCAGTCCCCATAAACTAGAAGAGAGGCTCACAGAAGTAACTGATGCAGCCTTGACCTTCATTTGGATTTTTTGAACTATGAGAAAATAAATATCCGTTCTTTAAAGCCATCCTCTTCATATCCAACTTCTGGTCCTATATTAAAAACTGAGAGAGAATTGATTTTTGTTGTTTTAAACCACCAAGGTTGTGGTGCTTGTTAGGGCAGCCCAAGGAAACTCATATATTATCCTTCAAAGTCCTTCTCAGATTCCCCTGACACATGGAGCCTGCCGGGGCCACCTCTGATGAAAATGGTATCTCCCTCCTCGGACACCCTTTGCTTTTTGCTTGTGTCTCTTTCATGGGACTTTTCACAGTCAACCTTGTGGCATGGTTATAGGCATGAATATCTGGATTTTAAAATCTCTCCAAGCAGGCTCCAACCCTTATGCACCAAAGCAGTTAATTTAAGTTCACACACTAAGTAATAACAATGAGCTAGGTGTTGTTACAGAGATTATAAGCTCTCAATTTGGAGTACACATATTTTCTACTTATGTTTTCATTTTGTAAATAATTATCCATTTAATAAATAGGTATGTATTGAACACATACTGTTTTTTTTAGGTTCTGGTGCTACAATGGTGAACAAGTAGACAAAATTCTTTCCCTCCTCAGGGAGATAGAAAATGAGCAATCTGACCCATAGCAACTGCTCCTTGGGTTTCCAAGGCACTATCACTATGGATGTAGATTGCCCAACCTTCCTTCCGAACACATACACATATGTGTATTTAATGAGTGCTATGAAGAATTTCAGAAGTAATATCTAATACATTTTGATTATGAAAAACATCAGCAATAATAGAGTAAACAGCACATTTTTGCACTTATATTAACAAATTAGGAGCTCTGGGAGTTCCGGCAAGATGGCGGACTAGGCAGAAGGACTGCACAGACCCTCTTCAACAAAGAAAAGGGAAACCAATTAACACAGACACAGAAGATAATCTTGGA
>NW_006921631.1:9843366-9847430 GCF_000298275.1 Orycteropus afer afer | reverse complement strand
AATTAGGAGCTGGTAGCATAGTGCCTAAAGCACTTGACTGCTAACCAGAAGGCTGGCAGTTCAAACCCACCAGCCACTCCTCGGAAGGAAGATGGGGCACTTTACTTCCGTAGTGATACTTCATCAACAACCCAAGGAGGGGTTGCTATGAGTTGAGTCTGACTCAATGGCACACAACAACAACAACAACAATATTAATAAATTATACTTATTCCACCATACTCCCCAGATATAACCGTTGTTAACAATGGACATCCTCCCAGTTTCTTTTCTATGCATTTATATATACTGTATAAAAACCATGTACAGTTATTTTTACATAATTATACTTTATGCCCTGCAATTTGGCATAGAATCTCACATAGAATAAATGTCTGTTCTACATGGAGAACATATTTGGTGAGTAATGATGCTGAGCATCTGGGCCAGGTCCAAAGTCAGCACCTGATTCTTCAGTTCTTGTTGTGTGCCATCAAGTTGATTTTCAACCCGTAATGACCCTGTAGGACAGAGTAGAACTGCCCCATTGGGTTTCCTAGGCTATAAACTCTAGGGGAGGAGATTGCAGGTCTTCCTCCTGTAGAGCAGCTGAGTGGGTTTGAACCACCAGCCTTTTGGTTAGCAGCCAAGCACTTAACCACTATGCTACCAAGGTTCCTTTTGGTCCTTTGGCTCCCTCCATTAATAGGTTTGTGTTTTGCTGAACTCCTTGGGTACTGAGAAGGTATGTGAAAGAGGCATAGTTTGCCACTCACCTGGGGAACTTTGAATGGCAACCTCCCCCCACCCCCACTGGGCTACGCAGAGCTCAGTGTGAGAGCCTTTCTGTCACTAGTTCAGGTTGGGAACCAATCCATAATTCAGTACTTCCTGGTGAAGGAGAAGGCCTCTTATTGTCCAGAGTTCATGTTAAGGACTTGAGAAAGGCCTAGGGTAGAGCCTTAACCTTGGGCCTGAGAAGTGTCATTCATTCCCTCCACAGATATTTACAGGGTAAATATCTTCTATAATATTACCAAGAATGGCAGAGTGGCAACGAAGGTTGAAGAGTCTGCATCACACCTACTACCAGCAGACTTCATCTGCCCTGGACAGACATAAGCAAGAAAAAATGTGGCTATGACGTCTGAAGCTGCTGAGTTGCACTCATGTTGTTATTGTTGGGTGCCCTTGAATTGAATCTGATCCATAATGATCTGATAGGATAGAGGAGAGCTGCCCCATAGGGTTTTCAAGGCTGTAATCTTCACTGGAGTAGATCATCAAGTCTTTTTCCCACAAAGTGATTGAATGGGTTTGAACACTCACCTCTCTATTAGTAGGCAAATGCTTAACCATTGGGTCACCAGGGCTCCTGTACTCTCAGATGAGTGGAAAACTTTTGCACTCCTCTACCAAATCCAGCCCTATTCCATGCTATAGGAAAATGTGCTATTTCCACCTATGCCTTCTGCTATATCCCACGACCATCTCACTGCTAAAGTATTCTGTTCTCTCTCTCACTCTGTGGGGTGTGTGTGTGTGTCTGTGTGTGTGCGTGCATACACAGGCTCCTCATATGCTCCATATTATTGTACCAATTGTGAAACGGAAAGACAAAGACACTGAGAAATCATGGAATAGGAAGAGACACTCCAAAAAAGCATTCCCCTGTCTCCAGAAAGCCTGTGTCAAAGTCACGCACAACAGCTGGGTCTTGTCCAGCTTTTAAAGTTCTTCAGGGAAATTGGAACATGACTGATCCCATCCTGGACCAAATCTTAAAATACACTTTTGCAGACAAATTCACTTCCTGGTTGTGTCACCTGACTTTGTACTAAACCACCCTGTCTCTTGTCTCTCTTCATTGACTGCATGTCCCTAATCAGAAGTTTTGCCTTCTCAGCATCACTGAAAAATGTTCAACTTTTCCTCCAGCTTATTCTTTATAGAGGACTTATTTATATTAGACATTTTGCAATACAGTTTGGAACACATGTCATTTTTTAAATATGTAAGACATATTTAGTGATTTTTGCTCAATTTTTATATTTTACTTGTCTTTCCCCCCACCCCCCTCCTTTTATCTTATGTGAAGTGGTGCTCTGAAACCCAACGGATGGGCTCCTGAGTCAGCATCACTGTTTCTAATTATTGAACATCTAGAAGCAGTTCCAAACAACTGCTCAGCATTACATTCCCACCACCAAAACCTGAGAGACAGAATTCTTGGTTACATAATGCTGGAGTTAAGGTTAAAAGACAGCTTCCATTATAACCTCCTGTTTTCACTCACTTGTAATTGTCTGAAAATTGTCCTTTTGCTCCAAATCACCCCATGCTCTGTTTCCACCCCAGGGACGAAATGGCTTGGAAAGTTTGAACAAAAGTGGTTTAGCCAGTTTGGAATCAGGCATATCGGGGGAGAATATTCTTCTGCAGCTGAAAAATGAATCAAGTGTATCTCTGGCTGTGGACAATCCCACAACAGCTGTCCCCTTGTAACATCGGCTCTCTCGTGTGGGTGGGCAGCTTTTTCCAAGGGAGGAAGTGTCTGTGAATGAAGTGGAAACCCAGACTTTCAAGAAAGAAGTCAAAGGCAATGAAAGTATGGGTTTGTACTTTCTGTTCTACAAACTGTAAGGACAGACTATAGCCAAGAAAATCCTATGGGACAGGTTTACTCTGTTACATGGAGTCAACATGAGTTGAAATCAACTTCACAGCACCCAAAAATAACAGCAACAAGGGAGCCCTTTATTCCACTAAGGAAAATTTAGTCAAGGTCCCTCAGAATAATGTAAATAGGAACGATGTCTAATGTATTACCTACAGAATGCAGTCAATACTCTTTCCCTGGGACCAGTTGTTTATTTGCAATAAAGTGGTGGTTTGTTGTTGTTAGGTGCTGTTGAGTTGGCTCCAACTTATAATGACCTTATATATGTCGCATAGTCCTATGCCCCTATGCCATCTTCTCAATCAGTGATGTGGTTGATCCCGTTGTTGTGGTTATTGTGTCATTCCATCTCATTGAGGTTTTCCTTCATTTTTCCTGACCCTCTGCCAATCATGATGTCTCTTCTAGAGTTTGGTTTAAAATGTGTGATTGACCAGTCTGTGTGCTCAAACGGAGCCTGGGTGCCCTGTCCTGTCCTCCACCAATTCCTTTTTTATTTTTTTTATTTCTATTTCTATTTTTTTTCTTTTTCATTTCTTTTTTTTTTCCTGGTGATTAGTTTGCTTATATTTGTCTGTTTTAAGACAATTATTATTATTAATACTTTCATCCTTTTTATTATTATTCTCAATCTTCCCCTCCCAGGTCCTACTTTTCAGCATTATTTTTTCCCTGTTCCTGGCTGAATTTTTTTTTTTTTTTTTTTAAGTTTTTTTTGTTCCACCTTTTTTCTCATGGTTAACCCTTTCCTTGTTTCTCTTTTTGCATTTTCCCCATTTTTTTCTTCATTATTCTCCTTCTCTACTTTTTTTCTCTTAGTGCCCTATCCCCAGATATTGCAGGCTTTCTTGTTTTTCCTTCTTCTTTTTCCCTTTTGTCTTGTTTTGGCTACTGTTCCTGTGTGATTACATGGTGTGTTTTTTGTCCATGTGCTTGTAGTTTTTTGATAGTTATTCAATTGTAATTTGTGTCTAACTGAGTGGGAGACAACAACTGTCCCCATAAGACACAACTACACCCACACCTTCTGCAACTTCACTTACTGAGCGAGAGCCACTACCTCCTTCTCCACTAACAGGCCAATGATAAAAAACCACCAAGAAGAGCCTGAATTACCCTTGGCTGCTCTTCACAAACAGTTAACAGAGATCTAAATACAACAACACCACGATGCCTCAGAGACAACAGACCATCACTGTCCACACAAAGAAGCGGGACAAAGTGGTAGAAACAAGGGAGCAGGATATAGACCCAGAACACATCTCTGAGGAAGAAGCAGCATTGGAACTCTCTGATAAGGAATTCAAAAGAACTATCTTTAGGTATCTTCAAAGGATTGAGAGACAGACCAAAGAAAACACAGAAAAAACCTTAGAAGAATTTTGGAAGAAAATACAAAAACAAA
>NW_006921631.1:9822828-9827502 GCF_000298275.1 Orycteropus afer afer | reverse complement strand
CGAGATGTACACGCAGACCACTCAACCCAGGATGCTGCACCCACACACTCAATGGTAATACATCCCCTAAAGCAATAAACCATGGGACACCAAAGAACCAACATTAAGACTGAGGAAATGCAGGACAAACAGGAGTGCATAATTATGAGGGGCACAGGGGGAGTGTTGCTGGGTAGGGAGGGGAGGAGACTGGGTTAGGGCTGGAGCGAATGGGGAATGAAACTAAATGTATGTGTGACTTTGAATGTAAAACAAGCTCTTAAAATAATAATAATAATAATAAAATTTTTAAAAAATTGAAAATAAAAATGTGTGATTTAAGTTAAGGCATTCCTGAGTTTGAATTTGGGTTCTGCCCCATATTAGCTATGTGAACTTGAATTACTTATATAACTTCTCTGAGCTTCAGTTTCTTTGTCATTAAAGTGGGAATAAATAGAAGTGATTACTTACCTCATAGAAACACACTGAGCATAAAATGAGGCGTGTGTATAAAATATTTGTCTCAGTGTTTGGCATACCAAGTGTGTGCAATATAGGGAGCTCTGATAGCATAGTGCCTAAGGCATTTGACCGCTAACCAGAAGGCTAGCGGTTCAAACCCACCAGCCACTTGTCAGAAGGAAGACCGGGCAATCTACTTTCGTAGAAATACCACCTGGGAAACCCAAGGAAGGGTTGCTATGAGTTGGAGCCAACTTGACGGCAGTTTGGGTGTTTTTTTTTTTTTTTTTTTTTTACCATTATTCTGCTACCTAACCCACCGCCTTTGAGTCAATTCTGACTCATAGAGATCCCCATTGGGTTTCCAAGGTTGTAAATCTTTATCAAAGTAGAGTGCCTCATCTTCCTCCTGCAAAGCAGCTGGTAGTTTGAACCACAAACCTTTTGGTTAACAGCTGAATGCCTTATCCACTATGCCAGCAGAGCTCCCAGAATAGTGGTGGTAATAGAGAAATACAATATGTGGCTGATTGTTGAGTTTGCTGATTGTTCTGGTTTCTTGATTTATAAAAATTTATTATGAAAAATATATACAACAAAGTTTGCCATTTTAACCATTTTAAGTGTATAATTTAATTACATTAGTTACATTCACCATGTTGTACCACCATCACCACAATCTATTTCCAAAAGTTTTTCATCACTTCAAACAGAAACCTCTCTAAACAGTAACTCCATGTTCTTCCCTCCCCTAAGCCCTGGTAACCATTCATGAGCTTTTGTCTCTATGCATTTACCTATTCTAGATATTGCATATAAGTGGGGTCATGCAATATTTGTCTTTTTGTATCTGAGTTATTTTACTTAGTATAATGTTTTCAAGGTTCATCTATGTCGTAGCGTGTATCAAATCTTTCTTTCTCTTTATGGCTGAATATATTCCATTGTGTACATACACCACATTTTGTTCCATATGTTGAAGGACTCTTGGTTTGTTTCCAACCTTTGACTATTGTGAACAATGCTTCAATGAACATTGGTACAACATCTTTGTTTTTTAAATTTCTGCATCCAACTATACTTCTTCTGGGAACGATGTACTTCAGCTTCATTTTATAAACAATTCCTTCCCATTCTCAGCCAACGTGATCGGGCTGTTTCTGTCCCTACTGCCATGTCCACAGGGGTATCTGAGACTCAATTCCAGCCAACTGAACTCAGGAACGTCTGCTTGAGGGCTTCTCCTGGAACACTGGCAGAAAGAAGCTCTATTTTCTTTGGGTAGGGTCTTTAGACTGAGAGGATGACAACTTTAAGCTCTTGGTGGTCATTTTTGGTTGAGATGGCTAAGAATGACTCCAACAGAGAGAAAAGTAGACCTAAGAGATGGCCAGAGAGCATCCTGGAGGCATGATCCAAGTGCCCGGACCTTGCATACCTGGAGCTGGCTCTACCTTTAGACTTTTCAGTTTTGTGAGACAATGTATTCACTTTTTCCTTAAGCCAGTTTGAGTTGGGTCTCTTCCATTTAACAAGGAGCTGTGGTGGCATAGTTCATAAGGCATTTGACTGCTAACCAGAAGGCTGGCAGTTCCAACCCACCAGTGATTCCTCAGAAGGAAGACTGGGTTTTTGGTTTGGTTTCTCTGCCATGTATACTAGTAGTCCTCTTTAGAACAAAAGCTGAAGGTTAAAGTAATCCTTGAGTTTTAGTTGATCTAATCTCCAACAATGAGGTAAAACTCTTCTTAAACCATCCAAAACAGTCATAACATGTTGGGAAAGCACATATTCTCTGCCTCCAACTTGATGGAAGCTTGGAAGTCCCTTGCTCTCTGGGCCTCTAGGTTCTCAGCATTAAGATTAGGCAGTTGTGAGAGGTGGCCATGTGTCAGGGTCGGCTTGATGGCAACTATTTTTCTTTTTTAAGTTCATAGCAGATACTCAATTATTATGGCCTTTCTAAGGATTATGATCCTTTACAGTTTTCTCTGGAGCTTGTGCTGAGAGCTCAGGGTGATCCCCTGCTTCTGTGAGATCTTAGAAGAGATCAGTTTCTAAAGGATATTATAGATTCACTTAGAGATCAACTGGTCAGAACCTTTGCTTTTACTGAGGAGGAATCTGAGGCCTTGAGAGGTCCAGTGACCTGTCCAAAGTCAGATAGCTGGCCTGCTGTCTGACCAGGAAAATTCCAACTCCTGGACCCTACTCTTTCCACCCAGTAACATCAGGTTAGTCTTGCTAGTTGGCCTTGTTTCTAAGTGTGCTTGAGACTTCATCTGGCTTTGAATGCCCAAACTTGGTCCTGATATTTTGGGAAGGGCTGATCAAGCACGTTGACACCATGCACTACATCCTATCCATGGCTAACTACCACCAGTTGTCCTTTGTACCTGTTCTCAGTTCTTCCTCTGCAGAAGAAGAATACAGTCCCATTGAAAACTCACATGCAGCCACTCTCAAAAGTTCCAAATTCTACCTCTGGGAATAAGTCTAACAGTCATTGTTGCCATGGGAAAATCTATTGTTACACAGGATTGGAAAATGTGAAATTATTCTTCAACTTTGTAGGTAATACTGCTGATTTAGCAGTTACAGAGCTGTGCCCATTTACCTAGAGAGGCAGGCAGGCAGGTGAGGAGATTCCTTTTTCTGACTCTGGACATTTTTTCTAAGCATTCCCTATGAATCATCTGTTTTCCCCTTGAGATTCTTCTACCAAGTTCATTTTCCCAGATTCTGAAGCAAACACTCCATTGAGTGATAATTTTTCAAAAGTGATTATCTAGCCAGGGGTACCATAAGCTCTGAGTCTATCTGAGATCCATTTTCAAACAATTTCTTTTGCTTTTCATTTTTCAGTATCCAGTCCCTACCAGGCTAGTGCCTAAGACATTTGACTGCTAACCAGAAGGCTGGCGGTTCAAACCCCCCAGCCACTTCTCAGAAAGAAGGTTGGGCAATCTACTTCCTTAGTGATACTGCCTTGGAGATTCAAGGAGGGGTCTCTATGAGTTGGGTCCGACTCCACAGCACATAACAACAACCAGGCTACTGGAGCCCTAGTGACACAGTAGTTAAAGCGCTTATCCGCTAAGCTAAAGGTCAGTAGTTCAAACCTACCAGCCGCTCCGAGGGAGAAAGACGTGGCAGTCTGCTTCTGTAAAGCTTTACAGCCTTGAAAACTCTATGGGGGCAGTTCTACTTTGTCCTATAAGGCTGCTATGAGTCAGAATTGACTCTGTGGCAGTGGTTTTCTTACCAGGCCTCCTGCAAGCCACCTTTTGGTGTGTGTGTGTGTGTGTCTGTGTGTGTGTGTTGGGGGGGTAATGTCCCGAGCTGGCAGCAGAGGGCGCCAATGCCTAACAATCTTCCCCCACGGAGTGTCCAGCAGAGGAAGGGAGTGATTCGAGCGTTCCCCCATCCCCGCCACACACACACACAGCTGCACAGCCGCAAGGAGCCTCCCCTGGGGAGCCTGGACTTGAGCCAGTTGCTCTGTGGTCAGAGATGGCTCTGTGCTCCAACACTGTCACAGGAGGCACGTCCATGGGGTTTTCCATGAAGAGGGGTGAAAGCTGCTCTTCCCTAGCTGGGAAAGAGTATAGGTCTCCACCTCGCCTTTTTACAAACTAGCCAAGGCTCTTTTCCCAGACCTTAAGACTTGCTGGCCTTAGGGTGAAAGGGGGATTTTGTGTTTTCCAGTCCACTCCCCACTAACCCCTCCCAGCTGTGCCCTAAATTAACCCCCTGCTAGAGGCCCGAATCTTTCCCCTACTGGGAAGGCATTATTGGTTTCTTGCCTGAAGCCCTGAGGTCACTGGGGGTGGGTCTTCCAGACCCTGAGCCATGGTATATGGGATTACATCAGCGGTGGGAAATTATCATCCTTAGAGGGTACATTTGGTTTTTGGAAACAACAAAAAGTTATTCAGAGCCAAATCTACTAAACAATGTAAAAAATAAAGTGTGAAAGTACTGAATCCTATGCCTGGTATCTAGAGGGCTCTGGGCAAATGAGGGTGGTATGTGAATCTGGGGCATGAGGTGGCTATTGTGGTGTTATTTAAGGTTTTCAATGAGGAGCACATTTTTCTTAACGTAAAACACCAAATATGCTGTAGTGGAGTGGATTGACTCCTGACAACTCCATGTGTTAGAGTAGAACTGCTCCATAGGGTTTTCTTGGCCGTAATCTTTTTTTTTTTTTTTTTTATTGTAATTTGG
>NW_006921631.1:9819367-9822282 GCF_000298275.1 Orycteropus afer afer | reverse complement strand
TGTACAGGTTGCAGATCAGATGGTGTACCACTTGCTAGGACTGATTTTTTCCATTAATTTTGGTTTTCTTCTTTCTTCTTGACGAGGAGAGACCCATCGTTGCATCTAGATGACAGCTTGCTAGCTTTTAAGATCCCAGTCGCTATTCACCAAAGTAGGAGGTGGAACAATGTTTTGTATAGTATGTTATATGACTGTAATCTTTATGGAAGCAGATTGCCAGGCCTTTCCTCTGTGGCACCTCTGCAGGGGTCCAATCTACCAACCTTTCTGTTAGTAGCTGAGAGCAAACCATTTGCACCCCTCCCCCCACACACAGGATATTACATCTTTCTTTGGTGGCCTCTAAGCCAGCTATGAAGAGAAATGTAAAAGAGAAATATCCAAAGAAAATAGCACTTTAGTGAAACTCCTGAAGGAAATTTCAAAGCTCAGTGTTGATGTGTTTGTCTTAGGGGCAAACTAGTTTGAAAAACATCCTTCCTTATTATTTAATACTTGCTACTTGTGTGAACAATGGGAATTCCAGAACACTTAACTGTGCTCATGAGGAGACTGAACATAGACCAGGAGGCTGTCATTCAAACAGAACAAGGAGACACTGTATGGTTTAAAATCAAGAAGGGGGTGCATCAGGGTTATATCTTTTCACCATACTTTATTCATTTGTTTGCTGAGCAAATAATCGCTGAAAGTGAGGATGACCTGAAGCACTTACTGATGAAGATTAAAGACTATAGTCTGCAGTATGGATTATATCTCAATATAAAGAAAACAAAAAGCCTCACAACTGGACCAATAAGCAGTATCACGATATACAGAGAAAAGATTGAAGTTGTCAAAGACTTCATATTACTTGGTTCTACAATCAACGCCAATGGAAGCAGCAGTCAAGACATCAAAAGATGTATTGCATTGGGCAAATCTGTTGCAAAAGACCTCTTTCAAGCTCTGAAGAACAAAGATAATCTCCTTGAAGACTAAGATGCGCCTAACCCAAGCCATGGTATTTTCAATAGCCTCATATGCATGTGAGAGCTGGACAATGAATAAGGAAGACCGAAGAAGAATTGATGCTTTTGAGTTGTGGTATTGGCAAAGAATGCTGAAAGTACCATAGACTGCTAAAAAAAAAAACTAACAAATCTGTCTTGGAAAAAGTGCAGGTGGAATGCTCCTTGGAAGTGAGAATGGCCAGACTTGGTCTCACCTTCTTTGGTCATGTTGTCAAATGGGACCATTCTCTGGAGAAAGATGTCATGCTTGGTAAAGTGGAGGGTCAACAAAAGAGGAGAAAGCCCTTAACAAGCTGCATTGACACAGTGGGACAGTGATGGGCTCAGGTATAGTAGGGATTGTGAGGCTGGAACAAGACTGGACAGTTTTTCATTCTGTTGTACATAGTGTCACTATGAGTTGGAGATGACTCAATGGCACATAACAACAACATATTTGTGCATCCACCACTCATCTGTCAGTTTTTTGTACTGTGGTGGTTTGTGTGTTGCTGTGAGGCTGGAGGCTACACCACCAGTATTTCAAATAGTAGCAGGAGTAGGGTTACTCATGGTGGATAGGTTTCAGCAGAGCTTCCAGACTAAGACAGACTCAGAAGAATGAAGGAGCTGTCCACTTCTGAAAGAGTTGGGCAGTGGAAACCTTGTGAATAGCAGTAAAACACTGTCTGATATATTACTGGAAAACTTAAGAACAGCCCTAAAACTTTGTCTGATATAGTGCTGGAAGATGAGCCCCTCAGGTGGGAAGTCACTGAGGATGCTGGGGAAGAGCTGCCTTCAGAAAGTAGAGTCAACCTTAATGCTGTGGATGGAGTAAAGCTTTTGGGACCTCCATCTATTGATGTGGCATGACTCAAAATGGGAAGAAACAGCTGCAAGCATCCATTAGTAACTGGAACATGGGATATACGAAGTACGAATCTAGAAAAATTGGAAGTTGTAAAAAATGAAATGGAATGCCTCAAGATTGATATCCTAGGTATTAGTGGACTGAAACAGACTATTTTGGCCATTTTGAATCAGACAACCATATGATCTACTATGTCAGGAATGAAAAACTGAAGAGGAATGGCATGGCATTCATTGTAACAAAGAATGTTTCAAGATCTATCCTGAAGTACAATGCTCAATGGTAGAATAATATCCATACTCCTACAAGGAAGACCAGTTAATACTACTATTATTCAAATTTACAGACCAACCACCAAAGCCAAAGATGAGGAGATTGAAGATTTTTACCAACTTCTGCAGTCTGAAATTTATCAAGGCTACAGGAATTGTTGACTATTACTGGAGATCTGGAGATTGAAGTGCCAAAATTGGAAACAAAGAAGAATCACTGGTAGTTAGAAAATATGGCCCTGGTGATAGAAATGATGCTGGAGATTGCATGATAGAATTTTACAAGACCAATGACTTATTCATTGCAAATACATTTTTTTTTCAACAACATAAACAGTGGCTGTACGTGTGGACTTTGCCAGATGGAGTACACAGGAATCAGATTGACTATATCTGTGGAAAGATGTGCTGATATAAGTGGTGACTGGAATGCAAAATTGGAAAGAAAGAAGAATTGCCGGTAGTTGGAAAATTTGGCCTTGGAGAAAGAAATAATGCTGGGGATCCCATGATAGAATTTTGCAAGACCAAAGACTTATTCATTGCAAACACCTTTTTTCAACAACACAAATGGAAGCTATACATGTGGATTTCACCAGATGGAGTACACAGAAATCAGATTGACTACATCTTTGACAATATGTGACAGAGAAGCTCAATATCTTCAGCCAAAACAAAGCCAGAAGCTGAGTGGGAACAGACCATCAACTGCTCATATGCAAGTTCAAGTTGAAGTTGAAGACAATTAAAACAAGTCCATGAGAGCCAAAATAT
>NW_006921631.1:9810913-9818647 GCF_000298275.1 Orycteropus afer afer | reverse complement strand
GACGGCAGTGAGTTTAGCAGTCCATGGTACTTTCAGCATTCTTTGCTAACACCATAACTCAAAAGCATCAACTCTTCTTCGGTCTTCCTTTTTCATTGTCCAGCTCTCACATGCATATGAGGCGACTGAAAATACCATGGCTTGTGTCAAGTGCACCTTAGTCTTGAAGGAAACATCTTTGCTCTTCAGCACTTGAAAGAGGTCCTTTGCAGCAGATTTCCCCAATGCTATACAACATCTGATATCTCAACTGCTGCTTCCATTGGTGTTGATTGTAGAACCAAGTGTTCTGGTTACCTAGTACCACTCTGACAAGAAATATACCACAAAAGGGATGGCCTTAACAAACAGGAGTTTATTCTGACAATTTGGAGGCTTTAAGTCCAAGTTCAAAGTGCCAGGGTCTAGGGGCTGGGTGAAAGCCCTCAACCTCGGGGTCCAGCTTTGCCTCCTGCTCCTGACCCACTGAAGCTAGAGGTATTTCTTCACTCAGACAGCTGCAGGCTCCTGAGGCTGAGAAGTCCCAAGGTTGACAAGTAAAAAGGCACAGTCCTGATGTTACCAAACCACACGGCAGGCCATTAACTTAAGTCCATTGTAAATCCCAAGGTTGGCAGAGCATAGCAGGCTGCTAAGCAATGACAAGGCTACATGCAGGGTCCAAGTGTGCCATAGGCTAGAGACCATTCTCAAAGCTTCTCTTTATACACAGGAAGCAGACCACATCCCAAAGGCAGCTACTCAGCTGCTTGTGGTAGATCCCACCATGGAGTTGATTGCCAGTCTCTTCATGGAGAATAACTACCACCAGCTGCCCAGCCACTCAATCAGGCCCAGCCAAGTTGACACACAAACATAACTATCACACCAAGTAATACAAAGTCTTTGACAACTTCAGTCTTTTCTCCATTTGTCATGATGCTGCTTATTGGTCCCATTTGGAGGATTTTGTTTACTTTATATTGAAGTGCAATCTATACTGCAGACTGTAGTCTTCAATCTTCATCAGTAAGTGTTTCAAGTCATCCTCACATTCAGGGAGCAAAGTTGTGTCATCTGCATAACACAGGTTGTTAATGATTCTTCCCCTAATCCTGATGCCATGTTCTTCATATAACCCAGCTTCCTGGATTATTTGCTCAGCATATAGATTGAATAAGTATGGTGAAAGGATACAACCCTGATGCACTCCCTTCCTGTTTTAAACCATGCAGTGTCCCTTTGTTCTGTTCAAATGGCAGCCTCCTGGTATGTACAATTAAGTGTTCTGGAATTCCCATTCTTCTCAATGGTATCCATAATTTGTTATGATGCACACAATTGAATGCCTTTGCACAAGTCAATAAATCACAAGTAAACATCTTTCTGGCATTCTTTGCTTTCAGCCAAGATCCATCTGACATCAACAATGATATCCCTTATTACATATCCTCTTCTGAATCCAGCTTACATTTCTGCATGTTCTCTGTCAATATACTCCTGTAACTGTTTTTGAATTATCTTCAGTAAGATTTTACTTGTGTGCGATATTAACAATATTGTTTGATAGTTTCCACATTCTGTGGGATCACTTTTCTTTGACATGGATACAAATATGGATCTTTTCCAGTCAGTTGGCCAGGTAGTTGTCTTCCAAATTTCTTGGCATAGCCAAGTGAGTGCCTCTAGCGTGACATCTGTTTATTGAAATTTCTCAGTGGGTATCCTGTCAATTCCTGGAGCCTTGTTTTTCCTACTTCCCTTGGTGCAGCTTCAACTTCTTCCTTCAATAATTGGTTCTTGATCATATGCCACATCCTGAAGTGGATGAACATCAACCAATTTTTTTTGGTGCAGTGACTGTGTTTTCCTTCCATCTTCTTTTGATGTTTCCTGCATCACTCAACATATTGCCCATAGAATCTTTCAATATTGCAACTTGAGGCTTAAATTTCCTCTTCAGTTCTCTCAGCTTGAAAAATACTGAGCATGTTCTTCACTTTTGGCTTTCCAACTCCATGTCTTTGCACATTTCATTATAATAATTGACTTTGTCTTCTCAAGCTGCTCTTTAAAATCTTTTGGTAAATTTCAGACTGCAGAAGTTGGTAAAAATCTTCAATATCCTCATTTTTGGCTTTGGTGGTTGGTGTGTAAATTTGAGTAATAGTCATATTAACTGGCTTTCCTTGTAGGCATATGGATATTATTTTATCACTGACAGTATTGTACTTCAGGATAGATCTCGAAATATTCTTTGCATGCCACGCCATTCCTCTTCAATTTGTCATTCCCAGCATAGTAGGTCATATGGTTATCTGATTCAAAATGGCCAGAGCTGGTCCATTTCAGTTCACTAATGCCTAGGATATCAATCTTTATGTGTGTTCCATTTCATTTTTGACAACTTCCAATTTTCCTAGATTCATACTTCATGCATTCCATGTCCCAATTATGAACGGATGTTTGCAGTTATGTTTCCCTCATATTGAGTCATGCCACTTCAGCAAATGGAGGCCCCAAAAGCTCTACTTTATCCATATCAATAAGGTAGGCCCTACTCTGAAGAGGTAGCTCTTCCCCAGCCATATTTTGAGTGCCTTCTGACCTGAGGGGCTCATCTTCCTACACTGTATTGGGCAATGTTTCAGGGCTATTCATAGAATTTTCCAGTAATATATTAGACAGTGTTTCATGACTATTCATAAGGTTTTCACTGCCAATTCTTTGAGAAGTGGATGGCTTCTCCCTTCTTCTGCATCTGTCTCAGTCTGGAAGCTCCACTGAAACTGGTCCACCATAGGCACCCCTGCTGGCACAGCCTCCAGCCTCACAGCAACATGCCAGCCACCACAGTATGACAAGTTCATCTTCCTTAGCTGTTCCAACCACTCTGCTCACTTCCTGGACAATTATTATAATGAAATGTGCAAAGATCTGTAGTTAGAAACCTAAAAGAGAAAAACATGCTTGGCATTTCTCAAGCTGAAAGAACTGAATAAAAAATTCAAGACTCGAGTTGCAATATTGAAATATTCTGTGGGCAAAATATTGAATGGTGTGGGAAACATCAAAAGAAGATGGAAGAAATATATAGTCACTGTGTCAAAAAGAATTGGTTGATGTTCATCCATTTCAAGAGGTGGCATATGATCAAGAATCAATGGTATTGAAGGAAGAAGTTGAAGCTGCATGAAAGGAATTGGTGAAAAACAAGGTTCCAGGAATTGACAAAATACCTATTGAGACGTTTCAACAAACAGATGCCATGCTGAAGGCACTTACTTTTTTATGTCAAGGAATTTGGAAGACAGCTACCTGGCCAACTGACTGGAAAAGATCCATATTTGTACCCATTTCAAAGAAAGGTGATCCGACAGAAAACAGAAGTTATTGAGCAATATCATTAATGTCACATGCAAGTAAAATCTTACTGAAGATAATGAAAGAATGGTTGCAGCACTATATTGACAGGGAACTCCCAGAAATGCAAGCTGGATTCAGAAGAGTATATAGAATGAGGGATGTCATTGCTGATGTCAGATGGATCTTGGTTGAAAGCAAAGAGTACCAGAAAGATGTTTACTTGTGTTTTATTGACTCACTCACTGCTGTCAAGTCGATTCTGACTCATAGTGACCCCTCCTTGGGTTTCCAAGGCAGTATCTCTATGGAAATAGATTGCCAAGTCTTCATTCCAAGGAGTGGCTGGTGGGTTTGAATTACGAGCCTTCTGGTCAGCAGTCAAATGCCTTAGGAATTATGCCACCAGAGCTTGCAAAAGCATTTGATTGTGTGGATCATAATAAATTATGAATAAGTTTGAGAGAAGAATAGGAATTCCAGAACACTTAATTGTGCTTATGAGGAACCTGTACATAGACAAGAAGGCTGTCATTTGAACAGAAGAAGGGCATTCTGTATGGTTTAAAATCAGGAAGGGGGTGCATTAGGGTTGTATCCTTTCATATACTTATTCAATCTGCATGCTGAGCAAATAATCTGAGAAGTTGGACTATATGAAGAAGAATGCAGCATCAGGATTGGAGGAAGACACATTAACAACCTGTGATACGCAGATGACAGAACCTTGCTTGCTGAAAGTGAAAGTGACTTGAAGCACTTACTGATGAAGTTCAAAGACTATAGTCTGCAGTATGGATTACACCTCAACATAAAGAAAATGAAAATCCTCACAACTGGACCAATAAGCAGCATCATGATAAATGGAGAAAAGATTGAAGTTGTGAAAGATTTCATATTACTTGGTTCCACAATCAACACCAATGGAAGCAGCAGTCAAGAAATCAGACAACATATTGCACTGGACAAACCTGCTGCAAAAGACCTCCTTAAAGTATTGAAGAGCAAAGATGTCTCTTTGAAGACTCAGGTGCTCATAACCCAAGCCATGGTATTTTCAATTGCCTCATATTCATGTGAAAGCTGGACAATGAATAAGGAAGAACGAAGAAGAGTTGATGCTTTTGAGTTGTAGTTTTGGCAAAAGAATACTGAAAGTGCCCTAACCTTCTAGAATAACTAACAAATCTGTTCTGGAAGAAGTGCAGCCAGAATGCTCCTTGGAAGTGAGAATGGCCAGACTTTGTCTCACCTAATTTGGTCATGTGGTCAGAAGGGACCATTCCCTGGAGAAGGATATCAGGCTTGTTAAAGTGGAGGGTCAGCGAAAAAGGGGAAGACCCTCAACAAGATGGACTGACATAATGGGTGCAACAACGGGCTCAGGCATAGCAAGGATGTGTAAGGCCGGCACAGGACTGGGAAGCGTTTCATTCTGTTGTACATAGGGTTGCTGTGAGTCAGAGCCAATTCAACAGCACCTAACAAGAACAAGAACACTTGTGCCTACCAATCCTTTCATCTACAGGTATTGTGTGCTGTCAAAATGTGAAGAGTTAGCTGAGGACACAAGATTGGAGGTGTTGGAGTTTTGTGACACTTGCTGTGCATCTGCAGTCAGATTAGCCAGGTTTCTCAGTTCTGCAATTTATCAGCAGTGTGTATCTTCAGGCAAGTCATTTAATCTCTAGAGCCTTGGTTTCTTTATGGGCTAACAGTAGATCCCCTGCCTATTTCTCAAAGTGCTATGATGTTATTTGCTCTTGGGTCAATTCTGACTCAAGGAAACCCTGTAAGTGCAGAGTAGAACTGTGCTCCATAGTGTTTTTAAGGCTATGACTTTTCTGAAGCAGATCACCAGGACTTACTTCAGAGATGCATCTCGGTGGGTTTGAACTGCCAATCTTTTAGTTAGTAGTCCAGTGCTTAACCACTTTTGTTACCCAGGGACTCCTCCAAAGTCCTATAGACATATCATTTCTTAATCACTTGAAACTTTCTATATTTCTCAACTCCAAGTTTCCTGAAGGCAGAGAGCATGACTCAACTTCCTTGGTCACTGCTCACTGTGCCCATAAGAGTAACTCAGCACAGTATGGAGACTTTTTTACCTTCTGCTAACAGTCTACCCAAGACTGGTTTTCTTGGCTCATGCTCTAGTGAGGAGACTTCTGGAGTGGTTATTGGATTTGTCATGGCAATCTACTTCAGTAGTGATACTGCCTCGGCAACCCAAGGAGGGGTCGCTATGAGTCAGGTCCGACTCGATGGCACATAACAACAACAACAACAGTTGTAATGGGCAGACACATATTGGGGATGAAACCAGAGGGACTGATACCACTAAACATTCATTAAATGCTGACTTTAGGCTAGACACTATGCTCAAAGCTGAGGTTGACTCTCAGTTGAATTAGACATGTTCCCTGCTCTCAGGAGTTTAAAGTTAATAGTATAAACAACTGACCAATAAAGCACAGTATTTAATGTTTTTATTTATTTTGTTGTTGATTTTAAAAGTATACACAGCAAAACATACACCAATTCCACCATTTCTACACGTCCAGTTCAGTAACATTGATTATATTCTTCTAGTTGTGCAACCATTCTCACCCTCTTTTTCTGAGTTGTTCCTCCCTCGTTAACATAAATTCTTGCTCCTCTAAGTTTCCTATTTGATCTCATGAGTTGTTGTTGTCAAGTTGATCTCATCTAGATAGTTCTTAAAAGAGCATAATGCTCAAGGCAGACTTTTTTTTTTAATGAGTTAAGCTAAACTACTGTTTGGTTTTAAGACAACTTTGCAGGATATTTTTGGTTTAAGTTGTAAACATTATCTCAGGGAAATAGTTTCAGGGATTCATCCAGCCCTGTTGGCTCCAGAAAGCCTGGAGTCTTCAAGAATATGAAATTCTGTTCTCCATTTCCCTCCTTTTGATCAGGATCCTTCTATAGAATCTTTGATCAAAATATTCAGTAATGGTAGCCAGGTATCATCCAGTTCTTGTCACTGGGCAAAGGAGATCGTTGTTCATGGATGCAATTAGCCACACTTTCCATGTTCTTCTATTCCTGACTCTCTTTTTATCTCTGTTACTCCAAGCAAACAGAAACCAATTGTGTCTTAGATGGCCACTTGCAAGCTTTTAAGACCCTAGGCACTATGTTATGAACTAGGAAGCAGAACAGAGGGACTAAACATGTTTTTAGGTCAATTAGCTGGGATTTCCCATGACCCTAAACCTTCAAACTAGAGAACCAAATCCCATAAGGGTTTTTCGTTGTACATAAGCTTCCTCAGCTGCTATTCTTTATTTTTTTCTCACTGTTGCAAATATATCTGTCACACTTTTGCCAATTCAACTTTTTACAGATGTACAACTTATCAGCAGCAATTACAATAATTAGTTGTGCAACCCTACCCTTAATCTATGTGATTTTTCCATCACTGTTAATCCCCCTTATGCCCCCCACCCCCCTGGTAACTAATGAACTTTGGTCCCTATATATTTGCCTTCTCTTGTTTTAGAAAAGTGAGATCATACAATATTTGTCTTTCAGTGATTGACTTATTTCACTCAGTATAATATCTTCAAGCTCCATCTATATTACAGCATGTATAGACACTTCATTTCTGCTACTGGCTGAGTAGTTTTCCATTGTAGGCATGTACCAAATTTTGTTTATTTATTCATCTTGTGATGGGCATTTAAGTTGTTTCCACCTTTTGGCTGTTGTGAACAGTACTGCAATGAATATTGGACCTAGACAAGTCTCTAGGTCTCTGTTTTTAAGTCTTTGGGTATATACCTAGGAGTGGAAATGCTGTCATATGGTTGTTGTCTTTAGGTGCTATCTGACTCAGAGCAACCTTATGTACAATAGAATGAAATACTGCCCAGCCCTGTGCCAACTTCACAATTGTTTATATGTTTGAGTCCACTGTTGCAATCCATCTCATTGAGAGTTTTCTCCTTTTTCACTGACCCTCCACTTTACCACGTGTGATGTCTTTCTCCAGGGATTGGTCACTCCTGAAAACATGTCCAAAAGAGGTGAGAAGTCTCACCATCCTCACTTCAAAGGAGCATTCTGGATGTACTTGTTCTGAGACAGATTTGTTCATTTGTCTAGCAGTCCATGTTCAGTATTCTTTGTCAACACCGTAATTCAAAGGCATCAATTCTTCTTTGGTCTTCCATATTCATGGTCCAGCTTTTACATGCATTTGAGGTTATTGAAAATACCATGGCTTGGTCAGGTGTGCCATAGTCTTCAAAGTGACATCTTTGCTCTTTAACACTTTAATGTTGAACCATCCCTGCATACCTGGTATGAACCCCACTTGGTCATGATGAATGATTTTCTTGATATGCTGTTGGAGTCTATTGG
>NW_006921631.1:9801834-9806488 GCF_000298275.1 Orycteropus afer afer | reverse complement strand
TCAAGGCTCAGGGGTCCAAGATTATCTTCTGTGTCTGTATTAATTGGTTTCCCTTTTCTTTGTTGAAGAGGGTCTGTGCAATCCTTCTGCCTAGTCCACCATCTTGCCCCGCCTCTCCGCTCTTTAACACTTTAAAGAAATCTTTTGCAGCAGATTTGCGCAATGCCATACATTGTTTGATTTGTTAACTACTGCTTCTTTGAAAGTTGATTATGGATCCAACTAAAATGAAATACTTGACAACTCCAATCTTTTCTCCATTTATTGTGATCCTGCTTATTGGTCCAGTTGTGAGGATTTTTATTTCCTTTATGTTAAGGTGTAATCCATACTGAAGGTTTAGTCTTTGATCTTCATCAGTAAGTGCTTCAAGTCCTCTTTGATTTCAGCAAGCAAAGTTATGTCATCTGCATATTGTTGGTTGTTAATAAGTCTTCCTCCAATTCTGATGCCATATTCTTCTTCATATAGTCCAGTTTCTCAGATTATTTGTTCAGTATACAGACTGAATAAGTATGGTGAAATGATACAATGCTGATGCACACCTTTCCCAATTTTAAAGCACGTAATATCCCCTTGTTCTGTTTGAATGACTACCTCTTGGCTTACGTACAGGTTCTGCATGAGTACAATTAAATATTCTGGAATTCCCATTATGGAAAATGTTACCCATAATTTATTATGATCCACATTGTCAAATGCCTTTGCATAGTCAGTAAAACACAAGTAAACATCTTTCTGGTATTCTGTGCTTTCAGCCAACATCCATCTGACATCAGCAATAATATATATCCCTAGTTCCATGTACTCTTCTGAATCTGGCTTGAATTTCTGGCAGTTCCCTATTGATGTACTGCTAAAACCATTTTTTAATTACCTTTAGAAAAATTTGACTTGCATGTGATATTAAAAATTTTGTTCTATAATTTCTGCACTCATCTTTCTGGGAAATGGCACACATATGGACCTCTTTCAGTCAGTTAAGGAGCTGTGGTGGTGCTATGGTTAAAGCATTGGGCTGCTAACCACCAGGTTGATGATTCAAACCCACCAGCCACTCCATGGGAGAAAGAAGGGGAAGTCTGCTTCCATAAAGATTTACAACCTTGGAAACCCTATGGGGCAGTTCTACCCTGTCCAATAGTATTTCTGTGAGTAGGAATCAACTCAATGGCAGTGGGTTTGGTTTGATTTGAGTCCAGTCAGTTGGCCAAGTAACTGTCTTCCAAATTTCTCAGCATAAACAAGTGAGGACTTTTAGCGTTTTATCTGCTTGTTGAAACATCTCAATGGATATTCCATCAGTTCTTGGAGCCTTGTTTTTCACCAATTCCTGCAGTGCAGCTTAGCTTCTTCCTTCAATACCATTGGTTCTTGATGATATGCTACTTTCTGAAGTGGTTGAACATTGACCAATTCTTTTTGGTACAGTGACTCTGTGTGTTTCTTTCATCTTCCTTTGATGCTTTCTGCATCATCAATACCTTGTCCATAGAATTTTTCAGCAGCACAACATGAGGCTTATTTTCTTTTCTTCAGTTCTTTCAGCTTGAGAAGTGCTGAGAGTATTCTTCCCTTTTGGTTTTCTAGCTCCAGGTCTTTGCACATTTCATTACAATATTTTACTTTGTCTTTTCAAGCTGCCCTTTGAGATCTTCCATTCAGCTCTTTTACTTCATCAATTCTTCCATTTGCTTTAGTTACTCTACATTCAAGAACAAGTTTCAGGGGCCCTTCTGACATACATTTTGGGCTTTTCTTTCTTCCTTGTCTTTTTAATTATTATTATTATTTTTATCTTCATGTATGATGTCCTGGATGTCATCCCACACCTCATTTGGTCTTTGGTCATTAAATTAGTGCTTAATACATCAAATCTATTCTTAAGATGGTCTCTAAACTCAGATTTAAAAAAAAAAAAAAAACACTTCCAGTGAGTTAATCCAACTCACAGCAACTCCCCATAGGGTTGCCAAAGCTATAAATCTTTACAGAAGTAGATCATCTCATCTTCATCCCACAGACCAGCTGGTAGGTTTGAACCACTGACCTTCTGTTTTGCAGCCAAATGCCTTATCCACTGCCTTACCAGAACTGCTTGTAGTTCTATTTAAATGTGTTTAAAATGGAGGCATGAAATTATAGAGATAAAGAGATAGGAAAAACTTCATAGATGTGGAGCTCACCTATTTTAATAAGTCCTGGATAGATCCATCCAGCAGTTCCTCTTTAGAATATGAGGGGACCTCTTGGCTTCAACTGGGGTGTTAGAATAAAATAATAGAATTCCATTCAATATTCTGTTCCATTAGTTATGTCATCACTTTATTTCTGAGTTTCTCAACCTCAGCACTGTTGATACTTTATGCCACATGATTCTTTGAAGTAGAGGACTGTTCTGTGTATTATAGATGTTTAGCAGTATCCCTAACCTCTATCTTGTAGAACTTCCCCAGTTGTGACAAGAAAAAAATGTCTCCAAACATTGCCAAATATTCCCTGGGTGATAAAATTGCCCCTTGGTTAACATCACCCTTAAATAGACAAAAAGATGTCATTGAATATTTTTGAAAGGAAATAACATAAAATTATAGTAAAATATTATTTGACTTCACTGAATGATATGAGCAAGAGTGGTAAAACCATAAATGCTTGTTGTGCAAATGACATCTTATTAATAATCCTTCATAGTATACAAAGCACAGTCATAAAATGATCTCATTTGATTTCCACACCCACCCTCTGAGGAAGGTAAAAACCAACCAAACTCATTCATTGCCGTCAAGTCGATTCCAACTCATAGCAATCTTACAGTAGAAGTAGAACTGCTCCATAGGGTTTCCAAGGTTGTGAATATTTACAAAGCAGACGACCACATCTTACTTGCCAGGAGTGGCAGTTGGGTTTGAATCTCTGACCTTCCCGTTAGTAGTCAAGCACTGTACGACCATGGCTCCTCTGAGGAAGGTCCAAAGCAAACCAAACTCACTGCCACTGAGTCATTCCCGACTCATAGCAACCCCTCCTTAGGTTTCTGAGGTGGTATCTCTATGGAAGTACATTCCCCAATCTTCCTTCAGAAGAGTGGCTCTTGGGTTTGAACTGCCAGCCTTCTGGTTAGTAGTCAAATGTTGTTGTTGTTGTTATATGCCATCGAGTTGGACCTGACTCATAGCAACCCCTCCTTGGGTTTCCGAGGCAGTATCACTACGGAAGTAGATTGCCTCATCTTCCTTCCGAGGAATGGCTGGTGGGTTTGAACCACCAGCCTTCTGATTAGCAGTCAAGTGCCTTAGGCACTATGCTACCAGAGCTCCTAGTAGTCAAATAGGGAACCATATTTCACTGATGATTTGTAAAAAGTGGAGCATAGAGTCTAACAGCTGGTGACTTTTCAGGCTGAAGAATAAGAGGAGTGGAGAAGAGAAGTTAGGCTTGGGCAAGGGGCTTTTTCATGGGGTTTGGACATTCTTTGGTGGTGTAGTATCTAAGGTATTTGACTGGATTTTTCTGAAGATTATGTGAGATAATGTGCCTAAAGCTCTTAGCACAGTGATTGTCATAAAAGATGGACAATAATATTAATTTCTTTTCCTCTGACACATGAGATGGTTGTTAACACTTAATTTTGAGTTTTTTAGAAGATTACCAGGACACCCAGGTCACCCCATTTTATAGATCAAGCAATGGAGATACACTAAGAGTTAAGTCCATGATGAATGGCAAAGCAGGACTTATACCGAAGTGTCTCTTGTGCCAAACACATACTCACAGCACTGAGCTATACCATCTTTTTATTCTTGTAAGGTCTTTACTGCTAACCAGAAGGCTGGCAGTTCAAACCCACCAGCCTCTCCTCGGAAAGAAAACTGGACAATCTACTTCCGTAAAGATACCACCTTGGAAACCCAAGGAGAGGTTGCCATGAGTCAGAATTGAGTCAATGGCAGTTTTTTTTTTTTTTTTTTTCTATATACTATATAGAAGCTCTGGCGGTGCAGTGGCTGAGGTATTCAGCTGCTAACCATAAGGTCGTACTGAGTCAATGGCAGTTAGTTTTTTTTTTTTTTTGAGTGGATTTAGATACCATTTCCGGGGATTAGCACTTAAAACTCTTAAAAATCACTGTCATAATGATCATCATTTCTGTTTGGACAGGCTGACCTCTTTCCAGGGCCAGTTTGATGATCTTTTTGATTGAACTGTAAATGAAAATGTATACCCCAAATCCAATCCACTGCCATCATGTCAATTCTTACTCAAAACAACCCTACGTGACATAGTCAAACTACTCCATCAGGTTTCCAAGGCTCAGTTTTCAAGGAAGCAGATTCCCTCATCGTTTTCCTGTGGAGTGGATGGTGGGTTCAAACTGCCAAACTTTTGGTCAGCAGCTGAATGCTTTAACCACTATACTACATAATAAGCCATATTTAACTCTGTTTTTAGGGTCAGCTTTCACAGCTAAGTTAAAAATATTGAATTAGAAACAGGAGTTAACCAAGTGAATAAAAGAATGACTATAAGATTCTATAACTACTAGATTAATTTTAGCCCTTGAGACTGGTTTGACCATACCACTGATGACTCAGCACTATCATATTTATCTTTCTCTCTCCTAAAGATGAGCTGACCTTCTTGATTAAATGCTCTC
>NW_006921631.1:9793240-9801734 GCF_000298275.1 Orycteropus afer afer | reverse complement strand
TTTTTTTTGTGGTCGAAAGTCTTCATGAGATGGATATTATCATTGGATTTTGATAGATAAGGGAAGGAACTGAAAGTCAGAGAAGTTCAACAACTTTCCCTAAAACATCATACTACCAGCTAGTAGATGCAGCAGCCAGGCTGGGAGGTCTATGTACAGGTTCTGTACTGTTTTCATAGAAGAGTTGTGAGCTCAAGGCAGAATCCCTCCATTGTGTTATCTGTGTAACTCAGGCTGGATAATATGAGAGTGTGAGGCTCAGAAAATATTAGATGGCATTGACTGGATAGTCTGTCCTCTCCACCGAGCTGCTTCCACTTGCTGATATGCTGAATGAGGAAGGGTCTATCCTCAGAGATGTGGGCCCTAAAAATTTGCCACAGGCTATTGCAAAGCTGGGGCCCTTAGAAAGGTTGTATTCCAATTGGAGCTGAACAGTCTTTCAGTTGCCTGGGGCATGAGGGGGACCAGGTCAGGAAGAAGGTGCCCTTTGGGGCCCAGTGAGTGTTGTGGGACTTGTTGGTGAAGAGGCCTGCCCAGCTCATGCTGTGCTTCTTTTCAAGTCAGTGAGGTTCAGTAAAGCAATTAAAGGAGACACCATGCCTGAGGGGTGTGAAGAGGCCATGCTGAGACTTGATAAGCATTGAATTTTGCCCTGCTCCAGGAGGGAAGGATCAAAGATTGGAATGGGAGGTGGGGTTACCACCAGAGGTAGGGAGCAGTGATTTTCCCTGGAAGTCCTAACCACATTAAGGATAAGGCAGCTAAATGGGCCCAGTGAATTTTGCCAGCAGAGGGAGAAACATCAAGAATCCTACAATTAAAGTGTAGTTCCCTTCCACCATTTTCATCACAATTAAAAATAATGTACACTAAAAATAAAATCTCAGCAGAATTAAGATTTTAATGCCATTGTTTAATGTCCAAAGCTAAGGGATCCACTGCTCAACTTTTCCTAGCAATAAAGTTATTTTGCTAGGAGCCATGGTTGGGCTCCACCTATAAAAATCTCAAGTGGTTAAGTGCCTAGCTGCTAATAGACAGGTCAGCAGTTTGAACCCACCAGCCACTTTGGGAGACAAATGGAGCAATCTGCCTCTGTAAAGATGGTTGTTGTTAGGTGATGTCCAGCGTGTTAGGCTGGGTTCTCTAGAGAAGCAAAACCAGTAAAGCTTATGTATACATATAGGGAAAGAGAAATTTATCTTAGCAAAATGGCTCACACACCTATAGAAGTTGGCAAGTCCCAAGTTCTTGGATCAAATGTCAAGCTGGAGGCTTTTCCTGACTCACACAGCTGCAGGGGCTGAAGAGCTCAAGGTGGGCAGGCAGTACCGGCTGTTGACTCCAACAAATGATGAATCCAAGATCTTCAGGCCGAATGGTAGATTGTTTGCTCATGGACAGTTGTAGGCAGCACAACAGGATCCTGATCCACAGAAGAGTGCCTCTTTTCCCAGGATGTCCATAAATATATTGAAAGGAGGCCACACTCCTAGGGAAACTCTCTTTCGATGGATTGGCTGCTCAAAACATATATATCTGATCCCATCATGGGAATAACCCACATCACAATTACTTAAATCACACAGAATTGTGGTCCAGCCAACTTGACACACAGCTCCAACTATCATTGTCCCTCCTTGTCAACTTGGCAGTTGCCCACATCTTCTTAACCATATATAATCTTTAAATAAGAACATTATAAAATAATATTTGTGCCTAACATGATACACTAATACGTGTACAACTGAAATGCATTAACCTTATTTATATCTCACAGTTCATAACAGAAGGAAACAAAAATATTTGATGAACAAATATAATGAAGAAATATAACAATCACAGTCCTCATTTCTGCAACTGGTCACATGGTCATAGCTGATTTTCAGAACTACCTACTTCCACCACCCATTCCGTATTTTCTTTGCCCTCAGCAAGCACGTCAGTTGGTCATGGTTCTTTGCCTGGTGGGGTGACCCACACCTTCATTTCTGAAGGGTCTGGGCCATTAGTAGTCATATCAGAATTGGGTTGCTGTAATTTTCCATTGACTTTAATCACAGGGCATGGTAGTACTAAGAGACGTCCTACAGAATCTCCTATATTCCACACATATTCTTCTTTACATCCATTATGTAATAGCAATCCAATTTCCCCTTCATAATCAGAATCTTCACACCCTATAGTATAGTAATGCCCTTCTTTCTCTGTTGAACCAGAAACATGAGGAAGACAAAATGCCTGGGTGGCATTCTTAATTTCTAGTTCAATGCAATCAGTATTGTGTCTCCAGGTGGGACTTTCTCCCTTTGGGACTAAGATCTCCAGACCTGCAGAGCATAGGGTAGCAGGGACAAGAAGCAAAAATTTTTGAGTGGGTCACTAGGGGTAATAGTGAGTGGTACTACCCCTTGGTTCCTGGATCTGTGAATCCCGGCTATTGGAGAAACAGCACCATATATTGGATGTTGCTTTAGAGCATATACAACCTCTTGGAGAACATTGCCCCAACCATTCAAGGTATTGCCATCTAGCTGGCACCATAACTGTTTTCAGTAGGCTATTCCTTCGTTCTATCAAGCCAGCTGCTTCTCGATGATGGGGAACATTGTAAGACCAGTGAATGCCATGAGCATAGGTCGATTGCCACACTTCATTTGCTGTGAAGTGAGTCCCTTGATCTGAAGCAATATTGTGTGGGATACCATGATGGTGGATAAAGCATTCTGTAAGCCCACAGATGGTAGTTTTGGCAGAAGCATTGCATGCAGGGAAGACAAATCTATATCCAGAATAAGTATCTATTCCAGTAAGAACAAAATGCTGTCCTTTCCATGATGGAAGTGGTTTAATGTAATCAACCTGCCACCAGGTTGCTGGCTGATCACCTTGAGGAATGGTTCCATATCTCAGACTCAGTGTTGGTCTCTGCTGCTGGCAGATTGGGGACTCAGCAGTAGCCAAGTCAGTCTTGGTAAGTGAAGTCCATGTTGCTGAGCCCATGCATAACCTCCATCCCTGCCACCACAGCCATTTTATTCATGAGCCCACAGGAGTATCTGGGGAAAAAGGATGGCTGGTTTCCACTGAACATGTCATGTTATCCACCTGATTGTTAAAGTCCTCCTTTGCCGAGGTCACCTTTTGGTGGGCATTCACATGAGACACAAATATCTTTACTTCTTTTGACCATTAAGAGAGATCTATCCACATACCTTGTGGTACTTAAATTTGTATGTCAACTTGGCTGGGCCTGGTTGAGTGGCTGGACAGCTGGTGGTAGTTATTCTCCATGATGAGACTGGCAATCAACTCCATGGTGAGATCTACCACAAGCAGCTGAGTAGCTGCCTTTTAGATGTGGTCTGCTTCCTGTATATAAGGAGAAGCTTTGGGGATAGTCTCTAACTTATGGCACACTTGGACCCTGCATGTAGCCATGTCATTGTTCAGCAGGCTGCCATGCTCTGCTGACCTTGGGACTTACAGTGAACTCGAATTAATGGCCTGCTGTGTGGTTTGGTAACATTGGGACTGTGCCTTTTTCCTTGTCAATCTTGGGCTTGTTAGCCTCAGCAGCCAGTAGCTGCCTGAGTGAAGAGATGTCTCTAACTTCAGTGGGCTAGGAGCAAGAAGCAGAGCTGAAGCCCAAGGTTGAGGGGCTTTCACACAGCCCCTAGAGCCTGGCACTTTGTACTTGGACTTCTAGCCTCCCAAATGGTAAGAGAATAAACTCCTGTTTGTTAGGGCCATTCCATTTGTGGTATATTCTTGTCATAGTGGCACTAGGTAACCAGAACATACCTCTTCCCCATACGTCCTTGTCACCAATTTTCCAATCATGCTCCTTCCAAGTCCCAGACCATGTGGCCAAGCCATTAGTCACAACCCATGAATCCGTATACAATTGCACTTCTGGCCACTTCCTATTCCATGCAAAGTGAACAGCCATATGCATGGCTCAATGTTCTGCCCATTGAGAAGATTTCCCTTCACCACTGTCCTTCAAGGAAGTCCCAGAAAGGGGCTGCAGTGCTGCTGCTGTCCACTTTCGAGTGGTGTCTGTATATCACACAGAACCATCTGTCAACCAGGCACAAGTTTTCTTTTTTCAGTCAATTGAACATAAAGAACTCCCCATGAGGCCATAGGTGCAGACTGGGAGAGAGAAGGTAATGTGACTGGAGTGGAGACCATAGGCATTTGGGTCACCTACTCATGCAACTTCCTTGTGCCTTCAGGTCCTGCTCTAGCCCAATCTCTGATATACCACTTCCATTTAATTGTGGAGTGCTGCTGTGCATGTCCAACTTTATGACTCTATTGGTCAGGCAACACCCAGTTCATGATGGGCAGTTCAGGTCTCATGGTCACTTGGTGGCCCATAGTTAGGCGTTCAGTCTCTACTAAAACCCAGTAATAAGCTAAAAGCTGTTTCTCAAAAGGAGAGTAGTTATCTGCAGAGGATGGCAGGGCTTTGCTCCAAAATCCCAAGGGTCTGCATTGTGATTCACCAATAGGAACCTGCCAAAGACTCCAAACAGCATCTTTATCTACTAGACACCTCAAGCACCGTTGGATCAGCCGGATCATATGGCCCAAGTGGCAGAGCAGCCTGCACGGCAGCCTGAACCTGTTGCAGAGCCTTCTGTTGCTCTGGGCTCCACTCAAAACTAGCAGCTTTCTGAGTCATTTAATAAATGGGCTGCAGCAACACACACAAATGAGGGACATGTTGCCTCCAAAATCCAAAGAGGCCCCCCAGATGTTATGCCTCCTTTTTAGTTGTTGGGGAAGCCAGATACAATAACTTATCCTTCACTTCAGTAGGAATATCTCAACATGCCCCACACCATTGGACCCCTAGAAATATCACTGAGGTGGAAGGTGCCTGAATTTTTATTGGGTTAATTTCCCAACCTCTAGCATGCATATGTCTCACCAATAAGTCTAGAGTCATTGATACTTCTTCCTTACTAGGTCCAATCAGCATAATGTCATCAATATAACGGACCAGTGTGATGTCTTTTGGAAGGGAAAGGCGATCAAGAACCCTACGGACTAAATTATGACATAGTGCTGGGGAGTTGATATACTTCTGAGGAAGCACTGTGAAAGTATATTGTTGGCCTTGCCAGCTGAAGGTAAACTGGTTCTGATGATCCTTTGAAATTGGTATTGAGAAAAAGGCATTGGACAGATCAATAACTGCATACCAAGTACCAGGAGATGTACTAATTTGCTCAAGCATGAAACCACATCAGGAACAGCAGCTGCAATTGGAGTCACCACCTGATTAAGTTTACGATAATCTACTGTCATTCTCCAAGATCCATCTGTTTTTTGCACAGGCCAAATAGGTGAATTAAATGGGGATGTGGTGGAAATCACCACCCCTTCATCCATCAAGTCCTTGATGGTGGCAGTAATCTCTGCAACCCCTCCAGGGATGCAATATTGCTTTTGGTTTACTATTTTTGTAGGTAGAGGCAGTTCTAATCACTTCCACTTGGCTATTCCTACCATTAATAGCCTTTACTCCACATGTCAGGGACCCAATGTGAGAATTCTGCCAATTGCTGAGTGTATCTATTCCAATTATGCATTCTGGCACTGGGGAAATCACTACAGGATGGGTTCAGGGACCCACTGGACCCACTGTGAGATGTGCCTTAGCTAAGACTCCATCAATAACTTGACCTCTATATGCCCCCAGTCTGACTGGGTGGCCACAATGATGCTTTGGGTCTTCTGGAATTAGTGTCAGGTCAGAGCCAGTGCCCAGTGTTCCCCAAAAAGTCTGATTATTTCCTTTTCCCCAATAAATGGTCACTCTCATAAAAGGCCTCAGATTCCTTTGGGGAAGGCTGGGAGAAAGATTGACATCATAGATTTTTGGCAATGTAGTGGGGTCCTTCCTCAAAGGGATCTGGCCTTCCCTTCATTCAAGGTTTTGTGGGTCTGTAAACTGACTCAAGTCTGGGAATTGATTGAGAGGCCGTGACTCTGTATTCTGGCAATTCAATCTAGGCTGCTGTTCACGTGACCTAGAATTCTTCTCTCTATACAGATCAAGGGAGCTTTGGTGGCATAGCGCCTAAGGCTACTTGACTACTAACCAGAAGGTTGGTGGTTCAAACACACCAGCCACTCCTTGGGAGGAAAATTGGGCAATCTACTTCCGTAGTGATACTGCCTTGGAGACCCAAGGAGGGGTCGCTATGAGTTGGATATGACTCAATGGCACATAAAAACAACAACAACATACAGATCAAGTAAATATTTGGTGGGTTTGCCATGTATTTCACTACTAGGAACACCATGCATAAGTAGCCACTGCCATAACTCCACACAAGTCACACTATTCTGGTTACTGTTCTGACTCTGCTGTCCATTATGGTAACCACGCCCATCTTGCCTTTGTCAATTAACTGCTGGCACTTGGCCCCTACTACCACAGGGTCCAATCAGTCCCATTGTAGTTAAGTGTCTTAGTTCAATTAGGGCAGTTTTCACTGTCAAATCTGGTTTACATAAAATAGCCATCACAGCAGTCTTCAAGGATGCTGGAGCTCCCTTCACAAATTTATTCCTCATGGTACTAGTGAAAGGCATGTCTTCTGGACTTTCCATTTCTGGCTCTAGGGATCTAATCTAATAAATCCATTCTAACAGGCCAATTTCTCTAAGTCCCTGGATACTTTCTTCTACATTATACCAAGGCAGGTCTGGTACTTCAACTTGACTTAAGGTAGGCCACTGCATAATCTATGCTTCAGTAAGCCAACCAAATAAACTATTAGATCCTTTCCTAACCTCTCGAGCTGAAACACTGAATGAAGAATCTGTACTTAGTGGGCCTAAATAAAAAACTCAGACTGATCCAATGTTACATTCCTTGCACCATTATCCCACATCCTCAGTAGCCATTCCCATACATATTCTCCAGGTTTAAGTCTATACATGTTAGCAAAATCAAGTAGGTCTTTTCAGGTGTAGCGTACCACCTGATCAGTCACACTTTCTATTTCACCTTTCGGGGCTCACTTGGACTTAACTTTATTTATAGGTCTAGCAGCAACAATGGGTGGTTGGGGCAGTTTCTGAGAACATTCAGCAATGTCTTCTATGGCCTCTGTCTCAGGCAATGACCCAGCAGGAACAGTTGGGCTAATCCCATCAAACCAAGGTGGAGGGAATAATGATTTTACATCAATCCTTTCAGATGGGAAGGATTCAACAGAATTTACAGGCTCCATATCCTGATCTTCCTGACCATCTGCCCATATGTGCCCATTCCAGGTTTCAGGATCCCATTTTTTCCCAATCAATGTCCTCCCTTTAACTTCAAACACCATTCTGGGTTGGTAATTTAATCAGCATTATAATTCAGCCACCCTTACAATATAACTCTGGGTTTAGTTTTTGGCAATGGCAGCTCTGTTACTAGAAGAAATAAGGCTTTCTTTCAGAGCACAACTGGAAACACTGAGTTCTTTCATGCAGTGGTTAAGCTGTGACTCATCAGCCCTGAATTCATCTTGCTCTGTCACCACTTTGTCTAGTGTAAGGAGGACCAACCAACCGGCTTCCTTATACTCCTCATGCTGACAAAATTGCAGAAAAGTATCAAATATGCGATCACCCAGAGCCTCACTTCTCAAAAGTACTTGATCTATTGGTGATGCTATTTTGCATAATTAATGTTGCCACCTCACACCATGGATTAGCAGGCCCCTCTTTACTAATGGAGGCAAAGTCACCAGTGCCTTTACAATTAATCAAATTGGAGAACAAATTTAGGAGGCCCATTGCTATGATTTTGTCTCTCTAGAATCACTCCTGGTACCAAATGTGTTAGGCTGGGTTCTCTAGAGAAGCAAAACCAGTAAAGCTTATGTATACATACAGAGAAAGAGAAATTTATCTTAGGAAAATGGCTCACACACTTATAGAAGTTGGCAAGTCCCAAGTTCTTGGATCAAAGGTCAAACTGGAGGCTTTTCCTGACTCATAGAGCTGCAGGGGCTGAAGAGCTCAAGGTGGGCAGGCAGTATACCGGCTATTGACTCCAACGAATGACAAATTCAAGATCTCCAGGCCAAATGGTGGATTGTTCGCCCATGGGCAGTTGTAGGCAGCACAACAGAATCCTAATCCACAGAAGAGTGTCTCTTTTCCCAGGATGTCCATAAATACATTCAAAGCAGGCCACACCCAGGGAAACTCCCTTTCAATGGATTGGCTGCTCAAAACATATATATATTCCCATCATGGAAATAACCCACATCACAATTGCTTAAACCACACAGAATTGTGGTCCAGCTAAGTTGACACACAGCTCCAACTATCACTGTCATATTCTGTTCTGGTTACCTAGTACCACTCTGAGAAGAATATATCACAAATAGGATGGCCTTAACAAATGAGTTTATTTTCTCATAGTTTAGAGGCTTTAAATCCAAGTTCAAAGTGCCAGGCTCTAGGGGCT
>NW_006921631.1:9730242-9772426 GCF_000298275.1 Orycteropus afer afer | reverse complement strand
AAAAAAAAAAAAAAAAGAGTAAACTTCTGCTTGTTAAAGGTATCCCATTTGTGGTATATTCTTGTCAGAGTGGCACTGGTAACAAGAACAACAACCTTTGAGGAAGCCTTGCAAATCATAGTCAGCATAGAGTTGTATATCTGTTAAATCTGATTTCTGCTGATGGCAGGAAAGTGACTCAAGGAAGATAGGCTATATAGGCAAGCCACGGTGTCAGTTAGACATAGTTCCCACCCTAAAGGAGCTCCAAGAGCACTAGGTAAACCTTGAGATTCTGAGCTAGAGGTTGGGAGCAGTTTTCTCCCCTCCCCTTTTAAAGAACAAGCTATTGATGTTACCAGCTAGTCAGTTCCAACCCATGGTGGTCCCATGGAGTGGGAACTGTGCTTCAGAGGGTTTTCAAGGCTGTGACCTTTTGGAAGTAGATCACTATGTCTTTCTTCTAATGAGCCTCTGAGTGGGTTTAAAACACTAACCTTTCTGTTAATAGTTGAGCCCTTTACCATTTGCACCATGCAGGGACCGCAAAGAACTGGTTCCATAGCATTAAATAATCAGGGATAATAAATTTGGTGTGTACTGGTTTTCTTGTTGGTTAATGTTATAAAAGCCATTTCTTTGCTACCACCTCCCACCAACATCCAGGAACCAGAAACTTTCTCTCATCAGGAAAACATCATCCGTTGGCCTTGTACTGAATTACCCCAATCAGTACAAAATTCTCTCTGCTTGTTATTCTTAGAAGGGGAAAAAAAAGAAAAAGAAACCAAACATCTAGCTGACCTTAATAGACAGCATCTCTTCTCAGTCTCTCCAGGGGCTGCCCTGGGGCAGAGAGGGCTGGCTGAGAAGCCCAGCTTAAATTCAGTATTCACAGTGGGATTTAGGGTCTCAGGATTTCAGCTCTGTTCTCCACCCTCAGCCCCCACATCCCCTCCTCCCACATCTGAGATAATTTCCTTGCAGCACAATAACACACCCCATGCTTCAAGCAGTGCCAATATCATAAAGATTGTTTTATTATTTGTTTGTTTGCTTTTCATGGCAAGTGAAAAAATAATTTAAATGAATTATATGTACAGATGTGGGTTAATTTTCTGAAGGCTTCCAGAAAGTCCCCCAGCCCCTTATATAGCAAAGAAGGGTTACGTTTAACATCTATACAAAACTCCACCTATAAAACTCTCAAGTGTGGAAAGGTTTCCTTTATTATAAGCATTTTGGGAACTGGAAGGGGGTCAGGGCGGGAGCTGGATGGAAGTGTACAAAGGGAAGTGGGCAGGATTGGGATCCACACACGCCTGCCCAGGGGTAACCCTGGGTGGGGAGGTCATGGTTGGTTCACCTCAGGTGATCTGCAGCGGGGTTTCCAACATCTCCATGAGGAAGGTGTCAATAGGCGTGTCCCCTATGAGCTTGAAGAAGAAGAGGTGCTCCAGGCATTTCAAGCCAATGGAGCGCAGGGCTGGGAGGCGAAGGAGCAGCTTGGCAAACCTGCAGAGAAGCCAAGGTAGTGTTAGGAAGCAGGGAAGGACATGGGGCATCTACTGGCAGGGGGAAGTTCATTTTATCTTCTCCACCAATCTGTGATAGAAAAGCTTGGGAGAGAGACTGAGGGATTTGGGGAGTTTCAGAAACAGACTAGAAAACCAGTTGTTGTCAAGTCAATTCCAATTCATGGCGCAACCCCATATATCAGAGTAGAACTGTATTCTATAGGGTTTTCAAGGCTGTGATCCTTTGGAAGCAGATCACCAGGCCTATTTTCCAAGGTGCATCTGGGTGGATTCAAACCACCAACCTTTCAGTTTGTAGCTGAGTGCCTAGTCAATTTGTGCCACCCAGGAACACTTATAAATGGACTAGAGAACTAGGTAACCTTCCTTAAAGATGGAAACTGCATCTTGAGAAGTTTTTGAATTCTGTGGCCACAGCTTAGAATTGCCCTCAGCCACTATCATTCATGGAAGTTGAGAGGAAAAGTTAGACTGTGTGTGTTGACACACAACTCCACCCCTTACTAGTTTGGTGTTGCTTCCTGTTTCTATGCCCTGAAGTGTTGTGAAGATTTCCTGAAGCACTTAGAACAGAGCATGGCATAAAGTATCCACTGAATAGCTATCCCTGATGAAAATTTTGAGTGCATATCAGGTGCACACACACACACACACACACACAACTTCTCTGCCAACAAGTCGGATCTGACTCATAGTGACCCCTCCTCAGGTTTCTGAGGCAGTATCTCTATGGAAGTAAATTGCTGAATCTTCCTTCCGAGGAGAGGCTGGTGGGTTTGATCTGCCAGCCTTCTGGTTAGCAGTCAAATGCCTTAGGCACTACACCACCAGAGCTCCCTACCAGGTGCCAGGCATTGTGATAGGTTCTGGGATAAAAGATGAGCAAGACAAGAGCTAATCCCCACTCCTATCATTACCAACTTTTATCTTCAACTAATTAAACTGAGTCTACTTTTAAGAAGGAGTCCTGGTAATATAGCGGTTAAGCACCCAGCTGCTAACTGAAATAATGGTCAGCGGTTCAACCCACCAGCCACTCCACAGGAGAAAGATGTAGCAGTCTACTTCCATAAAGATTACACCTTTGGAAACCCTATGGTTCAGTTTGGCTCTGTCCTATAGGGTCGCTATGAGTCTGTATTGACTCGCTGGCAATGGGTTTGTTTATTTTTCCTTCTTTTAAATTAGGAAGAGAAGGAGCTAGAAAAGTAATCTCTGTCCCTGAGGAGCCTAATGTCTGTTTGGAGAGACAACACATATACACATGCACATACACATATGCTTACTCACACACTTGCACACATCTACATCCTTTTGCACACATGTACACACACATGCATATGCACACATACTTTTATAATTGAGGATTTTGGTTGTGAGGTTCACAGTGTGTGTAAGAATTAATCTTGCATCTGTATGTCCTTATTGGCTTCTTAATCTATGACATTTTTCACTCCAGCTTTTGGCCCTCTTCATCTCTCAAAATCCTTTTTGCCAATGAAGCTTACTTTTAATGTTAATAATGATAACTGTACCTCAAGCAGCTCTATTCACAACTTCCAATAAAAAGGACAAGGGCCCAAAACATGTTTGTCTCTATGGCCCTAAATCAGAGATTCCTAGTTTGGGTTGGATCTGCACTGGATGTCACAACATAATTTCATGACAAAGTTTCAAAATGAAATTGCTATGTTCTTCCAGTATGTATATTTTCCTATATTCTTGCTATATGATGTTTTAAGGAGGTGTAGCTACATAATAAAAATAATGTGGAACCATCTAAACAGGTGAGAATCACCTTTCTACATGGAAAAATTAAAGATCTATGCCAAGGCCAACATAAAATTTTAAAATCTTTTGAATAGAGAGCACCCAAGGATATCTGAATGATAATTCCATGCAGTGAAGAGGCAGCTAGATTAAGAATAAGGAAGCTAACAATCAAATACTAGCAAACAGAATCCAACAGCATATTAAAAGTCATACCACCATGACCAAATGGATTTATTCCAGGAATGCAGAGATGATTCAGCTTTAGAAAATCAATCAACATCAATACACCACATCAAGAGAAAAAAGGAAAAGAATCACCTGATCATTCTATGGATGCAGAAAAAGCATTTGACAAAATCCAACACCCTTTCTTGATGAAAACCCTGAAGAAGATTGGAATAGGAGGGAAATTCCTCAATATGATTCAGGGTATATATGAAAAGCCCAACAGCAGACAATATACTTAATGGAGAGAGACTGAGAGCTTTCCCCCCTTGAAATCAGGAAAAAGACAAAGGTGCCTGCTCTCACCACTTCTATTCAGTATTGTATGAGAAGTCCTTGCCAGAGCAGTAAGACAAGAAAAAGAAATGAAAGGTATTCAGGTTAGAAAAGAAGAAGTAAAATTATCTCTATTTGTGGAAGATATGATCCCATATATAGAAAATCCAAAAGAACCTATAAGAAAATGTCTAAAGCTATTAGAGGAATTTAGCAAAGTTGTAGGGTATGAGGTCAACAAACAAAACCAGCTTGGTTTCTATACACCAGCAATGAGAAATCTGAAAGAGAAATTAGGGCAACAATTTCATTTACAATAGCATCTTAGAGAATAAAATACTTAGGAATAAGTCAAACCAGGGACATGAAGGACTTATACAATGAAAAGTATAAAACACTGCCGAAAGAGATTAAGGAAGGCTTAAATAAATGGAAAGGTGTTCCTTGTTCATTGATTGGAAAACTTAATGTTGTTAAGATGTCAGTACTGCCCAAAGTGATCTATAGATTTAAGACAATGCTGATCAAAATTCCAACAGCCTTCTTTACAAAAATAGAAAAAACTATCTTCAACCATATATGGATTGACAAGTAAAAGCTAAACCAATGTTGAAAGAAAAGAATAAAGTAGGAGGACTTACACTTTCTAATTTTAAAACATACTATACAGCTACAGTAATCAAAACAGCCTAGTCTGGTATAATAATACACACATGGACCAAAGGAATAGAATTGAGAGTCCAGAAATAAACTCACATATCTATGGTCAACTGATTTTTGACAAGGATGTTTAGCCTACTCAATGGGGAAAGAAGAGTCTTAAAAAGAGTCTAGGAAAATTGTATTTCCACATGCAGAAAAATAAAACAGGATCCATGCCTCACACCATACATAAAAACAAATTCAAAATGAATTAAGAACCTAAATGTGCAAAATAAAACCGTAAAATTCTTAGAAGACACTTGGAAGTGGATCTATGTAGGAGATCTTTGATAGAGAGGGAGAACAATGTGGAACAAAACTCAAAATCATTTGGAGGAAAAAAAAAGGTGGGGGTCAGGTTTGCCGGTCCTATAGAGCCTGGTGGAACCACTAAGACTATGGCCCCTAGCTGCCCTTCAGGTCTGGAATTGAACCCACACCTGTGGTTTCCAGCCAAACAAAATACAGGCATATGAGTTGAACACTTACCTCAAGTAGATACACTCCTTGGAGAGAACAATTAGGGGAGAAAGAAAGGGTGCTTATACGCAGGGAGACAGCTCAGGGGGCAGGAGTGTATGGAGGGATGGACACTGGGAAGAGGTAACTATGGGGAGGAAGTGGGAGGGAAGCTGTTGCATTGTGGTAAACAGTGGTCAATGATATGAGACAAAGTATATGTGAACTGCTGTATGGAAAGTGAATTTTGCTCTGTAAATCTTCACCCAAATCACAATAATAAAAAAAAAAAAATTCTTAGAAGAACAAGCAGGAGCAACACTATCGGGTCTAGCTTTAACAATGGAATATCTGATATAATAACAACAGCAAAAGGCAAAATAACTAAATTAAAAACTTTTGTTCATCAGAAGATTTTTTTTCCAAAACAGCAAAAAGCACAAGCTACCGACTAAGAGAATATCTTCAGGAACCATATATCCTACAAGAATCTAATAATCAAAATATATATAAAACTTTGACGATTAACAACAAAAAGACAAAAAACTCAATTATAAAATGGACAATGAACCTTGATAGACATTTCACCAAAGAGGACATTACAATGACCACCAAACACACGAAAAGATGCTCAGTGCCATTAGCTATCAGAGAGATACATGTTAAAGCCATGTGTTGTTGTCGTTGTTGTTATGTGCCGTCGAGTCAGCCCTGACTCATAGTGACCCCTCCTTGGGTTTCCGAGGCAGTATCACTACGGAAGTAGGATTGCCCAACCTTCCTTCCGAGGAGTGGATGGTGGGTTTGAACCGCCAGCCTTCTGGTTAGCAGTCAAGTGCCTTAGCCACTATGCTACCAGAGCTCCCCATGTAGAGACACCATTTCATTCCATGGCTAAAAGGAGCTCTGGAGTGCAGTGGTTAAAGCATTCAGCTGCTAACCAAAAGGTTGGCAGTTCTAACCCACCAGCTGTTCCATGGGGAAAAGATGAAGCAGTCTGTTTTCGTAAAGATATTCAGACTTAGAAACCCTATGGTTTCCTATACTTTGTCCTATAGGGTGACTATAAGTTGGAATCAACTTGATAGCAGTGTTTTTGTTTGTTTGTTTGTTTTCCTTTATGATGGCTAAGATTAAATAAATAAATAAATAACAAGTGTTGGCAAGGATTTGGGAAATTGGAACCCTTATCCATTGCTGGTGGGAACGCAAAATGGTATAGCCATTGTGGAAAAGAGTGTGGTGGTTCCTAAATAAACTAAAAATAGAACAGCCATACGACCTAGCAATTCCAGTTCTAGGTATATACCCAAAATACTTGAAAGTAGAGATTCAAAAAGAGTTTTCTACACCAATTTTCATTGCAGCACTATTCACAATAGACAAAAAGTTGAAATAACCTAAATGCCCATCAGAAGATGAATGTTGTTGTTGTTGTTGTTATGTGCCGTCGAGTCAGATCAGACTCATAGTGATCCCTCCTTGGGTTTCTGAGGCAGTATCACTATGGAAGTAGATTGTCCCATCTTCCTTCCGAGGAGAGGCTGGTGGGTTGGAACCACCAGCTTTCTGGTTAGCAGTCAGGTGCCTTAGGTATTACGCTGCCAGAGCTCCCCAGAAGATGAATAAATAAAGAAAATCTAGTACATGAATGCAATGGAATACTACTTAGCCAGTAAGAGAAATAAAGTCTTGATACATGCTACAGTATGAATGGAGCTTGAAGACATTATACTGAGGCCAATCACAAAAGGACAAATATTATAAGCTCTCACTTATATAAAAAGTCAAGTAAAGGTGAAAGTATAGAGACCAAAGTTTATTGGTGGTTACCAGAGGTGTGTGGGGGGAGCTAGTGGTGATGGAAAAGTTGTATTGATTAAGGGTAGGGTTTCACAGCAAATTTTTTGTAATTTCTGTTAATAAGTTGTATAATATAAAAAGATGAATCAGCAAAATATGTGTAATAGATATAACAACAAGAACAACAACAACAAAAAAGAGTAACTGCTGAGACTTCTTATGTACAATCAAAACCTAATGGGATTTGTTTCCTTGGTTTGGAGGTTTAGAGTCATGGTTTCATGTGACATCTCATTTAATTGGCCTACTAATGCGTTCAGTGCTTTTTTCTACCTCCTAGTTAGTTCATTGGGTAGTGCTTGGGGTCTTAAAAACTCACAAGGAACCATCCAAGGCATGCCAATTGGTTTCTATATACCTGGAGCAACAAATGAAGAGAGAGTCAGGAATAGGTGGCTAATTGCCTCCATGACCGGAAGAACTGGATGGTGCTCAGCTGCCATTATTAAATATTTTGATAAACGATTCTATAGAAGAATCCTGATGGAAAGGGGGAAATTTTAGAACAGAATTTCTAATTCTCATGGACTATAGATTTTCTGGAGCTATGGAGGAACTATTGCCCTAAAATAATCTTTAAACCTTAAACCAAAAATATCCCCTGAAGTAATCTTAAAAACAAACAATAGTTCAGCTTACCCAGTTTAAAAAAAAAAAAAAAAGTCTGCCTTGAGCATTGTACTTTTTAAAGAACTATCTATATGAGATCAAATTGACAACCACAACTTGAAAGATTAGATAGGAACCTTAGTGGGTAGTGAGTTTATGTTAATGAGGAACAGCTCAGAAAAGGAGGGTGAGAGTGGTTGCATAACTTGAAGCATGTAATCAGTGACACTATATGGTACATGAAGAAACTATTGAATTAGTATATGATTTGCTGTGTATATTTTCAACAACAACAACAATAAAATAAATAAAATTTAGGGGGAAAAAAAAAAAAAAGTAAGGGGCCTGAGTCTCTAACAGCAACTCTGGCATCAATGATTTGGACAAAGGAGATTACTTCTCTCTAAAGTACAAAGTTAGATGGGACTAACTCTGAACATGTTTTTGCTTTGGAATTTTTTGTTGTTGGTGGTGATAGTGTTATTTTTTTTAACACCACAAGTGCAAAAGTTTTGCAGTACATAAAATACTAAATATGCCATGAAACTGCTCTCTTTGTGGTTTGTCCTGAATTTAAGGATTGAGACCAGGACTAATGGAAACACATCCCATTAACAACTGTGGCATTGCATGCCTCACCTGCTTGTTGACAGCAAGGCAGGAATCACAGCCTTTGAATGCATACATTGTGTGCACATGTGCATGAGAGACCATGTGTGAGCATTCTGCATCCTTTTTAGTTTTGCTCTCTGCTTTACGGCTAGAGAAAGCAGACCTTTGCCCCTGTAAAGTGTACTTCTGAAAAGTGTCCACCGAGTGGCAGCATCCACCACCAAGAAAGGCACCATGACCTGGCTATGCCAGGATCCTTTTCAACTAAGTTCCGTATAGCAGAGGTTACCAGATTGCTACATTATTGCTGCCTGGTTTTGCCTAGTGACACTTCTCTATTTGCCAAGCCTCCCACGTACACATGGTCAGGGAGTTCACCCTCTGTACAGGCTGCACTGGACAGGACAGAGGAGCCCAGCCACTGCACCGTTTGAACTCCCAGGCCCTGCCCTAGTCCAGGCAACTAGAGTTGGCCCCTTTCCCAGAGCCTGGAGGAAATGCAGATCTCTGGAAGCCCTCTTCCCAGGAAAGAGTTGGGTTCTAATCCTTTCACAGTGATGCTCATTAGAAACAACCTAAACATTAACCGTGGGGGAGTGACTAAATACAATTAGGATACAACTACATGGTGGAATATTACAAAGCCATTGAAAGTGACAATGGTGTACTTTTAAGTAATCTGATAAGATGCTTAGAATGGCTAAAGGAAGGAAAAAATACACTAAGCTATGTAGTGTCTGAAACATCTGACTGTGAACCAGAAGGCTGACGGTTGAAACCCATCAGCCACTCCTGGGAAGGAAGACTGAGCAATCTACTTCCATAGAGATACTGCCTTAGAAACCCAAGGAGGGGTAGCTATGAGTCAAAGCAACTCGATGGAAGTGAGGTTTTATTTTTAATAGATGGTTTCATATCATAAATATTTCTATACATAGACGCACACTGGATATACTGGAGACATATAGACATACTAGAAAGAAATATATCAAAAAGCTTATAATCAACTTTTATTACCTAATATAGTAAGCATCACTTAACGGTCTTGCGTTCTTGATACATTCTGTGAAATAAGATGTTACGTGATTTGGACATTGTGTGAACACCATATTAAAATCTTATGGGAGCCTGCTTCCAGTTCTCCTCATCAACACTGCTGCTGCTGCAACTGCTGGCAGAAGCCAGAGGAATAGGCAACAGCAGAGGTGGCAGCTAAGAAGGTAGCATTAGGAGCAGAGTGAAAGGAAATGAATGAGGAGGAGGTGGATGAAGCCACCTCACCTGCTGTTCCACCAAACCTGAGCCGCAGGAGCAGCCTGGGCTGTAGCACCCACTACTGCCTGTCTACCTGTCCTACTGAGCAAAGCCTAAGAACTCTTGCCCACAGCCACATCTTCTGCCTTATCTGCCTGTATCCCACCCATGATCCAATGCTACAAGAGTTTGGACTTGGGGTCTTCAAAACTAGTTGTTGTTGTTGTTGTTATGTGCCGTCGAGTCGGCCCCGACTCATAGCGACCCCTCCTTGGGTTTCCGAGGCAGTATCACTACGGAAGTAGGATTGCCCAACCTTCCTTCCGAGGAGTGGCTGGTGAGTTTGAACCGCCAGCCTTCTGGTTAGCAGTCAAGTGCTTTAGCCACTATGCTACCAGAGCTCCCTCAAAACTAGTAGGGAGCAATAATAAACAAGAGGAGAGCTCCTTCCTCTTTTTTAAAAAAAAACAAACAAAAAACATTATGGACCACATGTACATGGAGTAGGACATTCAGTAATGCATACCTATAAATATCTCCAACCAAAGCATACATTGTTTTTATAATTAGGAAAAAATAGAAATTTTTCTTTTTAAGATAAACAGCTGGACCTAGAGGTAATTATGGGGAAAGAATGAATGTGAGCCTGATTATTCCTAATGCCCTGCACTTATGTTCCCAGTAAACATGTTTAATGCTGTTTTAAAGCTGTGGTTTAGAGACTTGGTTGAAATCACTCCACACAAGGCTTTTAGTAACATGACTTGTCCAGGGTTCACAGCAGCCAGGGACCAAACTGATGATGGCAGCCAGGACCTAACCTCTTGGGCAGGGATCTTTCACCTATTACAGGCATAGAAGAGACTACCAGGTGTCCACTGAGATCCATTCCTCTCCTCTCCATTGGCACATAGCTGGATACAATCCCCAGCCTCCTTTAAGGCTAGCAGGGCTATGTGATAAAGTTTTCGCCAAAGGAAGCGAGTTAAAGTATGCTAGACCTTTCCAGGTCTTCTCGCATGTATTTTCCCCTGAGCTCTTCCAGCTCTTTCCCCTTCCACCATCTGGATGTAAAACACAATGTGGCCCTGGGACATGATGGAGCCACAAGTAGGAAGGCACTTCAGTCCCTGAATGATGCCATGGAAGACAGCCACCTTCCTTATCTGATCACCCACCCAGGACCAAGGTGTGAGCAAGAAATAAATTTCTGTTGTGTTAAACTACTGGCATTTGGGATTGAGCTATTTTTACAGCTTAATCTCCCTAACTAATACAGAAATCCTGCCCTTTCACTGTACCAAAGGGCTGAAATCCACTCATTGGATTTATTTATAGCCTCAGACAAAATAAAAACAAAAACACAACTCAGCCTCTTCTGGACAATTGAAGATGTTGGCTTAATGGTTACTAGACTATACAGAGGAATAAAATCATTTGTGAAAATTGGAGCATGTAATGTTAGTCCTAAAGACAAAACAGTTATGTCTTTAAGGCAGCGTTTTCAAATTTCATTTTCAGTTTTCTGTGTGATTTGAGAATCATATTTTCTCTTTTTTCAGAACTTGAATTAGCAAAGGAGGAACTGGAAAACTTTCACTTAGGGGAAACTTCTGGAATTTTTTTTTTTTTTTTTTTTAATGTGTCAGGAATAGCTATACTGCTCTATGATATCAGCGATCTAAAACTAACATCCTCATTTTCGATTGAGGAGCCCAGACCCAACCCAGCACCTTGCCATAGGCCACAAAGATGGCACTGTGGGAACCAATGGCCATGTTTCCTGGCTACCAAAGCCTGTATTTTCTACTGCATGGGGATGTCCATGGGGGCAGACCCGACAGCAGTGCAGCCATTGCTTCAAAGCCCAGGCTCTTTGAGATCAGACAGACCCAGGTTCAAATCTCAGCTCTACCACTTACCAATTTTATGATCTTGGGCAAGTTACTTAATCTTTCTGAGCCTGGGTTCTTCATTAGAAATCAGAAATAGTGATACCCAGATGCATTCATTCATTCTTTCAACAGTCATAGAGTGTATGCTATTTTTCAGGCACTGTTTTAAGCTCTGATGCTAGAGAGGTAAGTGGTGAACAAGACAGACATGACCTCTGACCTCGTGGAGCTAATATTTTAGTGGTATTTAGCTTGTTGTGAGGATTAAGTAACATTTGAAAACATCTAGACAGTGCCCACTGAATATTAAATGCTCAATAAAGGGGAAAGTGGGAGCGGTTACTGTTGTCATTACCGTTCTTCAAGCACTCCCTCACCTGCCCGGCTGTTCCGGATACTTCTGCTTGGTGTAGGCCTCAAGGGTGGCATAAACTTTCTCTCGTAGAGTCTCTACCTCAGATGGGTTGGACAGACCTTTGGCATCTGAAAAAGACATCTGATTTAGCCTCTGGCTTCACACTTCCATTAGATGTCCTCCCACACAGGCTTCCCCATTCACTCTGGCCAACTTCTCTAGAGTGACCAGCGACACCAGGATGGGGACAATCATGAAATAAACAGTCAGTCTTGTGTGCTCCCTAGCTTTCTTTCCGTGCCCAATCCATCCCATAAATGCTGAGGGCAAAGATTTTAAACTCTGTTGATACCCAAATGAACCCACCACTGACTCTGAGGATGAGAGTTTCTTTTTGTTTATTTTTGTTTTAGGATATTCTAGAAATATTATCTTCACACATTTTTATCTACTATATGCTAAGCATAGACTAAGGGATGAGATGGGACACAAACACTGAATCACCATGGGTCCACCATCAATGAGCTGTCTAATTTAGGAGATAAGATAAATGTGTAAACTACTGAATGATTCTGAAAACTCATCTTTCTTGACCCACAGCAGCATTTGGCAAAGTTGGTCCCTTCCACCCTCTTGAAGTACTTTACTTTCCCTGTCTGCCTGCACTCTCTTCTAGTTCTCTTCTCTTTTACTGAGACCTGTTCACAGGTTCCTTTGCCAGCTGTTCCTTTCTTCCCTGCCCTCTAAGTGCTGGAATGCCCCAGGCAGGATTCAGCCCTCAGCCCTCTTCCCTACTCAATGTTTACTCACTCCTTAGATGTCCCATGCAGACTCATGGCTTTACATGCCAGGTATAGATTAACAGCTCTCAAATGTCTATTTTTGGTCCTGGCTTCTCTCCTAACTCCAGACTTACATAAGTGATTGCTTCCTGGGCAGTTATTGTTTTTCTACTCTCCATTTTAGACATTAACTTCCACAGACAAAATCCTGATCCTTACCCACTCACCTTCAGAACTTTCTAACCCTGGAGTTTTCTCCAACTCAGTGATTTTTTTGAAAAACAAAACCAAAAACCCTAAGTTATATTTAACTCTTTTCTTGCTTTCACATTCTATAGCCAATGCATCAGCAAATGCCATCTGCTTTACTTAAAAATACATCTAGAATCTGGCTGTTTCTTACCACCTCCAATATCCCGAGACCACCGTTCATCTCTCAGCTTCCCCACTTGATCCAAACATGGGCATTCCACACCCATTCAAAACACTTTTCAAGATAACTCTAAGAGTAGAGGCCACGAGTAGTTAACTCTCTGTCCCTTTCAGGGAGAGTGAGTATGCCTGGTCCTGTCATCTCTATTTTGGCTGAGCTAGAAAATGAAAAAGTTAAAATATTGGAGGCTGTGGAGGAGTGCTAACCAGTACATGATCACCTGGGTTAAATAGCACGATGGCTCGCAGGCACCCCAGCTCCGACTTATCCATCTGCATATCTTTCATTTTGGAAACCAGCTCTGTCAGAACTCTGTTCTCAGGAAACAAGAGAAAGTGATGAGACAATCTTGAGTACCTGGCCAAGGGCTGATAAAATGAATTCCACCCATATTTAATATATACCCACTCCACTTTCCAGATGACATACCAGGTACTAGGTAGGGGTAAGAGACGAATAAAATGCAGTCCCTAATCTCAAGGAATTCACAATTTAATTGAAGAAACAGAGATAGAAACAAGTAATAATGCAAAGCCCAGTGAAAGAATTGCCCTGAGCAATGTCCAGGGTAACACCAAGGAGGAGAAAATGAAGTCTGAGGGAAGGACTAGAAAGGTGTCGTAGAGACTTGGGAATCAGCAGCAGTGCAACATGAAAGCAAGGTAAAAGCATTGCTTGCCCAGAAGAGCCCAGCAAAGGACAGCATTCAGTGAAAGGGTAGAAATCTTCAGGTACCATGAAGGGTGGAGGTGAATCATTCCAATGACCTGCATTCATTTCTATATGGTGTAGAGCTGGCTATGGGGAAGGCAGAAAGGAGTAGAGACATCATAGGTAGAACATGCACATTTATGATGGAGCTGGAAATGGGGCACAAGATTCTGGCATTGGGACAGACATACTATTCTCAAACTTACCCTCTTCTTCACCAGTTCTCCATCCCCTCACCCCCAAGCCATTAATCTGCATCATTTCATTCAGCTCTTTACATGAGACAACTTAATTTTACTTCTGTAGTTTTTAAGACACAGAATCCCACACTGAGGTAGGTCTGCTTCTGCTACAGGCCTCCTCCAAAGATCCAGGCACTGAGTCCAGCCCATTTTGCTTGGCCTCCTGAAGACAGACTTGAGATCCTTTCCCCTATCCCCTGCCCCATTTCAACCCCTTACCTTATTAACTAATGTCAATGATCCAGTCTTTTCTTTAGAAACTCATGGGACTGACAGGTTGTCCCATCTACCCAGAAACTATGCTGGCCTCTGACTGGCACCACCTTCTTGTAATTTAATCTTTCTTTTAATCTCTCTCTCTCTCATCTCCTAGGTTATGTTCTCATGTGCTTACTGTCTCTGCTTCCAGTCATGTGCAGCTGTTTGGGGCTATCCATCCCATGACCCAGCACATGCATGCACACACACACACAATAGGGGAAACACCTGTCAAAGATGGAGCCAACCCCAGCACTATGAGCACTGCTCCGGTGGACGTGTAAACCCGTGGCTAGAAGGATACCATCCTGCACGGAAACTGAGCGGTGGGAGAAGGAGGCGATCAGCAACTCATTCCACCCTACAAGAATAAGAAGGAGGGCTTGAAGGAAAACCAGTCATGTTCTTACTTCATTGATAATCATCCAATGCAGATACTATTATCTCATGTAATAAAAGGAGTTCCAGGGTTGGGCAAAGAGTTAACACCCTTGGTTGCTAACCAAATGGTTGGAGGTTCAAGTCCACCGAGAGGTTCCTTGGAATAAAAGCTTGGTGATTTCCATCTGAAAACTCAGTCATGGAAAACTCCATGGAGCACAGTCTTACTCTGACACACATAAAATTGCCATGAGTTGGAACAATTCAATGGCAAAATAAAATAAAAGGAATTAGAAATCAATGAAGGTTAAGAACTAGTTCAAGATGATGTACCTAATTAATAAATAAGCCAAGGATAAAATTTGGGTCTCCTGACTTGCAGTCAGCCCCCCCCCCCCCCCCACCACAGTCTCTCCAATGCAGCCCAGGATGGCAGCTTAAGAGCAAGGACTCTTTTTTTCTCCAGTCAGTCAACAAATACAGATTGTACACTTAACAGGTAATAGTCATTGTGTAAGCTGACATAGTAAATAAAGCTAGTACACTAGCTGGGACATGACAATCTAATTTTATTTCTTTGGTGTTATCTAGTAGCTCTTAGCACAACATGTAGTTTTCAGTGGATAGTCAGCAATTGCTCATTATTTAACAGAGGACAAAATGAGGCAACTGGCTCCAATGCTAAGCCAATCTTCATGCAATTTCTCTGCTGGCTCAGTGACAAAAAGAAGTATGACATGTCAATGAACAATATGGTGTACCAGAAATGGGAGGTACAGGATAGCACACAGTATAGAGACAGTATAGCACACAGACTCCTAAATTAGGGACTTTGGAATTTATTTAGTACAAGTGCGAGCAACAATCTCTGGCTTCCCTTGTGTCATCTGTGAATTGGGAATACTGCTATAGGCCAATTTCAGAACAATTATGAGGCACTGCCTCAAATTAGCTTCAATAAAAAGAATTTAATAGCCTTTTAAAATTACATGTAGATTTGTACGGAAAAAGAATCATCTCCTCCATTAACAAAAAGTTTCAATTGGGAATGAAAGGTTTTGGGGAGGATTATACAAATTTAAGGGAGTTCTGGTGGTGTAGTGGTTAAGGCATTTGGCTGCTAACCAAAAGATCAGTGGTCCAAACCCACTAGCCACTCTGTGGAAGAAAGATGGGACAAATCTGCTTCTGTAAAGATTTACAGCCTTGGAAACCCAATGAGGGGGCTGCTATGAGTTGGAATTGACTTGATGGCAGCGAATGAAAGTTAGCTAACCAAAAAGTCAGCAGTTCAAACCTGCCAGCCACTCATTGGGAGAAAGATGAGGCAATCTGCTTCCGTAAAGATTTACAGCCTTGGAAACCCTAAGGGGCAGTTCTACTTTGTCCTATGTGGTTGCTATGAGTCAGAATCCATGGCAGTGGATGGGATACAAATTTGAGTTTATAAAAAAACATCGTAAACAAGAACAAGATGAATAGGATTCTTCCATCATCAGCATTATGCACAGCCCATGCAAGTTATAGTTCATCAGGTTGCTTGATTTTTGGATCCCAAAGAGCAGCCCAGGTGATTGTCCCAGGATTCAAGAAATTCCAATATGCTTTACCTGCCCGGAGCAGAATGACCTGGTCCTCTATGGTGAGGTCAGAGAAGTGGGGAATGCGCTTGGCCCATTCAACAAGAGTGAAAAGCTGCTTATCGGCAGCATGGCATATATTGGTGACAGGGTCGTTCGTCTGAAAAAGGAACAAAATACTCTGAGGAACAGGACCTATGACTCTAACAGACCCCTCTTATCTCCAACCCCACCCAAGAAATGGAAGAGGGATGAAGGCCTAAGGCCACATACCGAGTTCTCCATGTTCATGTCACCATAGGATTCTGTCTTTGGTTCAACAGCAAGTTCAGCTTCTAGAATCCTCTCCACAGGCATGTCTTCATGACCACTACTGGCAGATTCCGCCTCACTCTCGGCCCGCTCCCGGCTCCTCTGCCTTTCTTCTTGCACAGCTGGCAAGAAGACATGCAGCAAGACATGAAGAGGTTACCAAGACAACCATGGCAAAATTAGTTAACCTACCTAAGCCTCAACTTCCTTATTTGTAAAATGGGGATCATCATGGTCCTGAATCAGGGACATTTAAGATTGACAAACGAAGCAAGGAAATGCTACTTGCTTAAGCCTGTACAGAACTAGGAGTTCTTTAGTCCATATTCTTTCCAGCTCATTATGCTGACCAGTCTAAGAAGTTTGAATTTTAAGCTTTAATAACCACAGATCGTGTTCTCATTCTCCCTCTCTCCTAACAAACCAGCACCTCCTTGTTATCCCTGCAGTCTCCCACACTACCTCCCTCTGTCGGCCTCTAATAAACTGTGAGCATGCAATAGTTAAGTAGCAAGTGCATTACTATAAAAATTCCCTCTGTCTGGTCCTATGCATCATCCATGGCATTCACATCCCATTAGGTCTGCCCTTAGTACACCAGCCTGAACACAGCATCACCTGATCTGACTTGTCAGGGAAAATCTATGGGGAGTCAGCTGTAAGTGGGTAAGTGAAGGGGTGAAAGGATGTCACCCAGATGACATTTCAGAATCAGTGGCTAACTTGGGAATGGGGGAGGGTGAATACGCAAAGGTGTAGGTTGGGATTATTCTGTCCTTCAAAATTTTGGGTTTCCATCGAAGTATACACCAACTCTCAGGACTTTTGGGTCTGTACGCTAGGATGTTAAGGCAGCCAAAACAAAATCCATTGCTGTCAAGTCTGTCCCTATAGAGCACAGTAGAGCTGCCCCATAGGATTTCCTAGGCTGTGATCTTTATGGAAGCAGACTAGCACATTTTTCTCCTATGAGTTTGAACTGTCAACCTTTCAGTTAGCAGCTGAGCACTTAGTCACAACACCATCAGGGCTGTACTGATATATGGCAGAAGGGTCTCTGTTGGGATAGCTTCCATCACCTAGAAGTCTCTGGTTTCCATTTTTTTATTCCCAACACCAATCATCAGAATTCACAATTGGAGTGTTTTTTTTTTTTTTTAAATCCAAGAGTCAAGAAAATTACACTCTAAGCAGGTGGCTAACCTGGAGCTACTCCACCAGCGACTTCTCCCTAGCTTCGCTTCCGTTGTCCCCACAGACCACTTGCAAAAGCACTTTCTACTCTCTGAGGGATAAGCAGCATGCAATCTGCAAAGTGATCTTGAACAGGGATGCTGGACTGGTTCATCAAGTGAGCAATATCATCAATCTCTCAAGGTAGGTCAGAGAAGGGGACGACTGCAAGGACACAATTTATACTCCAAAGTTGCTGGTAGAGATATGCCCAAACACCTCAAGATAAAATGTTATTCCATGGTTGAAAAGGAGAAAGAGAAGGAAGAGAAGGAGAAAAGAAGAAAGGGAGAAAAGAATAAATAAATCATGGGAGTGACAAAAAGAAAAAAACAGAAGGGAAAAAGAACAGAGAAGAGAAGATAAGCAAGAAGAGCAAAAACTATATACATTGGAGTCAAAGAGATCTTTTTCAAAAAGTAGCTCCACCACTTACTAGCTAAATGACATTGAAGATATTACTTAGCCTAGTTGAACTTCTATTTCCCTACCTGTATAGCAGAAAACATAGTACTTAACTGAGAGAATTTGTGAGGATTAAATAAAATAATTATAAAAAGTTCAGTAAAAAGTAACTTTCCCTTTTCCCTTTGTCTCTCTTTACTCCCTTGGACTTGTCTTTAGTCTTTTCTCCAGTTCCCTTTTTGGCCCCTCCCTCCCTCTCCTCATGTCTCTTTCTCTCTTTCTATCTCTTCCTTTCTTGCTATTCACTTTGTCAGTCTTCATTCACTGACAACATACAGCAACTAAGAAAGCCAAACTCACTGCCATGAAGTCGATTGCAATTCACAGCAACCCCTTCTTGGGTTTCTGAGGCAGTATCTCTACGGAAGTAGATTGCCCAATCTTCTTTCTGAGGAGTGGCTGGTGGGTTTGAACCGCCAGCCTTCTGGACAGCAACTATAATACGTATTTTTATTATCAGTTGAATTTAGTAGCTACAGTTGAATATATCATTTTTTTAAAAGACGGACTAATTGACTTCTATTTGTCTTTAAAAGTGCCTTAAAAGATGGGAAAAATAAAACTAAATTAAGTTCCTTTGGTGATCAATCTATTGAGTTCTTTCACATATTTGTAGTATTCAAAGGAAACAGCCTTTAAGCTTGGGTTCAGAAAATTGGATTCCAATTCTGCTTTTGCCATTAAGTGCAAGGCATTTTGCTGGACACATACATGGTCCTCTTTGTACGTAGACCTTACTGTCCTAAGTAAAGAGTTATGTGTCTATTTTTGGAGGACAATCTCTATGTGGCAGACATTCTGGGTTACTGACACCATGTACATCAGGGCATACCTAGGGGACTCTGGGTGATCTAAAATAGTACCAAAGTCCTGCCTTACAACAAGATTTTATCACAATATGCTTACTGTGCATTTACTAAAATAGCCAAAATTTATGGTGCTCTTATTCTGTCTGTTATTATGCTCAACACTTTACATAGATTGTATTGCACATAATCCTCACAATAACTCTTTTAGTCAAGTATTGAGAGCCACAAAGAAGGTAGGTAAGTTGCCTGAGGTCACAGAACAAGGAATTGATGGAGCCAGCATCTGGACCCAGGTTTCCTCCAAGGCCCACCTCTAACCTGTCTCTACTTCTTCTAAGATGCTGGGTTGTTTATACTAATAAAGACCAGACAGGCTCAAGGATGTCAACTGCTATCCACAAATTTCCTCAAAGATGACTCATTTTCTAGGCTTAAAACTAAACATTGTTTGTTGTTGTTTGCCATCCAGTCGGCCCCGACTCATAGTGACCCCTCCTTGGGTTTCTGAGGCAGTATCACTACGGAAGTAGGAATGCCCAACCTTCCTTCTGAAGAGTGGCTGGTGGGTTTGAACTGCCAGCCTTCTGGTTAGCAGTCAAGTGCCTTAGCCACTATGGAATCATGGGATAGAATTCCTCAGAATCCTCAAAGATTGTTTGGTGGCCTCAGGGTCAGAGAGTCCCAGTATTATAAAAATTTTGTTGTTAACTTCTTATGTAATTGTGGGCAGGTCCCTAGCCTCTCTAAACCTATGTTCTATCTTTCAAGAAATAAATGTGTCACATCACAGAATAGTAAATGTCTGTTCCAGCTATAACATTGTGCACCCTAAAAGGGCATAAGGCCCTAACCCCTGGTCCCAGGTAGGTGAATTCTGACACAACCTAATCTCATCTCTTTCTATCTGTCCAACTCTCTAGCTATAAATTCCACAGTCTCTCTTAGTTATCCGTTCCAGGATTTTATTATTGTTGTCCTTAAGAAAGTCAAATTGAGCTCCCAAATTCTACAAATCAAGGCCAGAAATGATGGTGGTAAAGGAAAGGTTGTCCTTTAGCTTCTTGGAAATGGCCCTTCATAGAGTAACATGAGGAACTGACTCACTTTTTGACTTCCTCTTTGCCAGCATAAATGGTATCAACTAACTGAGAAATTTCTCTAACAGCCCCTTTCCTCCTTTTCTTTTCTCTACTCAGCTCTTTATCACTTCTGCTTCTGCACATTCCTTTGAAAAGCACAGGAGCCAAAACTGGATCTAACTTTCTATTAAAGAATCAGAACAATGCTAGGCTTAAAAGAAAGACCATCCAACCTCCAAAATTTGCAAGCCTTTTTTAATTATCATTATTTTTTCATTTTAATGGAAGAACCACACTTTCAGCCATTAGACTGACCCTAATCAAGCTGGACTGGAGAAAGACAAAGATGGAAGCAGGGAGACATATTAGTAGGCTGTTTGTATTATTACAAAAGGTAATGGTGGCTGTAGGGTGATAGCAGTAAATGTAGTGAAATGTGGAAAGATTCTGGATACATTTTGAAGGAGGGGTGATTTCCTTAGCAAACAAATGTGATGATGTGACATAAAAAGAGAATTCAAAGATTTTTGGTCTAAGCAACCGAAAAAAAGGAATAGTTATTTCCGGAGGTGGAGAAGATGGTGTAGTGAACAGGCTGTGGAAGGCAGATTATCAGGAGCTCAGATTTGGATCTGTTACTTTTCATATTCCTATTAGATACCAGAGTGAGAACTATCCTTACTTCAGAGCTCTTCCATCATGTTGGTGGGTTGGTGGGAGAGGAGATGTAAGACAAGTGCTGGTTAGGTAGTTGGGAGACTTAGTCTCTACTCATTATCTACCTTGGAAAACTCACTTCGCCTCTCAGAGCATGTTTCCCTTTTGTAGAATGTTTTGCTGTTGTTAGCTATTTCTAATTCACAGCGACCCCATGCACAATGGAATGAAATACTTCCTGCTCTTTTGCCATCCCCAAGATGTGTTGCAGGAGCTCTGGTAGCCTAAGGCACTATGCTAAGACTGCTAACCAGAAGCTGGGGGTTCAAACCCACCAGCCACTTCTCGGAAGGAAGATGGCACAATCTACTTCCGTAGTGATACTGCCTCGGAAACCCAAGGAGAGGTCCCTATGAGTCAGGGCTGACTTGATGGCACATAACAACAACAACAACAAGATGTGTTGCAAGTTGGACCAGTGTGATCCATAGACTTTTCAGTAGATTGCCAGGCCTTTCTTTCTAGTTCATCTTAGTCTAGAAGTTCTACTGAAACCTATGCAGCATCACAGTAGCCTGCAAGTCTCCACGAGAGGTGGGTGGGTGGTGGTTGTGCTTGAGGTGCACTTGCCAAGAATTGAATATAGGTCTCTCACCTGGAAGACAAGGATTCCACACTGAACCACCATTGCCCCTATAGTAGAATGATCAGAGTTGATTAAATGATTCTGAAGGGCCATCTCCAGCTATGATAACTAAGATTCTAAGAAGATCATCTTTTTTGGTAGTGTGCTTTCTAGTGGGGTTCAAAGAAACCTTCCCTCAAACTGTCCCTTTCAGACAGATTCCTCCTCTTCAAAGGCAAGAAGCTCATCAAGAATGAAGAGCCACCTAGGACTGACTAAACTCCTTGTTCCTACTTTCTAGAGAAAGGCAAGACTTCCTTACTGCAAAATCTATGAAGATTCACTATATATATCATATACCTACTTGACTTAACTTAATGCCCATTTAAATTTGTGTAACTTTAAAAAAATCTGAAATTTTAAAGGAACATAAAGTATTTTTTAAAAAAAAATTATTTTTGACTCTAGAACAATCCCACTAACCCACACTACAAATCAAAAGATATGATGGTTTAAATGCACAATGAAACTCTCTCTGAATGAAAAGACTAGTTTTGACAGACCTGGGTAATGCTCACCATCCCAAAAGACCATGGAGTTAAACCAGTCACAAAGGATTTATACTGGATCAAGATATAAAAGTTCAGAGAATGAAATCAAATCAGCAGGTTTCCCCAGGGTGAGACTTCAGGTAAGGGGAGAGCAGTCAGCTCCACTCTGAAGGTCAGACTGATGTTCTATCGGTAGGGCAGTGTACAAGGGCCCTGACTCCTCAACTCTGAGACTTGTTGCCGGTCTACTGGAAGAGCAAGGGGGAAGACCCAGTTTGGTGATCATCTACTTAGGGGACCATCATCTGGGCTCCAGGAAAGGATGCCTCTTGCCCTCATTGCTGTACCAGTTGCCATCCAGTTGATTACGACTAAAGGTGACTCCGTGTGTTTCAGAGTAGAACTGTGCTCCATAGACTGCATAGACTGTGACCTTGGGAAGTAGATCACAAAGACTTTCTTCCAAAGTGCTTCTGGTTAAGTTCAACCACCAACCTTTCAGTTAGTGGTTGTGTGCTTACCAGCTTACCATTTGCACCACCCAGGAACTTCCTCTTTGCTGTAGGAATACACATTTCCTATGGTGAGGGGGACATTCAGTTGCAATACTTGGGAAATCATGGTACCCAAAGTCCTCCTAACTTCCACTCCCAACTTCACCTTCCCATGTAGTTCAACTCAGCAGGGATCTTTCCTACACAACAAATCAGTCTCCCACTACTATTCAGGTGTTCCCTTGAGTGGAGCCGGAAGGGGAAAGCTTACCTTCCCTCTTCATGCCCATGACAAGGCACTTCTGATAGCGACAGTACTGGCAACGGTTGCGCTGGCGCTTGTCAATGAGGCAGTCTTTATTATCCCGACATGTGTAGATGAGGTCTTTCCTTATGGTTCTCTTGAAGAACCCTTTGCAGCCTTCACAGCTGTACACCCCATAGTGCTTTCCTGGTCACAAGGAAAGAACATTTCATAGATTATTCCTGTGTTTATTTGGATAATTCATTCAAAGAACACTTTGGCTGTCTCCCAGTGAGAAAGGAAACCTCACCTGAGCAGTGGAACAGAAAACAAAGCAGAAAATGTAAGCTCACTCAAGGAATGAAAATAAAGCACGGTGAAGTATGCCTTTTCTTGTGACTTCCCTCTGGATCTCTGTGTCGCTGGAGAAAATGATTAGAAAATTCCTGACCTAAGATTTTGTTTACATTTATTTTACCAAGGTAACCCTTGTGTTTGGCTGTTTGGTTAAGCAAAACGTTCTGCTTCAATTCAAGCTACTGAATAAAAATATTTATAATCATCATGTATTTCCTAGCAGGGAAAGGACTTCAGCTGAACTAATATTTTCCCATAATTGAGGCCTAAGGTTTTAGGAAATCCACTTAAAGTAATTATCCTTTACCATCAACTGTGAATAGAACTTTGAGTTACGGTTCTTTAAATGCTGTTGCCTGTTGGAGAAATAAGTCTGTATTTGGTCTTTATAGCATAATATGAAACTCAATATTAAAATGTGATTAAACTATCTGATAGAAAGCTATTTTGTTTGATCCAGAATGCTCTATTGTATGTCCCATTGCTCTTATTACCTGCTTCTACATTCAGTTTTCAATTACCCTAGCCAGAGATGGTAAGGTCTGTCAGGAGTGTCCCCATACCAGTCCCCACACAGACATTATGAATTGATTACAATATTCTTTCTAACTAGAAGTCTTCTCAGTACCACACACCATGCAGCTGTGCTCAAATGATTAGAATTGTGGGACTGGAAAAATATAAGAAAACAGATAATTCAAAATATGTTTACGTCTTTTTCTTTTTTAAAAAACTTTTTGTTGTGATTTGGGTGAAATTTCACAAAGCAAATTCATTTTACATTAACAGTTCATGCACATTTTGTTTCATGGCACTGATTATAATCCTCACAATGTAACAACTCTCTTCCCACTTTCTCCCTGTGGTTACCCTTTCCCTGTGTCCCTCTTGCCTATGTTTTCCTGTCTCCCTAGCTTTCTCCCTGTGCAGATGCTGTCTTTCTGATCTCCCTTGGTTGATTGTTCTAGGTTGACTGTGCATCTCCTTGATGTAGTTGTTCAGCTCAGAGGCCTGTCTATTGTTTGGCTGCCACAGGAGTGAATCCAATTCCAGGCCCAAAGGATGAGGGGCCATAGACTTGAGGGTTTCGCCAATCTCTATCTGACCAGTGATCCTGGTTGTTTTTATGTTTTTTAATTTTGTCCCACATCTTTCTCCCACTCTATCCAGGATCTCCAATTTTGATCCCTTTCAGAGTGATTCGCAGTGATAGCTGGGCACCATCTTGTTCTTCTAGTCTCAGGGTCATATAGGGTGAAGTTCTCATGGTCCATTAGTCCTTTGGACTAATTGTTTCCAAGTGTCTTTGATTTTCTTCACACATTTTGCTCTGGATGAGGACAGACTGGTAGCTGCATCTTAGATGGCCTCTTAGAAGCTTAGAAGCTTTTAAGACCCCAGTGGCTACACAACAAAATAGGATATAGAGCAATGTTTTTCTATATATGTTGTGCCAGTTGCACTTGAAGTCCCCTGAGACCATGGTCCCAAGCCCACAGGCCCAGCCACTCACTCCCTCAAGATGCTTAGTTATGGTTAAGAGGTTATCCTAACTTTGTCCCCTATTAGCTCTATACTGCATATTCTGATTCTTGATTATAATATGTGATGCCATTTAGCTATAGACCAGACCTGACTTTTAAATTCTTTTTTATTTATTTAGACTGAAATTAAAGTGAATTTGAAGTTCATGTGAACACATACACCCAATGTGAATACTGTGGCTCAGGAGCTTATATTTCCAAAGAACCACCCTAAAATGAAATAGCAACTATTGGTAATGCCTGATGAAAAGATCCCCTCCCACCCATTATCACTGAGTCAATTTCAACTTACAGTGACCCCAAGTACTACAGAGTAGAACTGTGCTCCATAGGTTTTCTTGTCTCTAATCTTTATGGAAGCAGATCACCAGGCATTCTTTCCATGATGCTGCTGGGTAGGTTCAAACCACCAACCTTTAAATTAATAGCAAACCATTTGCATCCCCCAGGAACCTGATGAAAAGACAGTCTGTGCCTAATTAGTTGACTACACTAATTTTTTAAACTCATAGTAATAATAAACCTACTGTTATTGAGTCGATTCTGACTCATAGCAAGAGTAGAGTTGTCCCAGAAGGTTTCCAAGGCTGTAAATCTTCACAGAAGTAGACTGCTTCATCTTTCTCCTGTGGAGCTGCTAGTAGGTAACCACCAACATTTTGGTTAACAGCCCTCTGAAGCACCAGCACTCCTCACAGCAAAAATAGATCTAGGATTTTATCTTGAGTCACAAGAACCTAATGCTCTAAGCTCTGAAATTTTTGTCCTCAAGAAACATGGCCCTAATTTGGCCAATGTATGACACAATCATCCCCATGGGTCTTTAATATATGAATGAACATCTCAGAGTTTCAACTAAAATAACCATAGCAGAGAAGATCTGTGTCAGAGTGTGGCTAGTGTTCTCTTGCTGTTGTAATAGCCAACCCAGAGAGGTCAAGTCTGCATGATTTGGAAATAATTTTCGACAGCAAGCAAATATCAACCAATAGCTAAATGAGTTCCAGGCACCAGGAACGTTCCGTGGAGTGAAATTCTTTAGTGACTTTGGTGACCATAACAAGATGAGGAAGTATTCAGTCAGCCATCATGGATCACTACAGAAATGAACCTTCCTCATTTCTTCATTTGTCAAATTAGAGATGCAGATATCTTGAAAACTGGGGTGGGGGGGGCACAAAGGAGTAAGTCTGGAGGGAGATAATTTGGACAAAAGTAGAAGAGGGTCAAAGAAAATGATAAAAACACATGAATTGCTAACCTGGTAAGCAGCCAGATGCTTTACCCACATTGCCACCAGAGCTCCTTACAAAACATATAGCAATATGCAAAAATATCAAAGGCTTTATCTTTGGTGGAGACATTATTGAAATTTTTAAATTTTTCTTTTGTACTTTTCTAGATTTTTCAACTTTTCAATACAAAAGATATTATTTTTATAATTATAAAAAATAAATTTTAAAAATGATATAAAATCTATCTTGAGATACTGCTAATTGCAACAGGTTCTCTATCTTAGATTCACATGCACCACGGTAACTCTAGAGAGAGGCTTCTGAACATTTTCTATAAGGCTAATCCTCAAAAATGAACTCACATTTTAAATTCATCAGGACTGCAATCAATAATGAACACACTGACAGAAATTTTACAGCCCAGGCTGAGAGCTGGATCATCCTAAACAAACAACAAAAAATTTAAAAAAAAGCAAGCAAACCCATTGCTATCAAGTCTATTCCAATTCATAGCAACCTCATGTGTTACAGAGTAGAAGTTCTCCATAGGCATTTCTTGGCTGTAATGTTATGGAAGTAGATGATCAGGCCTTTCCATGGTACAGTTGGGTGAGTTTGAACCACCAACCTTTAGATTAGCTGCCCATTGCAAACTATTTGTGTAACCCAGTGACTTGGCTCCTTCTAGGGGCCTTTTTTTGCTTTCATTAGGTACAAAGCAGTCAGGTGTGCCGTGGAGCAAGCTCCTTCTCTGGGACCCCATCATGTGGGGTACTTGGGAGGGATGTCCGCTCTTACACGTACCTGAGGATCTGTCCCCACAGATGGCACAGATGTGTTTAACCAGAGACCCAGGGCTGGTGGACGGGTAGTTCATGTTTCCAATCCCTGGAAGCCCTGGTAAGGGCTTGATATCTTCTGAACTGCTGACACTGTTCACCACATTTAGCTGCAAGAGAAAAAAATAACAATAAAACAGAGCCAGAGTAAACCCAATCCCTGAGGCCTACAGCAATGAGGGCACACTCAAAAAACAAGTTCTATTTCAAGAAGCAACTTCTGACCCCAGAGTATCTGAAACTGACTATCTGGGATATGAATCTAAGAAAGAGGGGGGATAAAAGTGGCATAAGAGGAACTAAGTCGTTTGCAGAAGTCAATACCTAAACCTAAAACCACATCTTCATTAGGGCTTTTTGCTTTTACTCACTTTACTCATGTGTTTTATTTGCACTAGAAATCCATGCTGAATTGCACACCTAGTACAATGTCAACTGTGTCTTTAAATTTTTAATTAACTACGGACTGTCTACTCATCAGTGCTCCCAGAGGGCCTATGACCTCCAGGCAAAAGACAGACTCTAAGAGAGTCCAGCAGAAATGTAAACCCATTCACTTAGTGGACAGATGTCCAGGGGTGCTCCCAGTGTCAGGCACTGTGCCAGGCTCTGGGGTACAAAAGGAAAATAATAATGCCCATCCAAAGGAGTTCACAAGAAATGAAAAAGAAAGATAATGGGTCACCATGAGCCGGGATTAACTCATAGGCAATTGGTTTTTTGTAATAAACCCATTGGGAGATGCTAAACCAAATGCCTAACCCTTTGCAATAGCACAAACATTGTCAAGAAAGCCCCAATCACGTTATTGAACTTGCCTATAACTAACATATTATCTTCATGCTAAACTATAAAACTCAAGAAGCCAGAGATTCCACTGCATTCTCTTCCTAGTGCCTGACATGGTGTCCAGCACATGGTAGGGTTTGAAGTGGTAGATGTGAATGGCTGAATAAATGAAACTTTTGTTGATCTTTTTTTTCCTCCCTTACCCTATGTTAGCTTCCCATACCACCACCCTGCCTCCCAGTGCTCTTGGGGAGATTGCTGAAAAGCTGCTGCTGAATGCTTTGTATTAATCACAGAAAACAAGTTAACTAAATAGGAGCCAAATCATCTAATCAGCAACGTTTTCTGAGTACCCGCTAAGTATAGAGCAACATTCTAAGCATGATGAAGGGAGAGCTGAAAATGAGAAGCTATGTCTCATTCTTCAGAAATGTATAATCTCGTTGAGGAGTTAGAGTGCACAAAAATCGGACACTTACAACAAGTTCAAACAAAGGTGTTGCCAAGTACGCATGTGTTTAAGGGTCCACTGGGGACACTTAGTGACTATCTGGAGACTTAAGGGAGAAACCACTGAACCTCTATATGGTTGATCTGGATTTTGAATCATACTGCCTAATTGAAGTGACTGTAGTTCTCAAAGTAAGCCAAACACAGGCTTTGCTTCTCTATTCAAAGCCTTTGGGACAGAAAAAATGATCAATAAAACATAAAATACAACATAGCCTGAGTTGGGTTCCTTCTAAATTTATTAGCTTTTCAATTCACTAAGCAAATATATATTGAGCTCAGGGGGTGGGCAGAGGCTCTGAATTGGATGTTGTATAGAATACAAAAGAGAAAAGATACAGTGTTCAGTGCCTTGCTTTAAAATTGAAGTCACCAGGAATTTTAAAATTAATTTGAGGAAGGGCTGCAAACACATATGCAATGGGAAAATTCTCTCTTTATCTCTCTTTCCCACCTTTCTAACTCTATCTGTGTTGCTTCTCTTTCTCTCTCTCTCTCTTTTGTCTTTTTGCAAGCCTAAGACAATTTATTTGGAACTTGTATCCAGCATTTTGAGTTGTGGTGTAGGTCAATGGTTCTCAACCCTGGATGTACACCTGGGACCTTTTAAAAACACTGAACCCTGGGCCCCACCCCCAGAGACTCAGATTCAATAGGTCTGAGGCAGGCCCTGGGCATCAGTATTTCTTTAAGTTCATCAGATGATGCAGTTGTGTAACCAGGGTTAAGAACCACTAGTATCATAGAAAGAACTTTGCTTTGGAGTCACGCATACCCAGGCTTGAGCCCTAGTCTACCCTTATTGGCTACAGGACTTCAAAGAAGTTATTAGCTCCTGAGACCCTCAGTTTCCTCATCTGTAAAATAGTGTGATAATACCTATTTTAGAGGGTTGTTGGGAAGATTTGATGGGATAATGCTGTAAAATTCCCATCACAGCACCTGGCACACACTAGGTGTTCTATCAATTGTAGTTATTATCATTCCAATAAAATCTGATGAATCCAGACAAGAATTCTGAATGTTTATTATGGGCCAAGAATTCTCCTGTGAGCTGAGGATTCACAGTTAATGAGAACACATTCACAGACAAGGTTAAATGATTCCATATTTCTGGGGGAGACAGAAAAAATATTTGATGTTATCCTAACACTAGGTTACTGTTATTTCAAGATATGCATTTTATATATATTCCACCAGCCACTCCTCGGAAAGAAGGTTGGGCAATCTACTTCCGTAGTGATACTGCCTCGGAAACCCAAGGAGGGGTCGCTATGAGTCGGGTCCGACTTGACAGCATGTAACAACAACAACAACAAATATATATATTGATATCACACTTAGAGCTACAGATTCATTACAATCAAAAAGAGTACAAATGAAGAGATGTATAACATGAGGTTTAAGAGTGTCCCCGATGTGGAACTTCCATGTTCCAAGCGACTCGAATAACTTCCCCCAGGGGATGTTTTTCCCAAATAGAAAACGCACCTGAGCCTTAGAGTTCCAGGCTCTTGTCAGTCTCTCCACCTGACCATGACAGATTACATCATGTGCCCGGAGGCCATTCAACCTCAGGTCACACTACTTGGTCTCTTTTGATCTGGTCAGCCTCAATCATTACCCTCAGGTATAACCAGAAGGTATGCAAGACTTTTAAGTGTATATTGGTTTTAAGAAGTAGGGGAGGGGTGTCTGTCAGTGTGAGTTCCAGGCAATAACTTTTCCTGAGTGCTTCAAAGCAGGTGGGAGCTCTGGTGGCATAGTGCCTAAGGCACTTGACTGCTAACCAGAAGGCTGGAGGTTCAAACCTACCAGCCACTCCTCAGAAGGAAGATTGGGCAATCTACTTACGTAGTGACACTGCCTTGGAAACCCAAGGAGGGGTCACTATGAGTCGGATCCAACTCCATGACAATGAGTTTGGTTTCGTTTGGTTTTCTGGTTTTCAAAGGAGGCAGAGATTAGCCCTTAGATCCACCCTATGAAGGGAGCTCTGGTGGCATAGTGCCTAAGGCATTTGACTGCTAACCAGAGGGCTGGGGGTTCAAACCCACTAGCCACTCCTTGGAAGGAAGATTGGGCAATCTACTTCTGTAGTGATACCATCTCCGAAGCCCAAGGAGCAGTTGCTATGAATCGGATCCAAGTCAATGGTAGTGAGTTTGTTTTTTTTTGGTATGAAGTGAAAGGGTTTTTGGTCAGATGACCCTACAGAGACTCCTCAAATTATTCCCCAAATCCTCAGATGGACAAGAAAAGTCAAGGGAATAAGCAGAAGGCCACCAACATCTGGGGCTCAAGAGGACCTCTCCCATCCTTCCCTTCCAACCCTATCTCCAGCAGGACTAGCTCCATAGTGTCCAGCCACAGCAATCACAAAGCAGTATTTATTGCTACCATCTACTGAAAGCTAGATCTGTGCTAATAGTTTAATCCTTACAACAATCCTGCAAGGTACTTCTATTTTTCAGATAAGGAAATTGAGCCTTAAAGTGTTTTATTCAGAAATGCTATGAGGATACACAAAAAGGAAGATGGTGCAGGCACTGCCTCAAGGAACTGGCCATTAATGAGATTAAAAGTCAGCTGAGATAGTTTAGGAAAGATCACATGCAGTTGATATCAGAGAAGACTTTCTGAAAGAGATGACATTTGAACTGGGACTGGATGGCCTTCAAATATGGGTAGGATTTCGATAGGTCAGTGATGAGCAAAAGGCTTTGAGAGTGCTAGACTGGCAGGAAGCCCAGGTGTCTGTGGACTAACCAACTCCAAAGGATCCATGGAAGACAAGGCTGGGAGGTGATCTGTGACAGAGCCTGGAGGTTGATGGCCTGACTAAGTGGAGTGGATTTAATTTTACAAGCATGAGGAGCCACTACAGTTTCTGTGAGAGGACGGCCATTCTGGGAACTCTGCCCCAGTGGGGTAAGTGGCGTAGCAACACGAGGAAAGAATGAAGAGAGAGACACCCAAGGACAATGCACCTGCAATATATTCTTTCCACGATACCAGTGGTTCTTAGCCTTAGCTGCACATGAGCATCACCTCATCAACTGAAAGAAATGGCAGTGCCCAGATACCTTGTCTAAGTTTCACAGGTAATTAGGGACCAACCTGGAATTAGAGCCCTAAGTTCCTGGATCCCAGACTATTGTTCCTCTTTCACTGTATCACTCATCTTGTGTGACAGAAGAGTCTCAGTCTTTGCCTTAGATGCTTCCTGCCCTACCTCACTGACCAGGAGCCTCTGGAGAAACCCACTTTGGTCCCTTCCAACATATCTTGTCTTCAAAAGTCAGGACGGTGGTGAGAGAAAGTGTGTTGGAACAGGTGGTCTGAAGCTCTCCTCTCCCTCTTACTGTCTGGCTGGCTTGGGGTTTGTGTGAGCTCAGAGCGTTGGTGGATGAGATTGAAGGAAACCACCAGAATGCAAGCCCATTAACTGCCTGGCTCCCAAGTCCTCATGCCTCAGCTGTCTTGTTCCATTAGAAGCAGATCCGCTCAAACGAGCACTCTGGGATTCATCAGGCAGCTCCGATCTGCCTCTCCAGGCAGGCTGGCTGCTCGCTGGGAACACACACTTGACTGCCTTGTCTTCTGTTTGCAGCCTCAGCCAGGGGCCAAAGCCTTCCTCTGTGCTTCTGGAGCATCATGGAACATTGGGTTCTGAGCAGCTTTCAGCCCAAATTACTTCACTGAAGGCAGAAATGGGCTGCAGGAAGGGCCCTCCTGTTCCTGGATGTGGGCACATTTAATCTAGTTAGGGTCTTTGTGATGGAAAGTACTGATCCTGGATTCCGACCAGGGAGAGAGGGGCCCTGGGTTGTGGTTTAGCTCTGCCAATTCCTCACCACATGACCTTGACTAGGACATTGCACTTAAGGGAAACTCAATCTCCTCATCTACAGGCAGAATTAGTGGATTTCAAACTTAGAGTGTGTGTGATGGGGTAATGGGGGACCAGGGAGGTTGAATAAACAGACTTCACATCACCTGCTCTTGGTTCAAACAGACAGCATCTGTTTATATTTGATGTGTATTTTAGGTCCAAATACGTTTTCATTGGAAGAAAAGACTTCATGGTTTAACTTCTTATCATCAGACTGGATGATCTTTAAGGTCTATTGTAGCACTAACATTTTTCAATTTTACTATCTAGTATTCTCTGTAAAAATGCAAACAAATCTGAGAAGTTAATAACTCAGTTATCAACAGACATGTGAGTGAGCATAGAACCCAGGTCAGGAAGTGGAGTTCGGGGGGAGTTTAAAAAGGTGGGATACAGCACCCCACACACACACACACACACACACACTTAGAAAAACGTGGCCTCTATCATTTCATCTGAAAGTTATGTAATTATTTTCCCAATTACATATTTGATGTTTTTAGTAATTGCTCACTCCGCTTGATGCTCCCAGGGCATAGACTAAATCTTACACATTTTTTGTCTCTCTAGCACCTAGCACTGTTCCTGGTTCAATGAATACATGTTGAAATGAACTTTTCTAGAAACTTTCAGTGACAGAGCGCATGTGAATCAATGGTCACCAAGGTATATAATACATCACCTATGAAGAATAATATAGCCACAGCTCACTGCCATAGCATGTTGTACAGTTTACAGAATGACTCTTCAGAACTAGTTCTCCTTTGATATTCAGAAAAATCCTTGTAGGATATTCTGGGCTTGTATTTGTTACCCCACAATACAAAAAAAAGAAACTGAGACAGAAATAGGTTAAAGTAGTTTGTAGAAGATTACATAGTCCCTGACGCCATAGTACCAGTTTAGGTTCCTTTATTTTTCAAGATCGAAAATCCAACAAAAGCAAAAATAAGAAGAGCTCAAACAATGGAATGATTGAACATGAAACAGGAGACCCTGCCTGCTTCTCCTATTCCAGAGCACCTCCCTCCTCCCACCCCTAACCACACTCACCCTGGACCCAGGTCACAGAAGGAGCACGCTTCCTGTCACAAGTCCCACTCAGACCCAGTCCTGGGCAAGAAAGGCAGGATGTACAAGGATAGTCGTCCCAGATCATTCAGAATCCAACTCACCGTGGCTAACAGTGAGGGCTTTTTTTCCTGTGTCATCTGGTTAATGGAGTAAAATTTTGCTGCTGTGAGGCTCCGGAACCCAAACCCAGAACACTGTTAAGTGTCTGAGGCTGCTGAGCTTCACCAGCACTGGGCCAGCTTAATATAGTTCCCAACTGCTGAACTTGGCCTCTGCCTCTGCACACAGCCCAGTTGGCCAGAAGCAAAGCTCTCAGCCTGACCTTTCAACACCAATCCCTCTGTACAGACTTACAGTCCAGGAATAGTGGCCCTGCCACTCACACAAGGCTATGAAGATTCATTCGCCAAATTTTGCATAATCACACTCGACTGTGGTTGCTGAAAGCAGCCTTAGAGGGACAGTTTCTTGCCCACTCCTCACATCACCCTGTTTTATTTCTTCATATATATTATTATTGCTAATTGAAACTATTCTATTTGTTTTTTGTCTGTCTTGCCTGCTAGAATGTAATTGGCACAAGCCACTTTATTCAGTGCTTATCCCCAGCATTTAGGATGGTGCCAAATGCCTGATACATAGTTTTGTTTGTTACTGTTGAATTGGCTCCGACTCATGGCAACTTTATGTATAACAGAACAAAACTTTGCCTGGTCCCGTACCATTTCCACAATCATTGGTGTACTTCACAATCATTGATATATATCCATTGTTGCAGCTATTATGTCATTTCTTCTCACTGAAGCTTTTCCTCCTTTTTGCCATCCCTCTACTTTACCAACTTTGTTGCTAGTTGCTGCCAAGTTGATTCTGACTCGTGGCAACCCCATGCACGCTCAACAGAATTTCTCCCTAGGGTTTTCAAGTCTGTGACCTTTTAGAAGAAGATCACCAGGCCTGTTTTCCAAGGTGGCTCCAGGTGAGTTCAATCAGCCAAGTTTTTGGCTAGTAGTTGAGTGCTTAACCACTTGTGCCACCCAGACTTTACCAACTAGGTCTTAAAAAATAGCTATTTAAATTAATGTGGTTGCCCTTTGCAAAATTTTACTTTTATCCCAGAAATTAAATGCTTCTTTCTGTCCCTAATCTACTGAACTTGACCTGCCTTCTGAGAACCCATTCACATGAAAAAAAAAAAAAAAAAAGGAACAGAATAAACAAATGTCTTGATGGGCTTCCATTCTGAAGGATAGGGGAGCACTGATGGTAGGGAGTGAGAGTGGCACAGACACATGTGGCATCCTCACTGCTGCCTAGAAATAATATGATTGGGAAGTTTGTAGGTAACTTCTCCATTCTCCTTTAGGATTCTCCCCCTACATACTTTAGGATTACTGCAGCACATACAGTGTTTCATTGCAATTTATCTGCATCATGTGACCACCTCCCCAAGAACCTTACAAGCACCGATTATGTTATATTCTTCTTTTTATCCTTGGAAACTCTCTCTCTCTCTCTCTTTTTTTTTAATTGTGATTTGGGTGAAAATTTACAGAGTAAATACACTTTCCATACAGGAGATCACATACACTTTGTCTCATGACATTGACCATAATTTAGCACAATGCAATATCTCCTCTCCCATTTCCTCCCCATAGTTACCTCTTCCCTGTGTCCATCCCTCCACTCACTCCCACCCCCTGAGCTTCTCCCTGTGCCTGAGAAGCCCTTCTTTCTCTCTTGCTTGTTCTCTTATCCTTGGAAACTCTTATAGATTGAATGTGTCCCTCAAAAGGAAATGTGAAAGTCCTAACCCCTGTAACCATAAATACGACCCTGTTTGGAAACAGGAGTTTTCTTCTGTTATGCTAATGAGGTCATACTGGGAGTAGCCCAAACCCACTGCCATGGAGTTGGATCCAACTCATAGCAACCCTTTCTTGGGTTTCTGAGGCGGTATCACTATGGAAGTAGATTGCCCAAACTTCCTTCCGAGGAGTGGCTTGTGGGTTTGAACCACCAGCCTTCTGGTTAGCAGTCAAGTGCCTTAGGCACTATGCCACCAGAGCTCCCACTGGGAGTAGAGTGGGTCCTAAAACTCATCACATACAGATTGTGTCTTGTAAAAAGAGTAGACTAGACATGGATACACACACAGGCTGAAGACAGATGCCATTGTAGACCCATCTACAAACAAAAGAATGCCAAGAATTGTCAGCAGACACCAGAAATTAGGAGAGTGGCCCGCAGAAGGAATTAGCATGGATTTGGACTTTTAGCTTCCAGATCTGTGAGCAAGTAAAAGTCTTTAAAATCATTCTTTTGTGGTATTTTTGGTTACAGCAGCATGAGGTAGCAGCCAAATGGAAGCCCTCAGGGTCACTGGTTAAGTTAGCATACATGTCACAGCATTAAAGGAAGGCAACATTGTGTATACAGAACTTCAGGTCAGGGGACTTGGGTTCTAATCCCGGCTCTGTTGCTGACTGTGTGGGTTTGGGCAAATCACTGTAGCTCTCTGAGCCTAGTTGCTCCATTTGTGGAATGAAGAGCTTGGACAAGATGAGTGGTTTTCAGCTGGTCATGGGTGGGGCAAATGGGATCCTGAGTTCCCATAGTCTTTGCCTCTATCTCAGAAATACCATGCATGTAACACATTCTGCCTCACTCAAGACTGTAGGTCTTTTGCAATCTGCTCAAGAGCCAAAATATAGGATGGGGTGGGAGTGGAAGATGTGTATGATGAATAAAATCCTACAGGTGAGAACAATTAGATTAGAAATTTGGATGAAAGTGGCAGGCCAAATCAAACTCACAGAAGGGCTTTCTTAGCCTGCGGAGTGCTTTAAAAATCTTTCAATTTGAATGATTTCAAGGAAGGGGGCTCCCCACAATCTCCACCAATCCTATTATTTTATACCTGCCCTCATCCTTTCACTTGTTTTATCTACCTGGACCCCTGGATCTATGATCCCTACACTAGATAATCACTAAGCCCTCTTCCAAGTTTTGTAATGCTTGTATCAGTAAATTTCCCAAGTCCTTACAGGCTCTAAAACTCTGTAACTCTACATGGCCTTCTTTCAGAGCCTGAGCTCATGAACAAGGTTCTGTGGTGCCTCAGAATGGCCCTTAGGAATGAGCTCTGATATTCTTTCTGTAGCAGTAGGAAATGCTGACATAAGTAGGGGCCTGCCTCTTCACAGGAGGATGCAGAACCTACTAAGTATGCCTTTAGGTGTATTGGTAGATGGAACCTTGGCTGCTATGCAGTGAGGAAATGGTGTGTGGATTATAGGTGTGGGAGTGGAGGAAACAGGATTATTATTTCCAATTCTTCACTCCTTTCAACTCTTCACATCCTTTGCATCGTTTCTCTGTAATGCTTCCTACTACAATGTTGTTATAGCGACTGTGGAGTGGTGACCCAAGCATAATAGAATCAGGCCGTTGTGATCTGTAGAGTTCTCATGGGCTGATTTTCAGATGTAGATTGCCAGGCCTTTCTTCCTAGTCAGTCTTAGTCTGGAAACTTGGCTGAAACCTGTTCAGCATCACAGCAACATACAAACCACCAATGATGGATGGGTGGTGGCTGCACATGAAGTGCATTGGCCAGGAATAGAACCCAAGTCTCCCACATGGAAGGCAAGAATTCTACTACTGAACTACCAGTGCCTCCCCACAAGAATAGGTATGGCCTATTTCCCTGCCATGTTGATGTTGGAGTCAGTCTTATAATTTCCTTGTTGTGTTGTTGTTGTTGTGTGCCGTCGAGCGACCCCTCCTTGGGTTGCTGAGGCAATATCACTATGGAAGTAGATTGCCCAACCTTCCTTTCCAATGGAATATCATGGGCGTGATGGGGCAGAGACTTCATTGTTTTTTTACTGATTTGGTTTGGCCTCTTGTACTCCTATGAGATACTATGAGGAAAGCATGCCCCAGGTAGCCACTGCTCCTTTAGTCTAGGACACATGGAGCAGACTTGAGCCCAGCCTGCAGCCTAGCCTAGTTCACTCTCCATCTGAAACAGACCCACCCTTGCAGATATGCAGACTTGTGAGTGAAGGGAGAAGAAAAAGTTTGTTTTTGTAATTTTAGTGATTTGGGGATTGTTTGTTATATAGCATTATTGCAGTCATAGCTGACCAATATAAAAGGGGAAGTCTGATGATTCCAGTATGGTATTGCTAGAAGGAAGTAAAGGGCTCTAGCCATCCCATAGGCTCCTCAGAGCAGCAATCCAGGGTCTACCAAGCACACACCTCTTTTCTCCATTGTAGCAGATGGCACTTGGAATGAAGGTGAGATTTCCTTCCTGAGTTCCCATATTCTCTGGCTCTCTCAGAGACAACATCTATGTAACACACCCTGCATTGTTCTCTATTTATCCATGTGCTTATATTTGCTTATTTCCCCTCTCAACTATAAACTCCTAAAGAGCAAAGACCATGTCCTGCTCATTTCTGTAGCCCTCATAACATGTAGTTGTTGTTGTTGTTGTTGTTATGTGCTGTCGAGTCGGCCCCGACTCATAGCGACCCCTCCTTGGGTTTCCGAGGCAGTATCACTACGGAAGTAGGATTGCCCAACCTTCCTTTAACATGTAGTAGAGCACCTTCTTTGACTGAAATAAATACTTATTATTGAAATGAAAGGAATAAAGGGGTCCATTCCACTGACGACACACAGCCCAGAGAGACATTGAACTCACAGCCAGGATTGAACCATTAAACCGCAGCAGTGGCTCCCTTTTGGCCCCAGTCTCCTGGACCATGAGAAGTCCTCAGTTTTCTGGGGCTGTGCAGCCTGGGGATACACTTAATGCAAGCCTGCAGGAGGAAATCTGAAAAGACAATCTAGTCCCATCAGCAAACACACATTAAGCGCTTGCTGAGTGCTGGATCTGTTCCAGGAACAGCCCGGGTGAAACCATTGAAGATAACTGGAAGGTCTTTGGAGGAGGGACACCTACCTGAGAGCTGGGTGGGGCAACCAGATTGATTCCTGGAGGGGCTGCCAGTGCACCTGAGGGGGGTCCCATGGCAGAAGTGATGACTCGGTATGGAGAACCCAGAGCATTGAGGGGAGCCCCCACCGCACTCAGAGTCCGTGGGGCACTCACAGGGGTGTCGGTGTAGCTGGGATGGCAGTCCATTGGCTTCCCTGTGGATAAGACTGCTGATGGGCTCATGGAAGTAGAGCCAGTGTGGCCAGGGGAGCCTGCAAGGAGAAGAGAGTGGGGATAATGCAAAATGCAAGGAGCACAGAGGCAGAAGCCCAGCCCCTCCCTCATTTTTGTTTTCTGCATCCTTCCCCTCCTTCCAGCCACACTTGCACACCTATAAACTGTAGGTGCCCACATCTAGCTGGTAGAATGAGGGCAAGCAGATGACAGAGACGGCCTGTGTAGGACAGATATGTTCTTCGATATTCTAGTTCTCTGGTGCTCTGGCTGGAACCTAGTCTGGCAAGGGAAACAAGAGGCACAGCCCCAAGTGCCTAGGCTGGGCAACTGTGGCCTGGGCCAGACAAATCGGAAGATGAGTCAACTAAACTCTCATCTGGAAGCTGGAATGAGCAGGTGCTATGGACATTCCAGAATTTCCTGCTTCAAGCTTATGTTGTTTTGAGAATTGAGGCAGGGCTGAGCTTGCAAGAAACTCATTCACTCATATACCACAAACATCTACTGAGGGTCCATTAGGTGCCAGGTGCTAGGAGCTGAGGATTCAGAGGTGAAGAGAACAGAGTTCCTGCCATTGGGGTCACATTTTGTAATGATGAGGTGCAAGGCAGAGTCTGCAGTCATACACTTAGTTCCCTATGCTGTTTTCAGCCTTACATCTATTAGATTCTTGTCTTGCTTATCTCTACAGCACAGGAGTAATCACCTTTCTGGGAAGAGGACTCAGAATGGCGGGCATGGCTTTATGGCATTGTAAGAAGGCAAGTGCAGACAGGCCTGCACAGACTGTTTCTGTATCTGGGGATGGACAGTGGCAGCCACAAGTGGAATAGGACCTGAAAGCATGTAGGCAACAACAGTGTTGGCCACGATGTTCATCTGGTAGTACTCTTCTTAGATAATTTCTCTCTACCAGTTGCTTCATCTTTCAAGAAGAAGGAGAAGGAGGATACACCTCACAAGCTCAGCATGGAACATTATCTCCAGAAGAAGGAAGTTATAAGCCTCAGGATGTGAAGCAGCAAAGCAAAGACTAGAAAACAGGCACTCCACCCTCAATGAACACTGGTTCCCTGTGTGGTTGACATGCAAGAATAGATTCAAAGAATGACTTATTTTGGGTTCAACCACGATATCCATGTTGTCCATGTAGAAAGAATGTGAGAGGATTAAGTAAGTGGTCAGTAAGTAACCCAACAGGAAAGGTGTGCATCAGGGTTGTATCCTTTCACCATACTTATTCAATCTGTATGCAGAGCAAGTAATCAAGAAGCTGGACTATATGAAGAAGAACATGGCATCAGGGTTGAAAGAAGACTCATTAAGAACCTGTGATATGCAGATGACCCGATCCTGCTTGCTGAAAATGAAGAGGACTTAAAGCACTTCCTGATGAAGATCAAACACTCCAGCTTTTAGTATGGATTACACCTCAACACAAATAAAACAAAAATCCTCAAAATTAGACCAATAAGCAAAATCATGATAAATGGAGAAAACATTTGATGTTGTCAAGGATTTCATTTTACTTGGATCCACAATCAATGTCTATGGAAGCAGCAGTCAAGAAATCAAACAATAGATTGCACTGGGCAGATCTGTTGCAAAAGACCTTTTTAAAGTGTTAAAGAGCAAAGATGTCACTATGAAGACTAAGGTGCACCTGACTCAAGCCATGGGATTTTCAATAACCTCATAAATGTGTGAGAGCTGAACAATGAATAAGGAAGACCAAAGAAGAATTGATGCATTCGAATTGTTGTGTTGGTGAAGAATATTGAAAATGTTATGGACTGCCAGAAGAATGAACAAATCTGTGTTGGGGGAAGTACAGCCAGAATGCTTCTTAGAAGAGAGAATGTTGTTGTTGTTGTTATGTGCTGTCAAGTTGGACCCGACTCATAGTGACCCCTCTTTGGGTTTCTGAGGCGGTATCACTATGGAAGAAGATTGTCCAACCTTCCTTCTGAGGAGTGGCTGGTGAGTTTGAACCATCAGCTTTTGGTTTAGCAGTCCAGTGCCTTAGGCACTACACTACCAGAGCTCCCAGAAGAGAGACTAGACAGACTTAATCTCTCATACTTTGGTCATGTTGTCAGAAAAGACCAATCCCGGGAGAAGAATATCATGCTTGGTAAAGTAGAGGGTCAGCAAAAAAAGAGGAAGACCCTCAATGAGATGGGCTGTCACAGTGGCTGCAATGATAGGCTCAAGAATAGCCATGGTTGTGAGGGTGGCACAAGACCAGGCAGTATTTCATTGTGTTGTTGCTATGAGTCAGAACAAACTTGACAGCACCTTAAAAAGAAGCAAGTAAACCTCCACGGAAACAGCAGTCAAGAAATTAAACAAGTATTTCATTGGAGAAATCTGCAGCAAAAGACCTTTTTAAAGTATCAAAAAGCAAAGATGTCACTTGGGTAACTAAAGTGTATCTGACCCAAGCCATGATATTTTCAACCACCTATTATGTGTGCAAAAGTTAGATCGTGAGAAAGGAAGACAGAAGAATTAATGTATTCAAACTGTGGTGCTGGCAAAGAATATTAAATATACCGTAGACTGCCAAAAGAACAAACAAATCAGTCTTAGAAAAAATACAACCAAAATTTTCCTTAGAAGCAAGGATGATGACACTTCAGTTCATTTATTTTGAATACATCATCACAAAAGACAAATGGCTAGTTTTTAATAACATTTTATTGCTATTTGGGTTAAAGTTTACAGAGAAATTGGTTTTCTATCCAACAATTCATACACATTTTGATTTGTGACACTGATTGCAATGCCCGCACTGTAATAGCATTTTTCCCACTTCCTCAGTAACAGTAAACATTGTTTATCCTTCTTTTCTGTCCCTTCCTCCCTTTTGAGCTTTATGTCTGGACCAATGCTGCCCTTTTGATCTCAAATGGTTGATTGTTCTAAGGAGTTCATACCTCCCTGGTGTTATTCTTCATCTTATATACCTGTCTACTGTTTGGCTGAAGGTTGAGACACCAGGGTGAGTTCAGTTTCAGGCCTGAAGGGTGATTAAGGGCCATAGTTTTGGGACCAGTCTCTATCAAACCGGTAAGCATGGTCTTTTTTAATGATTTGAGTTTTGTTCTACTTTTTTCTCCCACTCTATCCAGGACCTCCTACTGTGAACCCTTTCAGAACAGTCAGCAATGGTAGCCAGCCACCACCTAGGATGTTGTTGTTGTTGTTATGTGCCACCGAGTCAGACCCGACTCATAGCGACCCCTCCTTGGGTTTCCGAGGCAGTAACACTATGGAAGTAGATTGCCCCATCTTGCTTCCAAGGAATACTATGAAAATGTCAATACTACCCAAAGCAATCTACAGATATAATGCAATCCTGATCCAGATTCCATCATCACGCTTCAGGGAGATGGAAAAACCATTTAACTAACTTTAAGTAGAAAGGAAAGAGACTCCAGAGAAGCAAAGCATTACTAAAGAAGAACAAAGTAGGAGGCCTCACATTCCTTGAGCTCAAAAACTACTATAGCAACATAGTCATCATAACAGCCTGGTATTACAATGACAGACTCGTAGAGCAATGGAACAGAATTCAGAACCCAGAAGTAAATCCATCTACCTCTGGACAGATGATCTTTGACAAAGGGCTAAAATTCATTAAATGGAGAAGAGATTGTTCTCTTTAACAAATGGTGCTGGCAAAACTGGACATCCATTGGTAGAAAGATGAAACAGGACCCATATCTCTCACTACATACAAAAACTAACTCAAAATGGATCAAAGACCTAAATATAAAACCTAAAACTATAAAAATCATCAAAGGAAAAATAAGGGCAAGTTTAGGGGCCCTAATACATGGCAGAAATACAAAATCAAACGTAACTAAAAACACACAAACAGCAGAAGACAAACTAGACAATTGGGACACCCTAAAAATTAAATATTTATGCACATCAAAAGATTTCACTAAAAGAGTAAAAAGAGACTGGGAAAAAAAATTTGGCAACATCATGTTGGACAAGGAACTAATCTCTAAAATTATAGAAAATTTCAACACTTTAATAACAAAAAGATAAACAATCCAATTACATGGACAGAGGGCATGAATAGACACTTCATCAAAGAAGATATTGGATTCTATTGGCTAGGATTTTGTTGAGAAATTTTGTGTCTATAATCATGAGGTATATTAGTTTAAGATTTTCTTTTTCAGTGATGTCTTTGTCTGTCTTTGGTACCAAGGTTATGCTTACTTCATAGAATGAATTTGTGATTATTCCATCCTTTACTATGTTCTGGAATAGTTTCAATAGAATTGGTGTCAGCTCTTCTCTGAATATTTGGTAGAATTCACCAACGAAACTGTCT
>NW_006921631.1:9716068-9726913 GCF_000298275.1 Orycteropus afer afer | reverse complement strand
CTTATCCATAGGAGTAAGGCTGGTTTTATTCAGATGATGCAACTCTTTCCCAGTCCTATTTTGAGAGCCTTCTAACCTAACTGGACTATTCATAAAGTTGCACAGTAATGTATCAAACAATATTTCTTTGCTATTCATAAGGTTTTCCCTGGCCAATTACTTGAGAAGTGGATGGCCTCCTCCTTCTTCCTAGTCTGTCTCAGTCTGTAAGATGTGCTGATACCTGTGCACCATGTGCATCCCTCTGGGTTAGAAACACCAGTGGCTCAGCCTCAAAACTCACAACAACATGTCACCACAGTAGGACAAACCAACAGACAGGTTTGTCTCCCTGTTGAACACCTCTCATACCACCCTTACCTGGGTCCCTGCTGCTGACTCTTCCTCTGTCCAGATTCCTAGGCCTTTTAATTCCTTTTCTCCCGATCTCCCGCCCTGTTGCTTTGGGCGTGCCTGAGTTCTTCTCCTCACCTGGATCCCTGCGGCTGACTGCTCCTCTGTCTGGGTTCCTGGCTTTTTTATCCCCTTTCTCCCACTCTCCTGCCCTGCTGCTTTGGGCATGCCTGAGTTCACTCTCCTCACCTGGATCCCTGCGGCTGACTGCAATTTTATTAATACTCTTCAAGGAACCAACTTCTAGTCTTGTTTATTTTTCCTAATTTTTTTTTTTTCTGTTTTCTGTTTCATTTATTTCTGCTCAAATCTTTATTAATTCCTTTCTTCTGGTGACTGTAGGCTTTTTTCCTTTTCTTTTTATAATTGTTGGAGATGTTGGTTAGGGTGTTCATTTTGGTTCTTTCTTCTTTTTTGATGTGTGCCTTTACTGCTATAAAGTGTCCTCTAAACACTGATGTAGGAGCTCTGGTAGCATAATGCCTAAGGCACTTGACTGCTAACCATAAGGTTGGTAGTTCAAACCCACCATCCACTCCTTGGAAGGAAGGTTGGGCAATCTACTTCCATAGCGATATCGTGTAAGAAACCCAAGGAGGCGTTGCTATGAGTTGAGGCTGACTCGACGGCACATAACAATAACAAGTACTGATGTTGCTGTTTCCCAAAGATTTTGCTATGTTGTGTTTTCATTCTTGTTTGATTCAAGGAATTTTTCAGTTTAATTTTTTATTTTTTCTATTACCCTTGGAAGGAAGATGAGGCAATCTACTTCCATAGTGATACTGCCTCAGAAACCCAAGGAGGGGTGGCTATGAGTCGGGGCTGACTCAAGGGCATATAGCAACAACAACAACATTACCCAGTAGAGGAGCTCTGGTGGCGTAGTGACGAAGGCATTTGACTGCTAACCAGAAGGCTAGAGTTCAAACCCACCAGCTGCTCCTCGGAAGAAAGATTGGACAATCTACTGTTGTAGTGATACCGCCTTGGAAACCCAAGGAAGGGTCACTATGAGTCAGATCCCACTCAACAGCAGTGAGTTTGGTTTGTTTTTTGGTATTAGCATAGTGCCTAAGGCACTTGACTGCTAACCAGAAGGCTGGCAGTTCAAACCCACCAGTCACTCCTCGGAAGAAAGGTTGGACAATCTACTTCCATAGTGATACTGCCTCAGAAACCCAAGGAGGGGTCATTATGAGTTGGGTTCGAGTAGACAGCACATGACAACAACAACAGTAGTAGTTTTAAGCAGAGTGTTATTCATTTTCCATGTATTTGAGTATTTTTTTTCCTTGATCTTTCTGTTGCTGGTTCCTAATTATATAGCACTGTCATCTGAGAAGATGATTGGCAGTATTTCAATGTTTTAAATTTATTGAGGCTTGTTTTATGGCCTAACATGGTCTATTCTGGAGAAAGTTCCATGGGCATTGCAAAAGAATGAATATTGTACTATTGTTGGGTGGAGTTCTGTATATATCTATGAGGTCTAGTTGGTTGATTGTGTTGTTTAGGTTGTCTGTATCTTTGTCGAGTTTCTTTCTAGTTGTTCTAGATAAAAAGTGGTGTATTAAAGTCTCATACTATTATCATGGAGTTGGCTATTTCTTTTTCTTAATTCTATTTAAGTATGATTTATGTGTTTTGGTCTCTTTCATTGAGTACATAGATATTTATTATGGTTATGTCTTCCTGTTGGATTGACCCTTTAATTATTATATAATGTTCTTCCTTTTTTATTTGCTGGTTTTTACCTTAAAGTCTATTTTATCAGAAATGAATATTGCCATTCCTGCTCTTTTTTGGTTCCTACTTGCCTGATATAAGTTTTTCCATACTTCGATTTTTAAAGTATTTTTGTCTTTATGTCTAAGGTGTGTGTCTTATAGACAACATATCACTTTTCTTATCCACTCTGTTACTTTCTGTTTCTTGATTAGTGTATTTAATCCATTTACATTCAATGTAATTATAGATAGGTATCAATTTATTGCTGTCATTTCACTGTTGTGTGTGTGTGTGTAGTGTTTATAGTTTCTTTGTTCAATATATTTTTCTGTGCTGAGTTCATTTGTTTATGGATATTCTTATTTTCTTTATTGCTGCTGTTTTAGTGTTTATTGGCTCTTTCTGATTTTCTTCTTTTTTATTTTAGTGAGAAGTTTTATTGATGTTTTTTTAAGGTTACCCTGTAATTTATTATTATCTTCCTGTTTAAAACAGTCCATTCTATCTTGATATCACATTGACTTCCTCTCCATTTGGAAGTTCTGTAACTACATAATTTATTTCCTCTTTTTGCTTTTTGATTGTCTTTGTTAACAAAATGACACCCTAGTTCCCTATTTTTAGTCTTGTAGGTTTATTTTATTTTTGATACTTCTGTATCTGGGGTTGATTTTCAGGTGATGTTTTCATGTTTCTTAATCTCCAGTTGTTGTCTGCTGTTGGTAGTTTCCTGTCCAAAGGACTCCCTTTAGCATTTATTTTAAGTTTGGTGTGGTTTCTACAAATTCTCTTAGTTTCTGTTTATCTAGAAATGTCCTAATTTTGTTATAGTATATGAGGGACTATTTTTATTTTGTTGGATATATAATTCTTGGTTGGCATTTTTTTTTTCTTTCAGGGTTTTATATACATCATTCTATTGCCCCCTCACCTGCATGGTTTCTGCTGAGGGATCAGATATCAGTCTTACTTGTTCTCCTTTGTAGGTAACTTTTTTCCAGAGCTGCTTTCAGCATTTTTTCTTTGTCTTTAGTTTTAGAAATTTTGATTATGGTATGTTTTGATGATTTTCTTTTGGGATCTATCTTATTTGACATTCGTTGAGCTTATAGAATGCATGCTTTCTCATCTTTCATGATATTAGGGAAGTTTCTTCTAACAAATCTTCAAAACTTTTCTCAATGTTTTATTTTTCTTCCTTGTTCTGTATTCCAGTCCCCATAAGTTATTCCTGTTGGTGGTGTCACAAATAAATCTTAGGCTTTCTTCATTATTTCCTTCTTTTTTTTTTTCTCCTGTTTGTTCCTCTGACAAATTAGTACTAAGAGATTTGTCTTCAACTTCACTAGTTCTGTCTTCCATTGATTCAGTTCTACTCTTGTTCCCTTCCAATGTGTATCCATTTCTGAAATTTTGGTATTCATCTTCTGGATTTCTATTTGCTGGTTTTGCATTATTTCTAACTTCCTATTTATTTGTCAATTTGTTCTTGTGCTTGTTTTTTAATTCTTGTAGAGTTTTGCCTGTGTTTTCCTTGATTTTGTCTGTGGTTTCCTTTATCTTTCTCTTTGTACTTTGTACAAGACACCCAAATACAATTCTTTTGAATTCCTAATCAGGTAGTTCCAATAGCATTTCTTTCTCCAAAAGATTTTCTGGTCTTGTATTTTAGCCAGTTGCTCGAGTCATCTTGTCCCCTGTGTGTGTGTGTGTGTGTGATTCAAAGTTGTTTGTATTCTCTGAGACATTGCAGTTTTATTGTATTTATTTGTTAATATATGTTGGTTTGCTTCAACCTGTTTTATTGTATTGTTTTGTTATAATGCATTTGGACAACAGGGTGGGTGTGTTATTCTTGTTGCTAGTTTGGCAACATTGGTGTGCTCACCACCTGTCTCTGGGTGGATTTGGTAGCAGGTGGGAGTGTAAGCATGAGTCTCTCATTGCTGGTCATGTAGAGCAGCTGAGGGCAAGATGGGAGGGTGTTGGCTACCATCTGTCATCAATCCAATGGTGTAAGAGTGGGTGAATAGCGCTTGCCCAGTAAGTGGAGCAGTAGATGTTGTGGGTATGGCTGGGTAAGGTCACTAACTCCCAGCTTCTGTGGGGGAAAAAAAGAAAGAAAAAGGGAAAAAAAACTGGGGGAAGGAAAACCTAAGAAAGAAATATCAAAAGAGAAAGAAAGAAAAAATGCAGTACAGTACTGGCAAAAGTGCTAGCTTCCAAACATGGTTGCAGCAGAAATGTGGTGCTCATTCCTGGGGAGTATGTACCACCAACCAGAGAGGGGCAGGGATGGGCAATGCTGATCACAGAGGCAGCAGGGGGTGGATGCCTGCTCCATGGAATCAAATAGAAAGAAAGAGAGAGAGAGAGAGAGAAAGGAAACTAAAAAGAAAAAAGAAAAACATAGGGAGAATACAAAAGAACTAAGTAGAAAGTAAAAAGATTAAAAAGGGAGAAAAAAAGAAAAGTTCCACAATATTGACTCCACATGATCAAATATATATATTTTAAATGAGTTGGGAGAAAAGTAGGGAAAAGGAAGAAAAAAAAAAAACTAAGGAAGAGGAAAGAACTAAGATGAAAGATAATGAAAACAGAAAAGAAAGAATTTTTTTAAAAAAAGCATCACAGAATTGGCAGTGGGTGGTGACCAGCCACCAAGTAGATAGGGATGGGGAGGGTTGTTCAGGGTAAAGGGGGAGATCACAGTTCTTTAGTTCCTGATCACTGAGGTGGGTGCTGGTGCAGTCCTGGGCAAGAGCTGCTGGTTATCTGGTTTTTGCCCTCATCAGAACTCTGCTTGTAATAATTCAAAAAGGCTGTGCTCTACTGGCTGGCAGTTCACTGCTTCACATGTCTCCTTGCTCACTATTTTCTTTCAGTTTCTTCCTCTAAACAATATTTTATTTACTTCTTTATCCTTTCTTTTGAAGCTCTCACTTCCAAGGATGTCATCCTTATCCATTTAACTTATTTTCTTGAGTCTTTGTTGTAGAGGGTATAGGCATATATCTGCCTAGTCTGCCATCTTGTATCCTCCACTCCAGATACTTAATGAAAACATATGATTCTCTGGAACAAGCTGCGAGTGACCTTTCTAGAAACCTCTTAAGGACATCATGTTTCATAAAGTAGTTGTTGTTGTTGTTGTTATTTGCAGTCGAGTCGGCCCCGACTCATAGTGACCCCTCCTTGGGTTTCCGAGGCAGTATCACTACGGAAGTAGGATTGCCCAACCTTCCTTCCGAGGAGTGGCTGGTGGGTTTGAACTGCCAGCCTTCTGGTTAGCAGTCAAGTGCCTTAGGCACTAAGCTACCAGAGCTCATAAAGTAGAGGCTCAGTGAAAATGAAAGAAATCAACGATTAGATAGATTGACACAATAGCCAAAGCAATGGACACAAACATACCAATGATCTTGAAGATGGCACAGTACTGAGCAGTATTTTGTTCTAATACACATAAAGTCACTACGAGTCAGAGCCAATTTGGCAGCAACTAACAATCACAGCTTGGAGGCTGCTTTTCACTTGGTTGTGGCTCTTTATTAAGACCAGATCCTGAGGTAGGCAGGCCGGGGGTTTGGAGGCTGCTTTTTGCTTGGGTGTGGCTCTATATTAAGGCTGAGGCCTGAGGTAGCCTAGTGCAGTGGGGTTAGGAACAACTAGGGAGATGAACTTGTCTGTCAGTTTGTCATCCTGTGGTGGCTTATGTGTTGCTGTGAGGCTGGAAACTATGCCACGCTATTGCAAAATGCCAACGAGGTTACCCGTGGTGGAGGGGTTTCAGAGACGCTTTTGGGCTTAGACAGACTCAGAAAAGGTAGAGGACATCCACTTCTCAAACAATTGGCCAGTGAAAACCTTATGAATAGCAGTGAAACACTGTCTGATATATTAGTGGAAAACTTTATGAACAGCCCTGCAACATTGTCTGACATAGTGCTGGAAGATGAGCCCATCAGGTCATAAGGGACTCAAAATTTGACTGGGGAAGAGCTGACTCCTCAGAGTAGAGATGACCTTAATGATATGTATAGAATAAAGCTTTCAGGACTTCCACTGGCTGATATGCCATGACTCAAAATGAGCAGAAACAGATGCAAACATCCATCAATAATTGGAACATGAAATGTATGAAATATGAATCTAGGAAAATTGGAAGCTGTCAAAAATGAAATGAAATGCATAAAGATTGATATCCTAAGCATTAGTGAGCTGAAATAGACTGGTTCTGGTCATTTTGCATCAGACAACCATATGATCTACTATGCCAGGCATGACAAAGAAAAATGGTGTGGCATTCATCATCACAAAGACTGTTTCAAGATCTCTCCTGAACTACAACTCTGTCAATGATAGGATAATATCCATATGCCTACAAGGAAGACCAGTTAATACTACTATTATCCAAATTTACACACCAACCACCAAAGCCAAAGATGAGGATATTGAAGATTTTTACCAATTTCTGCAGTCTGAAATTGATCAAACATGCAATCAAGATATGTTGATTATCACTGATGACTAGAATGCAAAACTTGGAAACAAAGAAAAGTCACCAGTAGTTGGCCTTGGAGATAGACAAAACACTGGAGATCATGTGATAGAATTTTGCAAGACAACAACTTATTCATTGAAAATATCTTTTTTCAACAACTTAAATGATGACTACACATGTGGATTTCACCAGATAGAACACACAGGAATCAGATTGACCACAACTGTGGCAAGAGGTGATGGAGAAGTTCAATATATTTGGCCAAAACAAGGCCAGGAGCTGATTGGGAAACTGACCATCAACTGCTCAGATGCAAGTTCAAGTTGAAGCTGAAGACAATTAAAGCAAGTCCACAAGAACAAATATATGACCTTGATAATATCCCTCCTGAATTTAGAGACCATTTAAAGAATAGATTTGATGAGCTGAATATCAATGACTGAAAGCCAGAGGAATTGTGGGATGACATCTAAAACATCATCCACGAAGAAAGCAAGAGGTAATTAAAAAGACAAGAAAGGAAGAAAAGACCAAAATGGATGTAAGGAGAGACTCTGAAACTTGCCCTTGAGCAGAGAGTAGCAAAAGCAAGTGGAAAAAATGACAAGATAAAAGAGCTGAACAAAAGATTTCAAAGAGCAGCTAGAGCAGACAAAACAAATGCAAAGACCTGGAGTTAGAGAACCAAAAGGGAAGAACATGCTCAGCATTTCTCAAGCTGAAAGAACTGAGGAAAAAATTCAAGCCTCAAGCTGCAATATTGAAAGATTCTATGGGCAAAATATTGAATGATGTAGGAAGCATCAAAAGAAAATGGAAGGAATACACAGTTACTATACCAAAAAGAACTAGTCAATCTTCATCCATTTCAGGAGGTGGCATATGATCAAGAACCAATAATATTGAAGGAAGAAGTTGAAGCTGCACCGAAGGAATTGGTGAAGGTTCCAGGAATTGATGGAATACCCATTGAGATATTTCAACAAATGGATGCCCCGCTGGAGGCATTCACTTGGTTATGCCAAGAGATTTGGAAGACACCTACCTGGCTAACTGACTGGAAGAGATTCATATTTGCACCCATTCCAAAGAAAGGTGATCCCACAGAATGTGGAAATTATCGAACAATATCATTAATATCATATGCGAGTAAAATCTTACTGAAGATTCAAAAACTGTTGCAGCAATATATCCACAGAGCTTCCAGCAATGCAAGCTGGATTCAGAAGAGGACATGGAATGAGGGATATCATTGCTGATGTCAGATGGATCTTGGCGCAAAGCAAAGAATACCAGAAAGATGTTTACTTATGTTTTATTGACTATGCATTCAATTGTGTGGATCATGACATATTGTGGATAACATTGAGAAGAATGCAAATTCCAGAACACTTGATGTACTCATGAGGAAACTCTACATAGATCAGGAGGTTGTTGTTCAGACAGAACAAGGGGATACTACATGGTTCAAAATCAAGAAGGAAGTGTGTCAAGGTTGTTTTCTTTCACCATACTTACTCAACTTGTATGTTGAACAAATAATCTGAGAAGCTGGATTATATGAAGAAGAATGTGGCATCAGGATTGGAAGAAGACTCATTAACAACCTGTAATACACAGATGACACAACTTTGCTTGCTGAAAGTGAGTATGGCTTGAAGCACTTATTGATGAAGATTGAAGACTACAGTCTGTGGAATGGATTACTTCTCAATATAAAGAAAACAAAAATCCTCACAACTCATCCAATAAATAGCTTCTCGGTGGATGGAGAAAAGATAGAAGTTGTCAAGGATTTCATATTACTTGTCTCTACAATAAACACCAATGGAAGCAGCAGTCAAGACATCAGACGACATATTGCATTGGGTAAATATGCTGTGAAGGACCTCTTTCAAGTGATGAGGAGCAAGGATGTCTCTTTGAAGACTAAGGTATGCCTGATGCAAGCCATGCTATTTTTTATCACCTGTTATGCATGTGAGAGCTGGACAATGAATAAGGAAGACCAAAGAAGAGTAGATGCTTTTGAGTTGTGGTGTTAGAGAAGAATTCTAATCCTTTTAGCAGACCATCTGCTAAAAGGATTAACAAATCTTTCCTGGAGGAAGTGCAGTCAGAATGCTCCTTGGAAGTGAGAATGGCCAGACTTTGTCTCACCTACTTTGGTCATGTTAGAAGGAAATATTCCCTGGAGAAAGATATCATGTTTGGTAAAGTGGAGGGTCAATGAAGAAGGGGAAGGCCCTCAATGAGATTGATAGACACTGTGGCTGCAACAATGGTCTCAGGTATAGCAAAGATCATGAGGCTGGCACAGGACCAGACAGTGTTTCGTTCTGCTGGGCATAGGGTCACTATGAGTTGGAGATGACTCAATGGCACCTAACAACAACAACAACAACAACCACAAGAACAATAATAAATTCAGCCTGATGGAGAAGCCACCCATTCTCAAATGCCTACTTGTGAGTTTCATGCATGTAGATATGATGCTGACCTGATTAAGTCAGGTGCCTGACCTTAAGTGGTTAATTATTCATTCAACAAACATTTCTTGAGTGCCTGCCATGCACCAAGGCACTGTTCTGAGCTTTAACAGACAGCAGTTGGCAATGTCATGTTAGCAGTAGTATGCAGAGAGGCTTGTGCTCTCTTCAAATTGTGGAGAGAAGTGTGGTATGTCAGAACCATAACCGTGGACCTATAAATAACCCACTTAAAACATGATAACCTGGAGTTTTTCATAGAGCTATTGCTACCTCAGTTAAAGCTCCAGTGGCATAGTGCCTAAGGCATTTGACGGCTAACCAAAGGTTGACAGTTTAAACCCACCAGCCACTCCTCAGAAGGAAGATTGGGCAATCTACTTCTGTAGGGATACCGCCTCAGAAACCCAAGGAGACATTGCTGTGAGTCAAGTTAACTCGATGGCAGTGAGTTTGGTTTGGTTTGGTTTGTGGAGAGAAGAGACTTCCATTTCCAAGGATGCTGCTGCCTCCCAGTCATCCTACCTGTAAGGTTTCTAGTGTATCAGGTGCAATTGCCTCATAAACAGAGAGATCACAATGTAATATGTTATAGATACCACAACTGAGGATGAACCACATACTATGGGTCTACCAGAGAGTGGCAAAGGGATAAAATGAACAGGTCAGGCATTTGTTGTATGTCCTGGATAGAATCAGGCAATTTCCATAGGTTAACTCAGTTAATTCTGGCAACAAGACTGCGAGGCAGGAGTCATTTTAGCCTTTTACAGACGAGAAAACTTAAGCTCAGTCTCACTTCCATACTATTCCCATTCTAGAATCACCCTCCACCATTTTCATTGGCTAGGAAGTTCTTGCTCATCACTTAAGGCCTAACTCAAGTATTACTTCCTCCAAGAAGCCTTCCCTGGAGTCCAGGGTCTGTTTTGCTGCCCTTTCCTGTTTCCTGATAACAGCCTGTGCTTCTTTGTATCTTAGCACTCATTACCTTGTAGTCATAATTGTTAATTTCCCTATCTTCTCCACTAAACTGTGAGGAAAAGAAACATCTATTTTTGGTGTTCATAGGCAGCTCTACCACTGTGTGTTGCCTGGGTAGTAAATGGAAGAGCCTAGATTCAAACTGTCAATCTGAAGTTCATGTTCTCCCCTGGGTGTGCTGTCAAGGATAGAAGAAGGCTATATAGAGAGCCCTCTGCATCACAAAGTACAAGATAACTCAATTATGAAGTGATATCAAGTGAAAGCTCTCATTTGAAGGAGAAATGAGAAGTCACCTTCCAAGAACTCAAGCCATGAAAACAGAAAGTCTTCCCAGGCATCACTGATTAGAAAACAATTTTAGACTTTGCTAAGGCCCTGGAAGGCTGTGACATTTAAAGAGGCGAGTCTATACCTTGAGTCTGTGACTAAGATATAATGTGACAGGTGAATTAGGAGCCAGCCTTGGCAGGCCCACTGGGACAGCAACCTTCCTCCCCCTACAAAGCCATCAGAAGGCAATCAATTTTCCCTTTCGGGTTCTGTTTTCTAAAAGCAGACCAGAGGGTCCTGCAACTCTTCTTTTAATTCTGCTCTAAATAGATCTCAGAAAATCAATGCCTTTCATTTCTGGATCCCTAGAGTCAAGCCTAGGAGCTCTGGTAGCATAGTGGCTAAGACACTTGCCTGCTAACCAGATGGCTGGCGGTTCAAACCCACCAGCCACTCCTCGGAAGGAAGGTT
>NW_006921631.1:9673331-9715968 GCF_000298275.1 Orycteropus afer afer | reverse complement strand
GTCGCTATGAGTCGGGGCCGACTCGACGGCACATAACAACAACAACAACAGAGTCAAGCCTGGTGCCTGACACTAAGCCCAGAGGGATGGGACAGGCAGGAACAAGAATTTGCCTCACATATTCATCAACCTCAGAGCTCCTAAGGCATGGAATCTGGACCACAGGTAGTAAGGGAGATTTTAGGTGGTATTTTAGATGGTACATAAGAGAACTTTTAAAAAATATTAAAAGTTTTATATTTGTTATATATTTCCTTTTGTTTATTAAAAATAACTGGGCTTCTGGGTTTGGTTGCTTTTTAAAAAACAAAATGACCTTTTTAAATATAGTTTTGCAAGTTTTTAAAAAAGTACTTTAAGGAAATTTCTAAGTGTAGCAGAAACTTAATATGTAAAATTATAAAAATAATATGCAAATGAACAATATCTAAAAACCACTGTACAGATATATCATCAATATGGACTTTGAAGAACTCAAGTTTTTCCAAAAATCAAACAAGATAATGATTGTGAAAGTGATTTTAAATTTAAAGCATATTATTATTACAAAATTAAGACAATCAGAACATGCCTTGACTATTCAGTGGGTGGTGAGCATGGTTCATTGTGAAGACAGAATGAAATCGTGAGTTAAGATCTGATTTTCAATGACTTAAAAATGTGATTTATATCCACTGAACCAATGACTGAGAAAAGGTAGGTGTTTTATAACCACATTCCTTTAAAAAATGAAGTTCAAAAAGACAATACATCTTTCACAAATGCATTTTGGTTCTTTGTCTCTCACAACAAACCAGTGGTTCTTAGAATTAGCTTTACTCTTAGAAAAGATGGAAAACAATGGCTATTATGACAAATGTGTTTCTCAATGGAAAATTAATCTATTCTCACAAGTAGACACTGAAGCATACCTATCTGTGACATTTCTATCAGCCTCTTGCTCCTCCTCACTCCTTCTGTTCATAGTTACATGAAAAGTGGAGTCCATGGGTAGTACAAATGGTTAACATGCTTGGCTGCTAACCAAAAGGTTGGTGGTTTGAGTTTGTCCAGAGCTTCCTTCAAAGAAAGACGTGGTGATCTCCTTCTAAATCATCCTCAGAAATCCCTATGGAGCACATTACCACTCTGACATGAATTGGAGCTGACTCAATGGTAAGTGGTTGGGTTTAACATAGAAACTATAGCCAGTACCAAAAAGCACACAAGTTTTGCAAAAACCTAGTTTTAGCTTACTGTTTTTTCTTCCTCTTCAAGCCTTCTGCATGAGCTATGAACAAAGAAATGAAACTGGCAGGTTTCCTTTCAGCACCAGTCAGAAAAAGGAGGGGCAGGCTCTTTTGTGGCATATGGGTGCCATTTACTGATCTGAGGTAAACTCTGTCCACCTTCAGCTTAGCCTGCACCTAATCTTACTCTGAGTTTTCTGTAATGTCCCTTCAGCCTGTGCCTCTCTGTGTGATGACCCCTGCCCTCTGCATTAAACAAGTCTTGCTCACTCCCTGACACTACACCTTCTCCTTCCTCTTTAGCCACTCACACCATGCCCACTGTGCACAAATTCTGTACTCTCCAGAGTTCATTCTCTTTGCTCAGACAACGATTGTATAAAAATAATTATCTGATGGGACATGACTAGCAGAGTTTCTCAGGAGCTTCCTTTCTCTCTACAACATACTCTAGAAAAGTCTTTCATATCCCTATGCCTCATTCCCACCAATGAGGAGGTGGCATATAGTAATCTCTCAAATTCCTTCCAGATTTAATGTTTTATGAACGTGAGAATGGGATATTGCTCCCTGGTATCTAAAAGAAGGAAGTGTAGTCTACTATGGTCTAGAATGGGCTCAGGGAACTCTTTCATCACAAATTAGACCATGTTAGACTCTAGAGTGTTTGGGATTTTGAATCAAAGGTTGAGATGCTGAGAGTGTCACCCAGAACCAAAATTGTTAACTAAACCTGTGGATTACAATGATCATAACTACAATGATTTCTAGTCACTATTTGCATTGTGGCACTGCAGTTTCAAGGGTATCAAACTCAAAACCAAACTCGCTGCCATGGAGTCAATTCCGACTCATAGCGACCCCCACTGGGTTTCCAAGGCTGTAAATCTTTACAGCAGCAGACATGTTTCTTCCCCAGAGTTGCTGATGGGTTCAAACCACTGACCTTTTGGTTAGTAGCCAAAATGACTTAACTGCTACACCATCAGAGCTCCTTCCAAGGGTACAGTCCTATGGAAAAGAGAAGAGCTCTGTAGTCAAAACACCCTGGGTTGGATTTAAGGCTCCAACAATTACTATCTGTGCAGCCTTGATCAAGGGACCTGACCTCTCTGAACTTTAGTTTCCTCACACATGTAATTCTTACATGTGATTAATTAAACTGAGGTAAACTTTCCTACCTCGGAGGATTGCTGAGGGCCTGAGACCAATATATAGTAGCTATAATTACTATACTGTAAATTGTGTGACTCAGAAGGAAGATGGGGCAATCTACTTCCATAGTGATACTGCCTCGGAAACCCAAGGAGGGGTCGCTGTGAGTCGGGTCCAACTCGACGGTACATAAGAACAACAACAAATTGTGTGAAGGGAGAGAGAGACTATGCCTGGCTTAAAAGCCATTTAAAAGATTATACATGTAATGGGTGCAGCCCAAATCAAGTCCATAGTGGATGCTCAATTAAGGGCTATCACTACCAGTATGACCACACCAGCTGTTACAATACTGAGTTTCCTGAGCTGGTTAGTAAGTAGCCAGTGCCCTGGGTCTAGATTGCCTCTCCATCACCCTGGCCTCTCTGATCCCTTTTGTAGGATTCCCTAGACTTCCTCATACTCCAGCCTGGCACAGCACAGATCTTCAACACTGACTTCCATTCTGAACACATAGATCCCCACTGGTTGTCAAGCATTTTCAATTTCACCCTCTTGCTGTTAATCATTATTAATAAATCATTACCAATAAATCTTACTGTGTTAAAAAATATCTTTCATTGCAGCACTGTTCACAATGGTCAAAAGATGGCAACAACCTAAGTGCTCATGAAAAGAAGAACGAATCAACACAATGTGGTATAACTGTACAATGGAACATTATTCAGCCATGAAAAGAAATGAAGTCCTGATATATGCTTCAACATGCATAAGCCTTGAAAACATTATGTTGAGTGAAATAAACTAGTCACAAAAAGACAAATATTGTATAATCCCATTTACATGAATTATAAAAATAGGCAAATATATAGAGACTCAAGTTTATTAGTGGTCACCAGGGGAAGGTGAAAGAGGAATGGGGAGATTTTTGCATAGGGGCACTGGGCTTCTGTTAATGATAGTGGAATAATTTGGAAAGGGACAATGACAACGGTTGCACAATATGATGAGCATAATCAGTGTCACTGAACTGTACATGTAAAAAATTGCCAAATGGGTTATTGTACATTTGTTTTTATAGTAATAAAATGATTTAAAAAAAGAAAACAAAAAAACTATGTTCCTGATGTTTACCACAACTTTTTTCATGTGAAATCTCTGAGCAACAAATTACTTATATGTGTGTGTGTGTGAGAGAGAGAGAGAGAGAGAGAGATTTTGATTGAGAAAGTGGAGCCCAGGTTCTTAAAACTACCAAGGTAAGGATGTTGCTTAGCAACTTTGTCCTCATACAGTCTTTCTGACTGGCCAGGCAGTAGAGAGTCTACTGTCCTATTAGCAAGTCTTTTCAGGATGGAATGGAAACGTATGATGAATCATTGATAACAGCTAATGTCCACCCATGGGGAGGGGGACAGAGCTAAAGTCTTGCTATTTCCAAGAGTCAGGACCTTCCTTTTGAAGTCAGAGATCACTGTTGGGCCCGACCCCACTCTGTTCTTTCCCAGAATGGGAACAATCACATGCCAAAGCCTGTCTCCTCCTTGCTAGTGAGAGATAGAGTATGCAAGCCTAAGAACCATAGAGTATTCAGACACCTGGTCTGCTCTTCTTAGTCGAAGGGAAACTTATACACATACCCTTTCCCTGATTGGCCCTTCTCAATACTGTCAGGCAGCTGAGCAAGTTACACAGGGGGCTGCCATGTGAAGGCACTCTGAGGAACAGTGTTATTTCCCCCACTAAGTAAGAAAAATGACAACAACAATAACAATAGCTAATGTTTGTTCAGCATTGGTGGTTCAGTGGTAGAATTCTCACCTTCTATGTTGTGTAGTGGTTAAGTCATTTAGGTGCTAACCAAAAGGTTGGTGTATCAAACTCACCAGCTGCTCCATGGAAGAAAGAGGAGGAAGTCTCCTTCCATAAAGATCTTCAGTCTAGGAAATCCAATGGGGGTCACTATAAGTCACAATCAATTTGATGGCAGTGAATTTGGTTTGTTGATGGCATGGGACACCCAGGTTAGATTCTCAGCCAATGCACTTCAATATGCAGCCACCACCTGTCTCATGTTGCTATGAGGCTGAACAGGTTTCCTCCTTCCAGACTAAGGAGGACTAGGAAGAAAGGCCTGGTGATCTACTCCTGAAAATCAGCCAGTGAAAATCCTATTGATCACAACAGTCCAATCCACAACCAACTGTACAGATGGCACAGGATCAGGTAGGGTTTTGTTCCATTGTACATGAGGCCACCATGACTCAAGGCCAACTTGATGGCTGCTAACATTTATTGAGCAATGCTAGGAGGCAGACTTGGTTCTAAACACTTGAATAACTTTTTTAATATCCACAACACCTCCTTTGAGGTTGGTATTATTATTATCCCTATTGTACATAGGCAAAAACTAGAACATAGAGAAAGTAAACAATTTGCCCAAGGGAACACAACTCAAAAACAAAAACAAAAACCCAAATTCACTGCCATCGAGTTGGATCCTACTCATAGTGACCCCTCATTGGGTTTCCGAGGTGGTATCACTACGGAAGTAGATTGCCCTTCTTTCCAAGGAGTGGCTAGTGGGTTTGAACCGCCAGCCTTCTGGTTAGCAGTCAAGTAAGTGCCTGAGGCACTACCCTACCAGAGCTCCTGTTCACCTTATAGGCCTATCTTTCGCTTGGCTGATAATTGAATCATGGGAGTTAAGTTCACTTCCTAGCTTGAAGGGTGTCTAAGTGCCACAGTCTCAGCAGTCCACCAGTCCTCAGCAGACAAGCAAACTGGGACTTTTTTTTTTTTTTTAATGATTTTGAGTTTAGTTCCACATTTCCCCCCACACTATCTGGGACCTCTCATTGTGATCTCTTTCAGACCAGTCAGCAGTGGTAACCAGGCATTATCTAGTTCTGATCTTGGAGTTGTGGAGTCTGGGGTTCTTGTGCTCCATCAGTTCTTTGGACTAATTGCTAACCGCCTTTTCAAAATCGCTTTCATATAAACCCTTCACTATCACCCTGAGATTAAAGGGGAAATATTTGATTCCCATTTTACAGCTGTAGAGCTCTGCATTGTAACACATGTGGAAACAGAGATACAGAGGTCCAATTTCCAGTCAGTGGGAAGCAGAAGTAGAAGCTGCATCTCTTGATGAGAGCTTTCTCTGCTCCCAAAGCCCTTTCTGGATTCCTCAGCTGGGAAATAAAGGAACCTGATGAAGTGCTGAAGAACAAACCCTCTTCCTGCTCCCATGGCTTCAGGGCAGAAATTTGAAGAACTAAAGAAGCAACAGCTGGTGGGCTGGCCAGTGCAGCCCTGACCACACAGGGCAGTTCCACCTGGGTTTATGCAGTCCCCATTAAGGAGCTCTGGTGGCATAGTACCAAAGGCATTTGACTGCTAACCGGAAGGTTGGCAGTTCAAACCTACCAGGCACTCTGCAGAAGGAAGCCTGGGCAATCTACTTCAATAAAGATTTACTGCCTCAGAAACCCAAAGGGGGTCGCTATGAGTCAGAATGGACTCAATGACAATGAGTTTGGAGTTTCAGTGGTGTATTGGTTAAGGCATTTGGCTGCTAGCCAACGGATTGGTGGTTAAATTCGCCAGCTGCTCAGTGGAAGGAAAATGAGGCAGTCTGCTTCTGTAAAGATTTACAACCTTGGAAACCCAATGGAGGTCGCTATGAGTCAGAATCAACTTAAAGGCAGTGAGTTTTGGAGTTAAAGGAGGATTAGCTGACAGGTTGAGGGATAGGAGGCAGCTTCTTCTAGTGCTTAGAGGAGGGGAGGGGATGAATGGCAGCCCCTCTCTCTCCCTTCCCCCCTCTGTTCTTTCCATTCCCCCAACACCCATAAAATCTGCAATGATGGAGATAGTGAAAAGCAGAGAAAGATTGATAATCAGCCTCATTATTACCAGCATTATATATAATTATAGCAAAACTTCACTCATTTGGATCAATTGAGAGAAAAATCAATCTAAATTTGTGACAAGTTGGCAGATTACTTTTAAATTACAGTTTTATTACTTCTAAGTAACACACGTGAAGAGTTTGTATTTCAAGTACCACAAGCTAATGGTTACTAAGTGGGGACTTTATAAAACCTGCTTTAAAACACTCTTTTGTAATTAACACTCGGCTAATATGCTAATGATGCTCCTAATATGCTTTTTAAATAGCTTGAAAACAGATGTATCTTAAATAGGCTCAACAATTAGCCTACAATCTTATTTGCTTTAGCAAATCTTTATTTTATTTTATTCATGAATGAGCAAATACAAATTAGTTTATACTATGACCAATTTAATCACCATTCCAAATTAATTGTGTCATAAATTAATAAAACCATATTGGTGGTTAGAAACCACACTTTTAGAACTTGAAGAACACCTCATTTCCTAGAAGAGGAAATAATCCCAGAGACACTGAGTGACTTTCCCAAGGCCACACAGAGTCAGGACAAAAACACTAGGTCTTCTGACTCCTGGGTCCAAGCTTATACCACTCATTACATACTGCCTTACATTCAGAAAACATCTTAATTATAAGGGGCCTTCAAGGTGCTGAAGTTAATGCTCAGCTGCCAACCAAAAATGTCAGTGGTTGGAGTCCACAAGCTGCTCCGCAAGAGAAAGATGAGGCAGGCTGCTTCTATAGAGATTTTAGCCTTGGAAACATTATGGAGCAGTTCTGCTCTGTCCTGTAAGGCAGCCATGAGTCAGAATTGACTCAACGGCAATGGATCTGGGTCATTTTTAGATGTATGCTATTTATTTCCTTATCAGTTATTGGTTCAGTCAGTCAATAAAATGTATATATATCTGTATATATCTTTGTGGCATGCCTACAGTATGCCCTGTTAGGCACTACAGATATAGCAATTCCTCTTGGAGCCCACCATCTACTTCATTCCAGCTTCAAACTGAATCACAATTGCCAGTAGGGCAGGAATTATCCCCATTAGACAGATGAGGAAATAGGTTCAGACTGATAAAGGGACTTTTTCAAGGGCTGGCTATAAATTTTTCTAGACCAAGAATCTAGTCTGCTGTGCTTTCTGTCAACCTTTCTGCATATTATCGATGGTATTTTGCTTGCATTCCATCTTTCCTACCCCAAATCAAATTATGAACTTTGCAGGTATAGACAGATGTTATGCCATCAGAATCAACTTGAAGGCACACAACAACATGTATGAGTGTTACCAGGAGATCTACTAACAGTGACAGCTTTCTGTCCATCTGGTGGCATGGTGGTTAAAGCATTCCACTGCTTACCAAAAGATGGCAGTTTGAACCCACCAGCCACTCAGAAAGAAAGATGAGGCAATCTGCTTCAATAGAGTTTCAGCCTTGGAAAATCCTAATGGGCCACATTTACTCTGTCCTAATGTGTCACTAGGAGCTCTGGTAGCATAGTGCCTAAGGCACTTGACTGCTCACCAGAAGGCTGGCAGTTCAAACCCACCAGCCACTCCTCAGAAGGAAGGTTGGGCAACCTACTTTCCGTAGTGATACTGCCTCGGAAACCCAAGGAGGGATCTCTATGAGTCGGGGCCAACTCAACGGCAAACAACAACAACAACAATGCGTCACTGGGAACTCTGGTAGCATAGTGCCTAAAAGCACTTGACTGCTAACCAGAAGGCTGGCAGTTCAAACCCACAAGCCACTCCTCAGAAGGAAGATTGGGCAATCTACTTCCGTATTGATACCGCCTCGGAAACCCAAGTAGAGGTCGCTATGAGTCAAGGCTGACTTGACGGCACATAACAACAACAACAATGGGTCACGACAAGTTAGCATTCGCTTGATGGCAGTGGGTTTGGTTTGGTTTTATACACTGGTACACCATGGTCCTGTCAGTCCACAAAGACAAATGCCAGTGAATGTTTGAATGTTTGAAGTGTTTGCTGAGGGCTCCCCCATTCACTCTTTATTCCTGAGGTCCTTGAACACTAATTTATTCTCACCCAGCTCTTGAATCTATGATCCTGACCTCAATTCCTTTCTCTGCCTTTCTGGAACTCTTGTTCAGATGTGTTCTCCCTACCCTCTAAATATGGACTATCTTCTAAAGACTGCAGTTATCTTAAAATATAGTGAAATATATTCTTTGTACAACTTTATCATTGAGTAATGCACATAGCACTTTTTGTTCTTGGAGTCTGTATTGCTTGGATTCCTTCACTTAAATTCAGTCCCCAAAAATAATTTCCAGAAATAAGAAATTCTCAAATGTCCTGAAGGCTTTTGAGCTTGTAACTACTTTATACATTCCTTCAGGAAGGAGGAAGAGTCTTCAGTTCTTTGTCTCCCTCACGACCCTTGCACAGGGCAGGTGCTTAGCCAGTGTACTGACTGACTGGCTGGTGGCATTCCCAGGTCAGACAAATATTCTTTCCTGCTGGTGATCACTAACCTTTGCTTAACCCCCCAAATCACTGGGACTGAGAAAACACATGCGCAATGAGCTCCACATTCACCAAAAGACACTACCAGTTGCTGTCGATTCCAACTCATGGTGACTCCATGTGTGTCAGAGTGGAACTGTATTCCATTTTCAATGACTATGATCTTTCAGCTCTGGTAGCGTAGTGCCTAAGGCACTTGACTGCTAACCAGAAGGCTGGCAGTTCAAACCCACCAGCCACTCCTCGGATGAAAGATGGGGCAATCTACTTCCATAGTGATACTGCCTCGGAAACCCAAGGAGGGGTCACTATGAGTTGGGTCCAACTCGACGGACCATAACAACACATGATCTTTCAGAAGGAGATCTCCAGTCCTTTCTTCCAAGACACCTCTTGGTGAATTCAAACAGCCACCCTTTCAATTAAGTGCTTAACCATTTGCACCACCCACAGACTCTCCACTTGACACTAATGAGCAATGAAATGAAAAAGAGGGACAAAGGAGGTGGTGAGTCATGGGTGGACATGAAACCCAGCCAGCCTTGAAGAAACATCCCGAATATTTATTAAGCACTTTCCTTATACTGTTCTTCTGACTTCTTGTCAAGGCTTATTTATTTATTTTTAATTAAAGATTACAAGCCTTCCCTGATGCCTTTATGTTTCTGAAATTCAGATGTTCATGGTGAAATCTCATCAGGAGTCTGAGATTGATCTTAAGCATAGAGACCCTTGCTGCCCACCTCTCCACAGAGACTCCAGGTTGTTCAATTTGCAGTTGAGGAAAATGAGGAGGTCATGACCCATCCAGTCACCAGCCTGGGGCCAGGGTCTCCTGAAGTATCAGTGCTGCCAGTCCCAGGTCATGGCTCCCATTCTGCCTGGGTTATGAGCACATGCCCGGGGAATGATTGTTCTAGCACACTTTTATGAAATCAGCATTCCCTCGGGGGCAGGATTCACGTCTTATTTTCTTCACTTTGTCAGGATCTCATCATACACAGTCTAATGCTTTAAACATGTTCCTCTAAGAAAAACCTACACACAACATTCTAACTGGATTTAGTACCACAGTCTCCAAATTCTCTGTGAAATAGGAAGAGGGAACTGACTTTTATTGTATGCTTACAATTTGCCAGGCATTATTTTATTTATAGTATAGAAGTTTCACTCTTACCCTATGTGGTTAGTGCTATTGAGCAAATTTGGAGGTTGGGTTCTCTGTAGCTGACCCTCCCTTTTTCTTCCTCCTGTCTGCCACCCATGTGACCCCTGAGGGGGTCCAGGGGAACTCAGTTTGAAGACCAAGAACACCTGCAGGTCCTGGGCAAGCCACACCCACTTTCCTCATCTGTAAAATGAGAGGTAGACCAGATAATCCTCAGGCCTCTTTCTGTGGTTTTGATGATTCAGTTCTGTGACAGGAAGCCAAGACAGTTTAGACTTGCTAACTGGAGAGCAATCAGAAATGGTAATAAAACTTCTCCAGAATGACCCTCAAGGGGACAGCAAACTTCCTGGCACACAGCCATTAGCATGTCCACTTGTTTACACATTGTACGGCTGCTTTTGCTGTGACAGAGATGTAAGACCTATAAAAACTGGCATGTTTACTATCTGGATCTTTACAGAAAAGTTTGCCGGCTCCTGCCCTAGAGTATAATACTGGGCTCCATGTATTAAAATACAGTGGACTTCTCTACCTTTGTTTTATTAGCACCAAACGAGCTCTGGTGGAATAGTGCTTCCTCAGGCATTTGACTGCTAACCAGAAAGCTGGTGGTTCAAACCCATCAGCCACTCCTCAGAAGGAAGATTGGGCCATTTACTTCTGTAGTGATACCACCTCAGAACCTCAAGGAGGGATCTCTATGAGTCAAATTAACTCAACGGCAGTGAGGGTTTGTTGTTTTTTTTTTTTTTAAAGGAGCCCTGGTGGTGCAGTGGTTAAACAATCAGCTGCTAACTGAAAGGTGGGTTGTTTGAATTCACCAGCTGCTCCACTGCAGAGAGATGTGGCAGTTCTATTCTGTCCTATAGGGACTCTATGAGTCAAAATCTGCTCGATGGCAGTGGTTTGTTGTTGTGGTTGTGGTTGTGGTTAGCACCTTTGGGGGCCCAGTCCTCCTACCTCAATCATTTTATTCATACCTGCAACTATTTAAGTTCAAAAGCAAAAATTCATATGACCAATGAAGTAAGTTGTGAAGAGTAAAGGGTAAGAATCAAATACATTAGTCGTTGCTCTTACACATTAATTCTCTCATTTGAGGCTGATCTGGAACCACCTACTTTTTGATTAGCAGCCAAGCACTTAACTAGTGTGTCACCAGGGCTCCTCTGCAAGTACAATATAAGATTTAACACAGCTGCCCCCAGCAAGAGTGCCTGGATTTGAATCCTGGCTCTGCTTCTTACTAGCTGGGTGATCTTGGATAGGTTGCTCAACCTCTCTGTGTCTCACTTTCCCTGTCAGCAAAACAGGTAGTGATAATAGTACCCAATCTCCAAGGGTCTTTGAGACTATTAAATGATACGAGGCATGTAAAGCTCTTGGAAGAGTGTATAGCACATAGTAGGTACTTAATAAGTGCTAGTTATTAATTTTATTCTTTTGTGAAGATCACTGAGCCAAGACCTGGACCAATCTCATGACAGCCACTAAAACCCAGGCAGTGTAGAAAATAAACTTCTTACACTCTCTGGGCTTCTGTGTCTTCTACTTTCAAATGAGAAGAGAAAATACCAGCTTCCTGTGGGACTCCCTGGCATCCCAGCCACCAGTTCTGGTGGCTACATTTTCTGCAGATGCACAAACTACATAATGAGGGGAAGGAAGAGGTGGGGAATTTAGATTACTTTTTGCACAATTTCTTTCCCTAGTTGCTATTCAGCTCTTTATCTCTTGGTAAGATTGTAAATGTTTCAGAAAATAGTTTATACTAAATATGTTCCTTCCTACATCTCATAAACAGTTACTTCTTCCTACATAAACCCTAACCACTTACACCCATGGTAGGTCCCAATTAGCGCCACCCACACGTCTGCAGAGAAAAAAAAAAAATGTTCTGATGCACTTAGACACACAGACACACACCACTAACACACACACACATACATAAACACGTTTACACATGTGCACTATCCCCCTCACACATATCATCCTTCCACATACGCACACATCTGAACACACATATACTCCCATACACACTCACACATGAGCACCTCTAACTCAACCCCTCCTCTATGGCTATTGTTAGGTGAACAGAGACCTGTTTTACAGGTCAGGGTCCATGAGGCAGGACTCTTGCAGATCAGTAGGCCTCAGGAGAAGCCTCCAGAGGTCACTATTGCTCCTCAATAGCTCTCAAACTAGCTTGCACTTTATTCCTCAATGGCCAGGCCATTATGACTACAGCCTTGAGACTGGATTTCCAGAAGCTGGATTGGGGCTCTTCGCCCCCTTGGGGTGGAGGGAAGTGCTGCTGCCCCTCAGCTTCACAGAGCAAATCTGTCACTTATAGAAGCCACGAGAGGCAGCTATGCAGAGGATGGACTCTGAAGCCAGACTCCTGGGTTCAAATTCTTGGCTATGCCATTTGCTAGCTTTGGAACCTTAAACAAGTTACTTCACCTCTCAGTGCTTCAGATCCTTTATCGATAAGAGGAGTGTGATGATGATGGTAACAGCATCTACTCATAGGATTGTTAAATGAGTTGAGATTAGTAAAATGCTTGCAATGGTAGCTGGTACTTAGTCAGTGTCACACCATGTTTGTTACATTAAATGAGAGAAATCCTCTCTCTCCCTAATCTCCTTCTCACCCTAAGGATTACTGCACAATTGGATGGGGGGATTACAGACTTGGCTTTGCCATCTTAGAGCCAGGAACTGTCTCATCGCAGGAAAACAAATCTCTTACTGAGCAGCTGTCAGACCCAGGACTTGGCAGAGAATGAGAAGAGAAGGGTTCTCCCATCATCATGGATCATGGCAGGGCCCAGAGCTGGGAAAATGGGCGCCTTGGTAGGGCCACTGCCACCCAGGATAGTCACCACCCTTTGGCCAAGTTGGCCAGTTTCTTATTCACTGATTGGCACTATAGTCTTAAATCTGGTAAGTACAGGCCTAGACACAAATCCCGGGTATTGTTTCCAAAGGGTGAAGCTGGTCCCCCTACAGATTCTCACACGCATCACAGGAGCCCTCTCTGGTTCCATTTGCTAAGATATAAAAGCATAATGGGTCTATACCTTTATCATTTAACGAATGCAGCATAAATTGCTGCATTGGTGCCAAAGCTAGCCAAAGCTGCAGGTGACTTGAACTCCAGTGCTCAGGTTCCCCTTATGCCTGCAGGTGAGCCCTCTTCTCCACTCCCTCCCTCCCCATGGCAAATTCTCCAGTTCTGGACCAGCTTCCCTACAGATGGAGGCATGTCTTTTGGCTGTGTTTTTGCCTCCTCTTAATGCCTGCATACAAATAGAATGAAAAACATCAACATAACTAAACAAAATAATTGTTTGCCTCTCCAGGAATGACAAGGAAAAACCGTATTCCAGGGAGCCACTTAAACAACCTAGATGACCCTTTCCTCTTTTTCCCTATGTCACATGGACCTGTTTTCTTCCAAGGCTGCACACTTGTGTTTCTTTCCATCTGAAACCTAACTACACTAAATACTGGGGTTCCCACAACTATGGAAATTTAAGCCAGAGTGAGTGGATTTAATTTTATTTTCCCAGATTCCTAGTTCATTCTATTCTATGGTAAGTCCTGATTTTTTAATTAACTTGCGTGTTAGTATCTGAGTAAATGGAAGGGATGAAAATATTAACTTTTATTAAATACAAAATAGCACTATAGTAGTTGCTTTTTCATTTAATTCTGCTAGTCATTTAATTCTCAAGTATACTCTAAAGATGGGATTATACATTCCATTTTAGAGATAAAAACTGAGGCTTAGCTCAGAGAGTTTCAGTATCTTGCCTACAGTCACACAGCTGGCTCAGCTCAACCAAATTCAGTTCACTAGTTCCATCTCTGTTTGTCTCTGTTTCTCCCTTTCTTTCTCTCATATGCTTTTTTCACTATGTCAGATTAAAGCAATACTATCATAAATCTAAATCAGGAGCTTCTCTGGAAATGCTCTATCACTCAACCTTATATATCTTTCAACTACTCCCTGCCTTCCATTAGGTCTCAGTTTCTCTCACTGCTGTCAAGTCAATTCTGACTCATAGTCACCCCCATTGGGTTTCCCAGATGGTAAACCTTTACAGAAGTAGATTGCCCCATTTCCTTCCATGGAGCAGCTGGTGGGTTTGAACTGTCAACCTTCTGGTTAGCACGCAAATGTTTAGGTCACCAGAGCTCCTTAGGCCTCAGTTTATACATCTATAAAACAAGAGTTCTAAGACACACTTTAAGATCCCTTAGGATGCTAACATTCCAAGATTCTAGCAGGCAGCCCCTGTAGAATTTTAGACTAAATCCTCTTTCTCCAATCAGTATCTTAGCTCTCTCCCTAAATCCTTCCACCTTCAAACTTGTCTCAAAGGGTCTCCTCAGCGTTAATGAAGTCATATCCTCATGGAGATCAAAGATCCCAAGAATTTGGCAAAGAATAAGCATGTTCCTCAGTCAACTGAACTCAGAAGGAAAGGAAAAAATGATTCTCAGCTCTGTGAATGGGACAGAGATGAGAGCTGAGAAGACTTTTCACACCCAGGGCTCAACTATGAACTGGAGATCAAATGTCCAGGTCACAACATTGGCCAACACTCTCCCTCGGCCTTGTCACTAGACTGGCCCAAATAATTTAAATATTACCTCTTCCAGGAACCTTCTCATGGGGCCGCTCTTCTGTGTCCAGGTAGCTCCTTTCTCACGCCTCCCATAAAGCACACACTTGGCAATATTACAATGTGTTTAAAAAACCTGCTCTAGTCTAGATCAGGGACTGCATCTCATTCATATGTGTATTTCTAGCACTTAACACTGTGCTTGGCTCAGAAAAACTGCCCAATGAATGAGCAAACCATCTGGCCAAAAGCCTCCAGGCAGCAACCACATCCACCTTGCGGTTTCTACCATGCCCCATCAAGTGTTCTGCCCAGCAAAGTGGGCAGCCTTCATTCCCAAGCCTTCAGATGAATTGGCTGTCTGTGCACTGAGGAGGTCAGGGGAGCTGAGACTTTGGAGTTCTCAAGACCTTACAAGAATTTCTGCTTTGTCCTGCCTGCCAGCATCCACAGGGCAAAAGCTGCCCTTTGGCTCCCAAGAACAGGAGCTACATGCCACCAACTGACAAGTGAGAGGCCAGTTGGTCAGCTGTTTGTCCCATTTACTCAAAGCTGGACGACTGCTAGTGTTGTTCCTATCACTGAATGGAGGGATCCTTTGGACAGACATGCTGGATGTTAAGGTGGTCCAAGGGCCAGTCTTTGGAACTAGAATCCTCTCTGAGGTGTGACTGGACTGCCCTGTCTGGCTTGGCCTCTTGGATCTCATGTTTGCCAAGATCTGTTAAGACCCCAGACTCTTGTCCCCCCAGATCCCAATTTCAGAGTGGAAATGATGGCAGTGACCCATGCATTGGAATTGGGGGCAAGCAGAGAAGGAGATAAGAGGCTATTAGTAAATAAAAAAAGAAGAAACCAGAAGAAGGAAAACCAGTGGCAAATTAAAGTGCTATGTTTTCTTTTAAAAAATCCAGTTATAGGGAAATCTGCTTTTATACTTTTAGAAAAATCTTGCCCTTGTTACTAAGTATCCCAGAGACCCAGCATATAGATAAACCTTTTTGATCACATTTTTTTTTCATTACAAGTTGAGTAATAGGTATATTATAGTAATTTCTCTTTAACTCCTCCACTTTTCAAGCCCACACCAACACAGTGGGTTATAACAAAGCTCTTAGTCTATCTTTGTCTCAGACGTTCTCAGCATGTTGGCTTAGGCACTCTCCTTAGAATATCCCCTTTTCTGTTCACTCCTCCTGCTATGCACTCCGGAACATACTCTCAACCTCTCCCTCTCTCTCTTTCTCTTGTGCATAGACACAGACTCTTACAGAAGCAACGTATATGCATATAAACATATATACTCTCCTTCTAATTCAACACTAATCTAGTTATCCAATTCCCTCTCCGTTTTTCCCGACAGGTCCACACAGTGAAGTCCAAGTGAGATACTTACCGCCAAAGCCGGTGGGAAACTTCATGAAGTGAGAATAATTTCCATACATGTTTACTCTTCAGTTCATATTTCTCTCTTGCCTGTCTTCTAAATATTACAGCCTCTCCCAGCTCCTAGGCAAAGCTGGACTCTCTTCAACTTGGGCTAACAAGAGTGGTCATTGCTTCCTTGCAGCCCCAGGAGTACAGGCTGGGCCAGCCCTCTGGGATTAGTCAGGAATCTGCCTCTAGATCTGAGAGTCCACATAGTGCGTTCGAGAGGGCTGTGGCAGCAGCAGCTGGTGCCTGTCAGTAATCACGCATAATGCTGCTGTTGCTGCTGCTGCCACTGCCGCTGCTGCTACTCTTGCCACCGCCACCGCTGCTGCTGGAGATCCTGTTGCTAGTTTGATTAACTCAGGGCTGGGCTGATGCGTGTGACTCTTCCAGCTCCTGGCTTGTCCCCGGAGGTCCCTACCAATGGCACAATCTATTATCTAGGAAGCCAATCGATATATGACCGCCCCAGAGTAGGTCAGGAGAGAGGGGGAGGTTACAAGGGATAGGAGAGTCTTTAGGTGGCTTTTCCTTGACTCGCACCCACAAAAATCAATGGGATTTTATTAAAATGCATTTTCTCACTCTGGCTTCTATCTGTCCAATGCACTTGGTATTTGATCTGTGGAAGGGGGTGGGTGTGGGTAGAGAGAACAGAGCCCTTTCATAAGCATGAGATTACAGAAGCGTGAGACTCAATCCCCAGCTATGGAAAACTAAAATAGAATGGCCTCTGCATTTTGGAGTAGGCCTTGCAAGCTTTAGTGGCTGGAAGCATTTATTTGAGCCCTAACATGGAAACCCTAACAAGGAAGTCAGAACAAGTGTACTTGGGAGCCACAGCTCATTCACGTGAAAAACTTAAAGGTAGTGAGAATGTGCTAGCTCCATGTGGTGGTCATTCTCTGACATTTCACTGGAGGGACACAGTTATAACCACTGTTATTGTGTCATTTGTTTAAAAGGCACCACTGTCTCCTCACTGACACAGAGACTCTTTTGGGTGGAACCAATCTACAGATCAAGTCTAACCACCTCTTTGATGTTTGTGGCTTTCCTGACAATCCACTGCTCAACCTATACTTGAACACCTCCACTAACAGGGAGTCCATGACAGTACCATTTCATCTCTGGATAGCTGTTACCATACCCCCCCAAAAAAAGAAAACCTCACTGCCATTGAGTCAATTACAACTCACAGTGACCTGCACTGGGTTTCCAAGGGTGTATGTACAAATCTTTATGGAAGTAGATTGCCCCATCTTCCTTCCACAGAGCAGCTGGTGGGTTTGAACCACTGACCTTCTAGTTAGTAGCCAGATGCCTTATTCACTATGCCACCAGAGCTATTATCATAAGAATGTTTTTTATTCAGCTGAAATCTACTTTTCTCCCTAAGGCTTCTGCCACCTGGTTCTAAACTACTGACTGGAATCAAATAAGAGAAGCCTGTGGGGTCTTTCATGGTGAAGTCTCTCCTGCAAATCCTGAGACAGATCTTCCAGGTCATCGCAGCTCCAATCATTCCATCACAGAATGTTCAAGTCTATTCTTTTCCTTTGAATGCACTTTGATTTACCTAAATACCTTCATAGTGGGGTGGGGGAGATGGAAGACCTTGTTGTAATACTCTAGACATGGCCTAAATCTTCTCCTTGCTTTGTATGTGTTATGTATATGTACATGTACCTGTTAAGGGTGCAGTGCAATGAATTATTTAATATGGCCCTTCTAGCCACAGTCTCCATTGTATTGTAAATCCCAGATTTATGCCTGTGGTTATGGTCCCATTTTGGAATGAGCTGTCCATTGTTAATGAGATAAGATTAGGGTGAGATGTATCTTGAGTTGAAGCCTTATTAGAAGGTGTGACTCAAGTTGCCACCCTTAGTGTCCTTGAGGGTATGGGCTGCCTCCCATGTATATGCATCTGCTGGCAAAATTCTCTTACTCTGGATCTTGCATCTGGTTCTTTGTCATCTGACCTCTGGGTCTTGTGAACTGAGCGAACAACCTATCATCCAATCTGATTCACAGGCTTCCACAACCTTGGGAGCTATCACCTATTATCTTACCCGCCAATTTGGGTTCTCCAGCCCCTGCAACCATGTGAGTGAGAGAATCCTCCAGACTGATACCTGACCCATGGATTTTGGACTTACCAGCCTCCACAACCATGTAAGCCATTCCCTTAGTGGTTCATGAGTTCTGTGAGACATTGCAGTGAAGGCACTTGATGGCTAATCAGAAGGCTGGCGGTTCAAACCCACCAGCCACTCCTCAGAAGGAAGGTTGGGTAATCTACTTTTATAGTGATACTGCCTTGGAAACCCAAGGAGGGGTCACTGAGTTGGGTCTGACTCGACTGCACATAACAACAACAACAATAATATGGGAGGGAGAGTACTGAGGGAAGGAGGAGTAGTTGATGTTAGAGATGATGGAGTGATACAGCAGTTTGGAAAAATTAGGCATTTGGGACATGTTCAACCTTTGCCTCATAAGATCCAGCCTTGTGCTGATTCTTCTGAAAGAAATTATTCATGCACAGTTCAGTGAAAGTGCTGTTACTATACCCACCAAGGGTCAGTGCCATGGACTGAGCTCTGAGGGTCTGGAGCAGGATGTGAAGTCTTCTCCTGATGTCACATAGGACATAGAGAGTCAGACAGGCAAATCAAATCAGGGCTTCATAGGAAAAGTCAATACTAGGAAAAATTCAATACTTGGAAAACCCAGAAAATACTAGGAAAAACTAAGAATAAAGGGCCAGAATCAGGAGCAGGGTCAGAATGACAATATGAGGGCCAGAGCAAGAGCAGGTCAGGACAAAGAAAGGTCCAAGTCATTGTTGTGAAGAATCTTGGAGCATCCAGGCCTTCCTTAACTGGTTGTGAGTTCTTAGAGTGTCAGTAAAGAGTTAGGGGTGGACAGGACCAGTGCAGAATACAAGAGGGCCATTTGCTCACTTACAGTAGCTTTTAGATAGTTCCACATGTTCATTCATGTGGAACTAACTTGATAACCCCCTTTCCAGTTTTGTACATTTTTCAGACACATTCCTCATCTTATTCTTAGGCAAATGTTTCGGAGGTCGATATGCAGTATCTTCTTTTATTCTTCTACAGTGAAAATTTTGTTGATTCTTTCATCATCCCAGATCTTTTGGGATCTTGTTTTTGTCATCCAATGTATTTCTTATTCTTTCCCCCATCACATGACTTCTGCAAATCTGATGAACTGCTCTCCGTAGTTTATCCAAGTTATTGATTAAAGTGTTGTTTTATAACATACCACTAGAAAGTCTATTCAAAAGTCCCTTTTGCACTTTGCTCTGCTACTGAGTAGTTACATGGCCTAGAGAGGCTCTATCTGCAGAGAAAGCATCAACTCAGGAGCAAGCCTTACTGGGTACAAATCCCAGTCCCATTGCATACAGCCTTGTGATATTGGCATGTTACTGCATCTTCCTAGACCTCGGTTGACTCATTATTGGGGTATTCAATGAGTCAACACACGTCAATCACTTAGAATATGCCAGATACACAGTAAATGCTTGATATATGTAAGCTATTTTGTTGATGATGATGATAATGTAAACTTAAACAAGTCACTTTACCTCTTATTTCTTTTTCTTAGCATAAAATGATGGAGTAAATCGAGATGAGTTCTGATATCTTCTTTAACTTTAAAGTTTAATGCAAAATAATCCACCATCCATCCCATAGTTGTCCATTTTCTCTCCCAGAGGTATATGACGCAAATACATTGCTGATGTACAAGCTACATTTTTCTCTAAGTCTGGTATACCTATCAGAGATGGAAAGGAGTTATTTCAACACATCTGGCTCTTGGGTGAACCCATGCTGGTAAGAGTTCTTCCAAGTACTCAAAAACTATCCTTTAAGAAAGACCCTTGGGTTTTGTCCAAGGTCAATGATGATATGTTGGCACTTTGTGGCAAACTCTGCTTTCTTCCCTTTTTGCTAAGTTAGGTACATTGTCTACTTCTTTATCTCTGGACAGAATAAAGTGCAAATTCCTTAACCTCTCATTAGAAGGCCTCACCATCATGTCTCAGCCTACCTTTAAGCTTTGTGCACAAGAAAGCACTGTGGGACAGGAATCACAAGGCTACATATAGCTCTGCCATTCTCCACTTGTATGACCTTAGACAAGCACATTTAATCTCTGGGAGAAACACCCACGCTGCCTACCTCACTGAAAGGTCTTTTTTTGTGTGTGTGTGTATGTGTGTGTGAATCATAAGTGATATAAGTTGGGCATTTTTTTAACACACTGAAATTCTATGCAAACACAAGCAATCAATACTTTCCTTTTCTTCTTTCCTTCTTTTATCTGATTGTCGCCTCTGGCCTGGCTATTTCTTCCACTGTGAGAGCATGGGATGTTCATTTCAACTTCTGGTTCATTGTTTATGTCTGTTTTCCTTCTCCTACCTGTCAAAATTCTTACCTATCTTTCAAGTTCCAGCTCAGTTGCCACCATGACCACACTTACACAAAAATCTCTCCCTAGCTTAAGTCTGAAACAACCCATTGCCTGGTGTGTTCAGGTTACACTTAAAGTGTGTGACCTGTGGCATGTCCAGTGCAATGGAGCTCAATTGTTACATATCTTTCCTTTGAGTATATGTTCTCTTCATAACATGATTGCTAACTCTTCAAAGGCAATGATCTTGTATTACGTATCTTTGCTTTCTCACATAAATACTACAACACATGTTGTTGTTGTTGTTATGTGCCGTCGAGTTGGACCCAACTCATAGAGAGCCCTCCTTGGGTTTCTGAGGCAGTATCATTATGGAAGTAGATTGCCCCATCTTCCTTCTGAGGAGTGGCTGGTGGGTTTGAACCGCCAGCCTTCTGGTTAGCAGTCAGATGCCTTAGGCACTACAACACATAGTAGGTGCTTAATAAATATGTTTACACTAAAAATGATTGATAAGCTTGTACCAAGATACTCTAGGTTGCTTTCCCCATGATACCTTCCCATATGTTTTAACATCCCATTAGCAAAATACACATTTAGCTTGAACTTCAAGAGAAATGAATGTGACTTTTCTTTTTAATCCATGCTTTTTGCTTGGCACCACTGTGTCTTGTCTAAACCATTATTGACTTAACAGCATTATCCAAACTGGTATCTCTAACCTAAGCTCTTCATAGACAATATCATTGACTTCAGTCACTCCAGTGTCTCCACCTGTTACTGAATTCTCGGATGTCAAATACAAGACCAAATGCTTAATATCCATAGTTGGAATTAGCTAATTCATTCATAAGGATTCTGGGCTCACTTCTTGTCAAGGCTAATTATCTATTTCTCTTAAATGACATGTTCTGCTTTTATTAAACCCATTAGTGTTTTTGAGTAAGTAAAAAAGGAATGCATTTTCACTAGTATTTTTGACAGAATCAGCCAATAACTTTTATTTACTCTGGTAATCAAACTGTGACTTTATCTCTGTTCTTAATTTTTTTTTCCTTTGGTTTTGATCAATAATGATAACAAGTGATTATCCTTTGCAACAAATAAAAAAAAAAAAATCATTGAGTTGACAGTTCCCAATAGATATTAGTCATAGTTACAGTGGCCAATATTTTCAGAAGTAGACTGCTAAATCCTTCTTCCTAGTCTATCTTAGTCTGGAAGCGCTGCTGAAACCTGTCTGCTATGGGTGACCCTGCTGGTATTTGAAGTAGTTTCCAGCATCATAGCAACACACAAGCCACGACAGTATGGCAAACTGACAGACGAGTGGTGGTACAATAGAACACAGATGCAAATATCCCTCCACTGCTACTGTGGATTAATATCTTCATATGTGTGAATCACTTTACCTACATAACAGTATATTAAATTTCAATGTGCTTTTCCAAATATTGGAGTTAGATTGGGCAGGTTTTATCATCTTAATTTTATAAATGAGAATTAAGACAAGGCTGTGAAGTCAGAGAAGGAAAGATATTATTCTAACAAACTGTATTTTAGATGTGGTCTCATATCAAGATAGTGGCAGAAATGGATACAAAACCCAAGCCCCTGCCTCTGACTCTCAATGTGTCTTTCAGCACATCACAATCCTTCCCTCATTAATAATATACTTCTGGTGTGTATATGTGTGTGTATGGTGGGTGTGAATTGCTATATATTGTTTTTCTCTTTGCTGTTGCTCATTCCTTCATTTATTATTCAGCCAACAGTTATCAAGAGCTTATTATCTTCCAATCACTGGAGAGACACTAAAGAACAAGATAGATAGAGTCCCTGACCTCATGGGGCTCTTCTTATGGAAGAGAGAGATATTGAGCAAATAGTCACATAAATAAATATATCATTATAAACTGAGATAAATGCTATGAAGAAAAATAACTGAATGCTATGAGAGAGAATAGCAGTGAAATCTAATTAAAATTGAAAGGTGAGGGCAGATTTCTTTGAGGAAATAACAGAGTTAACAGAGGAGTAGGATTTAGTGTCGGGAAAAAAGGAGGAGGTGGGGAGATATACCAGGCAGAAGGAACTGTAGGTCTAATAGCCCCGAATGAGCTTAGTGCATTCAAGAAACTAGGGTAAAAAATCTCTGGTCTCCCATGTTATATGGTACAGCTTTTCAGAGTTCCATTATTTCACCCAGGGTTCTGTGTTCCACCTGTTATGTCACCATTGGGCTCTGCACTAGAAAACTTCTCTTTCTGGCTTTGTATCCCCTTCAACAATTTAGATAACTTGCCATTTTCCAATGGTGCCCCTAGTAATCTCCCTTCATGTGTGTCTTCATTCTGAACCTTTGCTCAGACTAGCCGTCTTTCCTACTCTCTGTTCAAATAATACCAGTTCTTCAAGGTCATTCTCATGGGGCCTTTTAGGGGGCCCTATGCTTGAACTACTCTCTCTTTTCCCTAGACTCCCATGGACTGTGATTGGGAGCATTCCATGTCACCCAATATGTTCCTCCTTGTGTTATTATTATGAAACCTTCTAAAAAAAACTGTCTCTAGACAACAAACTCTAAGTAATTGGCAACTGAATCTGATTCATTTGTAGCTTCTACAACCTTTACAACAGAAGTTAGCACATAGCAGGAACCCTGTAAATGTGTGATGAATGAACAAAAGTTTGTTGATTATGCCAAGACTTTCTGAAGTCAGCTACAGGGCATTGGGTATAAGGAGATGAGCATGTCCATTCCTATGTTCCAGCAGTTTTTAATGTCCCAAATTTCATTTTCAAGGGCTTCTTTTTCTGGAATCACAAACTCATGTGTGGACAGTCTTGATATTGGCATTAGTACAATACATCACTCTTACTGATTGGGATCCTCTGAGAACAGAATTGAAGAGCCTAATCAGAAAGAGTGCTGATTAGCTTTAAATTAAAATTATCTCAGCTACCTTCAAAAGCAGAGTCCCTAGGTGGCACAAATAATCAATACTCACAGCTGCTAACCAAATGGTTGGACGTTGGAGGTGCATTGAAAGAAAGGTCTGGCAATCTACTTCCAAAAATTCAGCCACTGAAAACTCTATTGAGAATAATTCTACTCTGACATACATAGAATTACCATGAGTTGAAATTGGCTCAATAGAAACCAGAACTGGTTACTGGTATCATCAAAAATGGAACCATTTCCATAAGGTCTGGTCCCTTTGGACCAAAGTTATATCTATGGCTGAGCAACAAATCATATTTGTATAATAGCTAATGCCTCTACTTACTGGTTAAATTGGCTGATTGAGTTAGGTTTGGCTTGAGGCAGTGGATCACAACCTTGTCTTTACATTGGAATCACCTATGAATCTTAAAAATTTATGAGGCCTGTGTTCACCTCCAGAAATTTTGGTTTGATTTGGGTTTGTGGACTGGATCTTGGGATTGTTAAAAGAAACTTAGGTGATTCTAATGTGCAGAAAATAATAATAATAAAGAAGTTAAGAAAGATCCATCAGCAGAAAATGAGAAAGAGTTTCCCAGCACAGTTCCAAGGAACTAATAAGATCTACTTTGCCCATCTGCTAGTATACAGATCGGGGCTTATTAACCCAAGTAGCAAGATGTGGTGGTTAAGGCCATCTGCTGCACAGTCTTAGCATGAGATTTGTTCATGTTCCGTCCTTAGTGTGACATACTCAAACCCGGGCCACTGCTGTCAAAAGCTTACTCATTAAAATCAAAACCAAATCCACTGCCATTGAGTCCATTCCAACTCAAAGTGACCCTTCAGAACAGAGTGGGACTCCTCCATAGGGTTTTCAAGGCTGTGAATCTTCTTGGAAGCAGACTGCCTCATCTTTCTCCCATGGAGAAGCTGGTGGATTCGAATCACCAACATTTTAGTTAGCAGGCCAATGCTTTAACCACAGTGCCACCAGAGCTCCTTAAAGATCCTACTTTAAGGCTCTTCCTCTGTCAATACTTCCTTTATAAGTAGTTTATACTTCCACTGTTCTCCCAAAAATTTGCTTAAATATTTATTATAGCACTGGATTAATTTTCCTTTGTATCATCACTAGTTGATAACCTGGAAGCTTCTTGAGTACAGAAACACTCTCTTACTCATCTTTGCATTATCCAAGTATCTAGAATTTTGCTTTGTACTCAGTAGGTGCTCAATAAATGCTTATTGAATAGATGAAGCTACCTTTCATTCATATACTCAGCCTACGGAGCTCTGGTAGCATAGTACCTAAGGCATTTGACTGCTAACCAGAAGAGTGGAGGTTCAAATCCACCAGCCACTCCCCAGAAGGAAGGATGGGCAATCTACTACCATAGTGGGCAATCCTACATCTGTAGTGATACTGCCTCGGAAACCCAAGAAGGGGTCACTATGAGTCGTGTCTGACTCGATGGCACATAACAACAATAACAACAGGCTAGATGCTGAGATTACAACTCTGAACAGGGCAAGACTTTATCCCTGCCCTCATGGAGCTATATGCTATGGGTTTATGGGTAACTTCACCTACTTTTAACTTCAAACTAAATAACATCACAAAATTTTCAAGGTGGAAGGAACAGTTGCACATATACCTCCATCTCTTGGCTCCCAGCCAAATGTGTTTTCCACAACCTCATGATGATGTTCATAAAACCCTGCCTGTCGCAATCAACTCAACCGCAGCTGCAAAGCATGTGGGAGCTCTCAGGATGCACAATAACGGTGATCATCTTGAGAGATGAATTGGGCTGAGACCAGGGGAAAACATCTGGTCCTCTCTACAGAGGGACCAGCCATGCAAATATGGGACACACTAATCCAGAGTGGGTCCAGATCCAAGGAGCCTCATTCAAGGAGGTGGATGTCAGCATTTCAGCATTAGGTTCACAGAAGCCTTTTCAAGTCCTTGAGAGGGAAGAAGAAATTCTAGTGTGGAGCCCAGCCCTCAAGACCAAGCTATGACCACTGGGATTCTACTGAACAGACATTTTTTGGGAACCCCTACTTGCCAACAACTGGCTACATATATTCAGGTGCAGATTTGGAGGCTGCAACCCAATCACACCCAGGCAAAGCAGTCTATTTTTAGCTCTCACTCACTCTTGGGGAAGAGGCTCTAAATATACCATCCTGTGCCTGCAGGAGGTAGATTATCATTGCTGGCAGCTGAGCAGGGTGGGGCAGACAGGGACGCTGTGGACCTCACCATTAATTTCAGCACAACCCAAAAGCCCCCACATCTTGTAGAGCTATATTTACATAACAGCAAGTGTATGTTATATTTGACTCAGTTTTCATTTATGAACTCTGGGGGGATAGGCTTTGTATGGTAGTAAAAGTAACTGTATTATTCCTTCCAAAGATCCATTAAGTAACCTATGGAGATGTCACAAAGGATGACTAGGGCAAAGCTAACCTTGGTCTATTTGGGACATTTACATCATAAGAAGGTCTTGCAATGATAAGCCATAAATGAAACCTCTCATGTGTATAACACTTGAGAGACTACACATACTTTATAGCCCATTCATAAATGGATATGAAATATTGTTAAAAGTAAAATTCAAGGTAGCTGTAGACAGAAGGACTGTTAGATATTAGGACATGAGGATTTTGCTTGCTGTCTTGATTTTCTCTATAACAAGTAAGACCTTTTGAGTTACTGTTCACCAGACAAAGCTCTCTTAGTGTAGAACGCCAAATACCGTATGGTCCCCTCTGTCAGCCACCCCATTTCCAGGCAGCTAATCCCAAAGGCCAGATGGCCTATAGTTGCAAAAAGAACTGAGGAAGTGCTGCATGAATTCCCAGCCTTTGAGTAACTCTGTTCAGCAGCAAAAAATGAACAGAAATGGTTATAGGTGGAGAAATAGTTGATTTTGGGAGACATGGTGGAGCTCTTAAAGTCAGGCTGTTTGGTGATTTCAGAGTTTGAGAAATCTCTGTATTTAGTGCATTTTATTACCCTTAAAAGAAGGAATAGGCCCAGTTTGGCTGGTATCAACCATGGGACAACATAGAGAATCAGTAGCATCGTGTGAGGCAGAGGATAACAGGATCTGAGATGTTCCCCCTGCAGCAGGGCTCCTCCAAGGGTCCAGACACCATTAACATCAGACTCACTTGGGGAGCTTGTTAAACACTCAGAGTTCTGGGTCCTACCCCAACCCTCTGAATCAGAATCTTTGGGAATGTGTGGTACTTGCACGTATATCTCTTTAACAAGTTCCGCAAGTGATTCCTACAAGCAGGGAAATTTGAGAATCACGACCTTAGAGAATGGAATTTGAACAAGGCCAAATCCTGACAGGGTGTGACACTTTATAGTGTCAGGGACGTTGGTTGGCGCCTCCTGGTTACTCTATAAGGTCAACATTAATGTCATTTCACCACTTAACTGATTTCTGAAAGTCACAGCTATTAAGTAGTAGAGTCAAGACTAGGAAGTAATTAGTTTGACTCCTAAGTCTGTGCTATTTCTCCTAGACTTCACTTTGCCTGAATATGCAGAGCTTTAACTGACCAAATGCCTAGTCAGGAGGCTCAGGATCTGATCAGATGGGGGTCCTGGAAAATAGGTAGGGGGGTGGGGACAGGTTAGAATGAGTTGGCACTGGCTTGAAGCTACAAGTCTTGGAAAGACTTGGTTGGGAGAAAGTGGCCCAAAAAATAAGAAATAGATCAATCAATAGTATCCAGACGATGACCAAGTGAAGAAGCACAGCCCAGAGAGACCAGTCCCACAAGATCTTCATCTCCAGTTAAAGAAACAAAGACAGAGGATTTGAGGGGTTGGCATTGAGGGCAGTGGGAGATCTAGAAACAGTTTCCTGTGCATGCAAGGGAAGGCTTTTCTGTCTGTCTGTGACTTCACCCATGAGCAGCTGGTAAGGATGCTATGCTGTTTCTGAAACTGCCCAAACACTAGTGACTCTCTTGGTGGAATTTCAGACACATGAGCAGATGTGTAGATATATCTAGAGACAGATATTTAGAGACTGGAACTTTTTGACATCAAATCTAAGACTCACCCACAGGTGAGGCTGATGTGACTCCCTCCCGGTTCCAAGAGGCTGCTTGGCCCCACACTGATGTTTTTTGGTCTAGATTCTTTGCAGGCTCCATCAGCCAAGACTGAAGCAGAGGAGATGGCCAAGGCAACAGATACACCTTTCCCTTGACACCCTGGCAAATGAAAACAGCTTCCCAGGACTTAAAGTCACCAAAAGCAAAAAAAGCAAAAAGGGAGAAAAATCAATGAATCCAACAAAGAGTTCTTGAATGTCCATTTTCCCTCTAACTGTGTGAGGGACAAGGGAACACCCTTTCTAGACTTCCATGGGATCGATCAGGCCTAAGAATTAAGAAAAACAATAGAATAGTTAGCGCTGAAATTTAATCGTTCTTTTTCCGTTGGTGGATGGGCATTGTTTTAAAAACTTCCATTTGTTGATCAGTTTGTAACCGTGGAAGTCAGAGCTGAAAGATGCTGTGAGCAAGGTGGAGGAGCAGCGAAGAGAGGAGGTCTGTGCTCCCTCCCCCCTCCCCACCTCCCTCTCCCATCCATCCTGCACACACCTGACAGATTAATCCCCCTAATGCACAGCTCTGCTGTGATTCCTCTGATCAAATACTTTTAATGGCTTCTCCTGGTCCACAGAGGTTCTCCACAGGGTCCCAGCCTACTTCTTCAAGCCGTTTAGCCCTCCATTTGTGCAAGCACATTCCAGTCTTCAAAACACACATAGTGCACTCATTCCCCAAACACACCTTGCACATTCACTCTGCTTTCTCTGCTTTTTCCCAAACTGCTTCCCTTCCTAGAACACCATCTTCCCTACTACCCATCCCCTTAGCAGAATCCCAACTCATCTTTTTCCAGGCACTCTAAATGCCACCTTTCCTGATCCTCCCCATATAGGTAGTCTGTCATTCTTCTTCTTCCCTCTCTTCTCCGTATGTCTCTCTCTGTATCTCTTGCTTTATTTCTCTGTGTCTGTTTTTCTGTCACTCCCTGCTCCTGAAACTACCTACCTTCAGCATTGTGTAACTCTATTTCTGAACTACAACTAGCTTAGCTGTGTGAACTGGGTTTTGAAATGTGAAGTATACCTATAGAATGATGTCAACCTGCTGCTACTGAAAACCCATCCTTCATAGCCCTTGCTTTCACCTTTTTAATCTACACTGTTACTTCAGGCTCCACCAAGGGCCTGGCCTAGTCGTGACAGACAAGGAGCTCAGTTTTCTTCTAGGGAGCAGGATAGGTCAAAGTCTCTTCCTTAGGATGATTTTCCTGCCCTGATCCCATCCTCCCACCCTGGCCAAGCTCAAAACCTCTGTATTTACACTCTTATTGCTCATCTATTCTTCCTCTCCAGTATGAATCACAATTAAAATTAAATAATAATTATTATTTAAATAACTGTTAATATAAAGTCTCCTTCTCTCCACAGATAGAAAGCTTAATGAAGAAAAGCTCCCACCAAACCTACTGCCATAGAGGCAACTCTGACTCATAGTGACCCTACAGACAAGTAGAACTGCTCTATAGGGTTTCCAAGGCTGCAAATCTTTATGGAAGTAGACTGCCTCATCTTTCTCCCATGGAGTGTCTGGTGGGCTCAAACTGTCCACCTTATGGTTCGCAGCTGAATGCTTTAACCACTACTCTATCAGAGCTCCTCTGATGGCAAGGCTCAAAACAGGAAACAAACTCACTGCCATCGAGTCTGATCCGACTCATAGTGACCCTTCCTTGAGTTTCCTAGGTGATATCACTATGGAAGTAGATTGCCCAACCTTCCTTCTGAGCAGTAGCTGGTGGGTTTGAACAACCAGTCTTCTGGTTAGCAGTCAAATCCCTTAGACACTATGCCACCAGAGCTCCTCAGATCTCTTATTCACACTGAATTCCCAGTGCCTGGTACACAGCTGGTAGGCAATCAGTAGTTCATGAATGGATGAATGGCATTTACCACACTCTGGGTTGGATACCAGATTTTTGTGCACAGGATGTCTCACCCACCCTTTCCTGTCTCTATGTAGGTGGTGCAGGGCTCTCTCTATGGATTACACCTAACACTTACAATAGTGCTTTGCCCATAGCAGATGCTCAGCAACAACAAAAAGTTGTTGAATCTATTCCTCTACCAAGAAACCAATTCAAAGCCCACAGATGGTGGGTCAGTAACATCACATTTGAATCAAAAGCACATTTAGTCCAATACATCAATATATACTTATTGAACATCTGTCTGTCTACCTACCTCTTTGTCTATGATAAAAGATGTGGTGATAGAGAGAGTTCAGGGTATAGTTTGAGTTCCTGCTTTTCTCCTGACTGTCAGTATGACCTTGAGCAAGTCATCATTTCTGAATGTCAGTTTCCACTGTTCCCTTAGCCTTTAAAATGTGCACAAAATTATTAGTTCACAGGGATGTTGTGAGGATTGAAAGAAGGGATGTATTTGAAAGCCTTTCGTAAAACGTGCAGTGTGATAATATGAATAATTATTATGAGTGCATGATGAAAAGGAAAGGTGACCGAATGAAATATGGGTGTGAGAGTCTCAGTCGTCTCTCGGCAGCAAAGCCCAGCCCAGGAGAGGGCAGGAGGTCCACCTTCTCTGGGCCTGTCTGTCCTGACCCCCTGACACATCACTAAGCCTCTGAGACACAGGCTCATCATGCTGTCAAATGGGCTCTGAGGAGCCTGGCTTTCTGGGAGGAGCGGGCTTACTAATAAAGAGGTTGTCTTAATAATGTGAAGTACCCGGGTGCTATGGTAACGGGCATTACAGGATCTGGAGAAGAGGAGCCGCTTTTGATAAGAATAGGGAGCCTGCAGATGGGAGGAGGGGTTGGGGGATGCATAGAAAGGAGGGGAAGGAAAAGGCAAATGCTAATAGACACAGAGTAAGCACCAAAGGGATTTAACACACAGTTGTGCTGGTTCTTTTTGAGCCCCACTAGCTGGAGAGCATCTTGAGCAAGCCTAGATTTTCTGGTGCTATTCCAATATTAGATACCCTGTATACTTACACTGGCAATCCCAGTGGCTTTTTTAAGATAAAAGTGCATGCAAAATCTGGATAACATCAGGTTGTGATTTTATAAAAAAAGAAAAGAAATTAGAAACACAAGGTTTTTTTTGTTTTTTTGTTTTTTTGTTTTTTGTATTCATAGTACTCACAGATGGATGACTTCAACACGATTTCTTATAACTCTGTTTGGCATGGCCTCTGGATCAGGGATGTTCTCCATGATTCCTACCGGTGTGGAGAACCATAAGGTTTGTATGCTGTGAATATAAAGTCAATGTCAATGTCGATCTCCATACTATCAACCAGCACACTCTCTGGTAGCATAGTGGCTAAGGCACTTGACTGCTAACCAGAAGGCTGGCAGTTCCAACCCACCAGCCACTCCTCGGAAGGAAGATGGGGCAATCTACTTCCATAGTGATACTGTCTCGGAAACCCAAGGAGGGGTCTCTATGAGTCGGGTCCGACTCGACGGCACATAACAACAATAACAACATACTATCAAACTTCAGTGCCATATTGAAATACTCCTTGTCAGAGGACACTGCACGGCATAGAAGGCAGCAATGCAATGGAAAACACATGAGAAAGGGCAAAGGAATTTCTGCTTAGGGAGTTCCCTCTTGTATTCCAGTCAGTGGATTGGGCACTTGATCCACATTAACTTCTGCCAGAGTCCGATAGCTTTGTTCTAAACCCAGCCCCGCCACCAGGCAGCTGTGACACTTTTGGACTTTCTTAAAGAGAAGCACACATGTTCACAGATTTTTTGATGACTCTATTATTTAAAAAGCTTCCTCTTTTTGTGTTCCCCAAAGGCCTCCCATTTGACTTTTTTATTAGTATTATTGTTTATCTTAAGAGTTTGTTTTACATTCCACGTTACGTGTACTTTTAGTTTCACTCCCCATTTACCATGCCCAACCCTAACCCAGTCTCCTCTCCTCCCTATACTGAAACCTTCCCCCTGTTTCCCTCTTATTTAAGCACTCCTGTTTGTCTTGCATTTCCTCAACCTGAATGTTGGCCCTCTGGTGCCCCGTGGTCCATTGCTATAAAGGAATGTATTACCATAGAGTATGTGGGTGCATCATCCTGGGTTGAGTGGTCTGAGTGTACATCTTGTTAACTATTGAGCTGAGAGCCAGCCCCTGGGAGTGAGTTTTATTTCAGGCACAGAATGTATTCCAGATTGAGGGTCTTCACCAGATTTCATCTGACCATTCTGGTCATTATTGAGTTTTTGGATTTTGTTCCCTGTTTTTCCTCCCACTCTATCCAGGATCTCCAGAATTGATCCTTTCCTGAGCAGTTGGTATTGGTAGCTGGGCATCATCTAGTTCTTCTGGTCTTGAGGGCCATCATGTCCTAGGGCTGATTGCTTCCAAATGCCCTTGTTTTTTTCCACTCTTTTTCACTTCTGATGCTAGGAGACCATTAGCTGCATCTTAGATGGCTACTTGAAAGCTTTTAAGACCCTAGTCGCTACTCACCAATGTAGGATGTGGAACAAGGCTTTTATGTATTTTTTTTGTACCAATTGAGGCTGGTGTCCCCCAGTACTATGGTCCTGAGACGGTAGATCTATTGGATATCTCTCCCATAGTGTCTGGGCGTCTGTGAGGGATTATTCCATGTCTGCCTTCTATTGTTTCTGTGAGGATTGCAGGTATTTTGTATCACTGGTGTCTGTGCAAGATTAACCTCAGCTGAATCTATCCTTGGTCTAGTGTATACTCCTATTCACTGACCCCCATCTGATCCTCCCAGGTGTTTATGTGTTTATCTGGTGTTTGGTGTTAATGGTAATGCAGAATTGTGCACACATTGGTTGGTATTAACATCTGTTGCCTATCTCTTATGTGCATGATTCAGTGTCCTCCCATTCCCTAATGTTATCATTCCATTTGACTTGTGCTTTTGTCTTTTCCCTCTTGTGATTTTCTCAGTTATAACTGAGATCCTAGTAGGCTAATCATTTTATCTTATTTTTGGCCTGGACTGCTTTGGTATGGTATTTATTACTTCAAAGGCAAGTTGAGTGTGTTTACTGAATAATATAGATGTATCTACTGCTGTCAGGACAAGAGGAAGTGGATTTAAAAATAAAGGAGGGATTTAGATGGAGTCCTGGGTGACACAGTTATGTGCTCAGCTACTAATCAAAGGTTATTTGTTCAAACCCACCCAGAGGTGCTTCAGAAGAGGGCCGTGACAATTAACTTGAGAAATGTCATAGCCAAGCCTATGGAACATAGTTCTAAAACAGAGTTGCCATGAATCAGATTTGACTCAGTGTCAAGGGGTTTTTTTGTTTTGTTTTGTTTTAAGACTAGGAAAAGGAAAAGACCTCCTGGCTACCAAGCTCTGGGGTCTACAGAATGTGGATGTGGTATCAGGGGTGGCTGTGAACATTCTTTAAGAAAAGGCTAGACTACTCCTCTTTTCCTGCATTAGGATCAAACGTGCGTGGAAGGAAAAGGAAGAATTAATTGCCTATGGTTCCTTTAAATATATTATGTAAATTTAGAGCAGCTTTGGATTTTTTTCAAAAATATTCTCTAGACTGAAAAGAAAGAAATCAGAATTCACAATGATTAACTCTGGGTGATGGGATTTTTAGGTGATTTCTATTTTCTTCTACAAATCTCTCAATATTTTACAAATTCTCTATTAAGGCCACCTATGTAGCATAGTGGCTAAAAGCACTTGACTGCTATCCAGAGGGCTGGCGGTTCAAACCCACCAGCCACTCCTCGGAAGGAAGGTTGGGCAATCTACTTCCGTAGTGATACTGCCTCGGAAACCCAAGGAGGGGTCGCTATGAATCAGGTCCGACTCGACGGCACATAACAACAACAACAACAACAACAACAACAACAATGACAGTTATAAGGAGCTTTGGTGGCATAATGCCTAAGGCATTTGACTGCTAACCAGAGGTTGGCAGTTCAAACCCACCAGCCACTCCTTGGAAAGAAGACTGGGCAATCTATTTCCATAGTGATACTGCCTCATAAACACAAAGAGGGGTTGCTATGAGTTGGATACGACTCCACGGCATTCAATCAATTTCAATCAAAAAAATGATGAAAATATCCTTAAAATCTTAAACAAAAACAATCTTTAGTCTTCTGAATTATTTGTTTTTGCCTCTGGTATATCACAAATCACAATCCCTCATGACTGTACATTTTTTTTTCATAGTGCAAGAAGCTGAGGAACAACAAAACAAACAAAAAGTCTTGAAGCCTCACCTCTTAAAATACCATAAGGCTGCACCTCAAAACCAGAGTTTTATGAGCAACCTTTGGGTTCAGTCTCTCAGGGTCCCACGCACCTGAATTATAGTACACTATTAAACACTCGGATGCTAACTGAAAGAGCAGTAGTTCAAACCCATCGCAGCTCCATGGGAGGAAAGACCTGGTGATCTGCTCCTATAAAGATTACAACTAAGAAACTCTATGGGACAGTTCTACTCTGTCCTTTACCAATGCTGAGTCAGAATCAACTCAATGGCATGCAAAAACATTTCATCCAACTAATGAATCAATTTCTTCAACTGCCCCTCCTCTTCCTCCCTGTCAACTCCCTCCCACCCCTGATAATTTAAATACCATCTGCTTTTCATGTCCCTCAAAAGTCACAATATCAAGATTCTCCATTCAAACCCATCTTGTTCCTCTTCCATCTTGCTTGTTCTCCATATGCCTTCATGGAATAAAATGCATGTCCTGTGAAATCAGAAGATGTGGGTTCAAATCCTGACTATGCCATTTACAATGCTTATGACTTTAGGAAATATATATTTACCCCGTCTGAGGTTTCATGCTCTCATCTGTGAAATGTGTATGGTGGTTGTGAAAATAAGAAAAGGTGTAAAAGTCCTGCCAATGGTGCATAAAACATAATATAAGAAGGTTCATCGAATCCTTTTCATCTTCCCCAAGTAGAAGCTGCAATAGCTTAACCCTATGGCCTTGCTGAAAACAACTACTTACATGAGCCACAGCTGTCAACGGTCCATGGTTCTCTGGAGACAGGATCAATCTAAGCACCAGCCCAGGAGGCTAAGTGCCGAGCCAGCTCCACATTCAGTGGAGCTGTAGAAAGGCCTTTTTTGAAGAAACACTAGTGTTGCAATGGTTAATCACTCAGCTGTTAACTGAAAGGTTAGAGGCTTGAACCCACTCAGTGAATTTGTGGGAGAATAACCTAGTGATCTGATTCCATAAAGAGTTGTTATTGTTGTTAGCTGCCATTCAATATTTTGCCTAGAAAAAAGATTGAAGCCTAGAAAACCCTATAAGGCAGTTCTTTTCTGTCATATATATTGCTATGAGTCAGAATTGAGTTGACAGCACCTTACAACAACAAGATATATCCCAATAAATTCAGTAAACATTTATTGATCAAGTATCATATGCAAGGTACTGTGCTCAGCCCAAAGGATGAAAAAAAGTGTCAGAAACTGTTCCTGCTCTTCTGGAGTGCACAGTCTAATGAATGGGTCATTTTGATGTGGAAATCATATTATGCTACACCTTTGACTGGTGCCCTCTCTTCTCCTTCACGAACATCTCTCTTGAGGGAGTTGTCGAAATGCACCCCCCTATCCATTTGCTCACTTCCCATTTTCTTCTCAACTCACATAATACGGACTCCACATCCACCACTCTAATATCATCACTCTCTCCAAGGTCATCAAAAGGCTGTTTTTTTCCAAATCTGAGTACATATATGTTGGTTATTGCTTTATTTTACAGCATGACATTTGACTCTGCTGACCATCCCCTTCCCTCCTAGAAACAGGTTCCTTTGGCTTCCCCAGCACAATTCTCTCTAGATCCAAGTATTCAATAAGCTCCTGATCTCTCCTTCCAAATCTGCTCTTCTTCGAGGCTTCTCTACCCTTAAATGGCATCTCCATCTGCCAACTTGCTCACACCAGAAGTCAAAGTTCCCCACTTCATTCCATCAGTCTCACAATAACCAGGATTTTTTAAATATGTATGTATGTATGTATGTGTGTATATATATATATATATGTATATATATATATATATATATATATATATCCAGTTATGTTACGCTCATGCTTAAAAGTCTTTAGTGATTCAGCATTGCACTTGGAATAAACTCTCTACCTGTAATTTGATCTTTAAGGTCCTATGACATAACCTCTACCTTTACTCTGAACTCATGTACTTTTTTTTTTTTTTTTTTTGAATTGTGATTTGGGTGAAAGTTTACAAAGCACATTGGTTTTCCAGTAAACAATTCATACACATTTTGTTTTGTGACATTCATTGTAATCCTTACAATGTAACAGCACTCTTCCCACTTCCTCCCTGTGTTTCTACCATTTCCTTTGGTCCTTCTTTCCTATCTCTTCCTGCCTTCTTGGCCTTGTGCCTGGGCAAATGCTGCCCTTTGATCACATATAGTTGTTTGAATTCATGTACTTTTTCCCTTGATCACTGTATCATAGCTACATGGGTCTCCTTTCATTGCCTAGAAATGCCATACCCTTTCCTGCAAAAGGACCTTTAAATGTTACCTGTGCTTAGAAGGCTCTTATACCCATTCTGCCCAACTCCAATCCACATTCTAGGTCCCAACATAAATGTCACCTTCTTGGAGAACTTTTTCCTTAAACTCTAGTCTAAATTATACCTCTCAAATATATTCACTCAAAAATCCCTGTTATATCTACTCAGAATTCTCATCATGAGTTTATATTTATTTATCTCATTTATCTGCATCATTTGTTATCATTTCTCTGCAATCCCTAAGATTGTAAGTGGTGTGAGAGCAGACACTGTATCTGTGACCTTAATTGTCTTCCATTTAGAAAAGAGGCCTGATAGGTAAAGAAGACAATGTACTCACAGAGGAAATGTGTTGTGCTGACTGCAGAAATTAATCAACTCATACTTTCATGCAAAAATATGAATCAGCTTTCAAGGATCACTGGTTATTTAAGAAAAACAAGCATCAAAAAAGAATCTAAATGAATAAATAAAACATTAGTCTCGAAGGAAACAGAAGAGAACTTTAAAAATTATTCTAATTAGTATTGTCAGAGCAATTCAGGGAGATGTTATATCATAAAACAAAAACAGTTGCTATAAAAATAAAACATTCAGAGAACAAGAAATTATTATTAGAAATATAAGGCACAATTGACAAAGAGAAAAGGACAGTAGAGCAACTAGAGGAAAAATTCAAGGAAACCCTCCTAACCATAGATCAAAAAGACAAAGAGATTGAAAACATCAGAGAAAAGTTAAGTAATAGAGAGGATCAATCCAGGAGATCGACCATGCATTTAATGAGAGTTCTGAAAAACAGGAACAGAGAAAATAATAAAGGAAAGAAAGAAAAGAAGACAAATTCCTGGAGATTATAAAAATTACAAATTGAACTCACACTCAAATACATGCCAAAGTTTAGAAACACTAACACTGAAAATAGATCCTAAAAACTTTCAAGAAAGATAAAAAACAAAGCAGATTACCTACAAAACAACAAGAATCAGATCAACATTACTAGAACTGGAAAACTAGAAGATAAAGCTCAAAGGAAAGATAATCTTAATTTTAGACTTCTAACCAAACCAATAAAGTAGTGGGGCTGAGGGGGAATTTTAAACATGAAAAGATACAGAAATTTTACTTCCTATTCACCATTTCTGTAAAAATCATTTCAAAGCATATTCCAGCAGAGCAAAATAGAAATCTAAGAAAGAAGAGAACATGGGATCCAAGAAGAATGGAAGTTAACCAGAAATGAAATCTCAGAGCGACAATTCTCCAGAAGACCTAGAAAGTAACTAAACAAGTGAGAAAGGGATCAAATTCTTTGAAAAGAATATCTTCAAGTAAATTTCCAGTAACAAGTAATGCAACAAGGAGCTAGGTGATCTTACTGATAAGGTGAAGTAAGAGGTTTTTTTTTTTTTTTTGAACAAGAAGAAAGGCATCAGAATTATCAGGAAAAATAAAATTAACAAGACTATGTAAGAAAGTCATTGTCCAAATATGCAGAAATGAAAATGTGTCATGATTCTCAGCAGGGAGAATGTAGAAAATCAGAGTCCATTTGACATTGATTCTTGGAACATTCTCCTTTGAATGGAGGAGTTTTAAAAACCAGACTCATAACGACTCCTCCTTGGGTTTCCGAGTAACATAGTGTCTAAGGCACTTGACTGCTAACCAGAAGGCTGGCAGTTCAAACCCACTGTCACTCCTTGGAAAGAAGATGGGGCAATCTACTTCTGTAGTGATACTGACTCGGAAACTCAAGGAGGGGTCACTATGAGTTGGGTCAGACTCGACAGCACATAACAACAACAACAGCAACAACATCACAATGGAAGTAGATTGCCCAACCTTCCTTCTGAGGAGTGGCTGGTGGATTTGAAACACCAGCCTTCTGGTTAGCAGTCAAATGCCTTAGGTACTATGCTACCAGAGCTCTTGGAGGAGTTTTGGCAACACAGAATTGCAATTTCAATGTATAAATTCAGTATATAGACAAAACACAGAGGATTTAACATAATTATAGAAGAAAATATAAATATTATAAACTTAAAGTGTAAGTGATGAAATAGCTGACAGAAGTTACAATATGGAGAAGGGCAAATTCCTTATTTTATAGTACAAAATGAGGAGGCATTGTCTGAAGTTGAGAGGTCAAGAAATACAATATTTTAAGAATGTAAGTCTTATAAGTAGGAGCTCTGGTGGTATAGTGCTTAAGGCACTTGACCGTTAACCAGAAGGCTGGCAGTTCAAACCCACCAGCCACTCCTTGAAAGGAAGATTGGGCAATCTACTTCCATAGAGATATTGCCTAAGAAACCCAAATTATAAAGGTAAATAACAGAAAAACAAATGCAAAACTAGGAAGGGTGTAGTTACTATGTTGGTGTTAGTTGCCATTGAATAGACCCTGACTCATGGTGATCCCATGTAAAATGGGATTGAACTATTGTGATCCACAGGGTTTTCACCAGCTGATTTTTGGAAGTAAATCACCAGGCCTTTCTTCCTAGTCTGTTTTAGTCTGAAAGCTCTGTCAAAACATGTTCAGCATCATAGCAACATATAAGCCTCCACTAACAGATAGTGAAGGCTGCCCTTGAGGTACATTAGCTGGGAACCAAATTTGGTTCTCTCAAATGGAAGGCTAGAACTCTACCAATGAATTACCACTGCCTTTGTAGTTACTAGAGATGAAAAATAAGTATTGTTTAATCTTGAGCTCTGGTAGCCCAGTGGTTAAGTACTTGGCTGCTCACAAATAGGTTGGCAGCTCAAACTCACCCACTGCTCCATGCGAGAAAATCTGGTTCCATAAAAATTTACAGCTTTGGAAACATTATGGAACAGTACTACTCTGTCCTACAGGGTTGCTATGAGTGGGAATCGACTGGGCAGCAGTGGATAAAGTTGAAAAACCAAGAAAACACATATAAGCATTTAGATAGTTAAAGATTTGAAAGTACCACCAGAAGAACTAGAAATAGAAATGGTTAAACATGGGAATAGCTGAAGGTGGAGGAAGGGACATTTTTACTCTTCATTTTATATTGTTCTATACAACTCATGTATTTACTGTATTTTTACACAAATACCTCCAGCAGGGAGGGCATAGTTGGTTAACAAATGTAGAAAGTGCATGTTGTTTATGCAAAAATATGTGCTTGTCTTACTTTAATTAAACAGTGACTGAAGAAACTTGCAAAACTAAACAAATAGAAATCTTGGGCTAAAGAGAGTCAACCACAGAGCTCTCTGAGGGAGACACATTTGAACAGAGGAATTGTATGAATAATGAGCTACCTATTAGAAATGCTCCAGAGTTCTCCATCATGACTATCCCTCCTTGTGTGCCCTTCTGACATCTAAGATACAAGCATCTCAAAAATCTGAGATCAATGGTTGGCATTACAGAACAGGCCTAATGGTTTTAGTTGGATACAAGCTCAAGAGGACCCAATCATTTAAAGTGGATCCAAGTAGAAAAACTAAAGCCATGGTGGACAGGGTGAAGGTTCTATGATTTAGTGATTAAAATTATAGACTCTCAAACAAATGGCCCAATTCAATCTGAACTATCATTTTCTAGCTGTGTCACCTTGGGCAAGTAAAAGAGATCATTATACCCATCTCCTAGGGTGGTTGTGTGACTTAAATGAGCTCATTTAAGTTAGGCACACAGAATAATGTACTAGATGAGTATAAGCTATTATTATTATTACAAAGAGATGTAGATTCCAGATTGAGAAGGAGCCTAATAATGAATGTTGTTTAGAGTCTATTAGATGATGAGCCCTATAGCTTTTTTTTTTTTTCTCTCTCTTTTTCATATATACTAGAAGGACAACTTGATTTCAGCCTAAAAGAAGAGAATGCCAATTTGGACACCAACAAATGATTAATATTGAAATTAATAATAAAAGTTAACATTTATTGAGTGTTTACTATGTGCTAGACTGTTCAGAGGAGTTAAATAGTCATCTCATTCAGTCTTCACCACTACCGGGTGAGACAGGTTTATTATCCCATTTTGCAGGACATAGAGAGGAAGCATTGTATTGAAACAAGGGCTAAGACTGATTCTGGTTTGACCTCCTGCTGAGAACTTGCATTTCCACACAAGGTATGTTGAATCAGATATGTTAAAATCTGCATTTTAACAAGACGTCCAGGTGATTCTTATTGATCCCCAGGTAATTCTTACTTATACATAAAATCCCCTGGGGATCTTGTTAAAATGTACATTTTGATTCAGTAGATCTGGGCTGGTAATGCAAATTTTCAGCATTCTCCTGGTAGAACTGGAATGTAGTAGTTTGAGGCCCTGACTGAACAATGTGAAAATGTCATTGTTCAACCATTTTTTTTGCCTACAAACAACTGGCAATTTGGAATTATTTGATATAAGGCATAATTAGTCCAAGCCAGTTAGGAGCAGAGCCAAGTTTCAAGTCCAAGTCTGTCTCATTGCAAATCTGGTGTCCCTGATATATTTCATGTGGATACCAATACTCCTGCAGTGAAGACTGAGGAGGGCAGCCATGATGATGAAACTAAGTCATATGAGGAGAAGAGAAGGTATGGGAAGCACATACATCATATGAAAGCATCATCAGAATTATTCTAAATTATTCTAATGCAAACTACAGGGGTGAAACCAAGTTTATAGGACCTGATGATTATTAAAATTGGGGGACCCTTTTTAAAAAAATACAATTTTACAAATATAAAATTGGATATTCTATCTCTTCCATTCTTTGGACTCATCTCTTCATATGACCTTATAGATCCTTAGTCCTCATGGGTCCCTCCTCAGAACTCATGTCATTTTACCCACCACCCACTACTATCAAGTGGATTCTGATTCATAGTGATCGTATCGAACAGAGTAGAACTGCCCCATAGGGTTTCCAAGACTGTAAATCTTTACAGAAGCAGACTGCTTTGTCTTTCTCCCACAGAGCAGCTGGTAGGTTTGAACTGCCCACCTTTTGGTTAGCAGCCAAATGCCTTAACCACTGCACCACCAGAGTGCCTTCGTGTTGGTTTATAAAAATCAGATGGTGGTGACCTGGGTTGTAAGTCATCATTGTAGAAGGGCTTTCATCAGCATGAAATATATTCAGGAAGCAGAAGAGTGATGGGATTAGAGGCTGCACACCTAGGTAGTACTCATGCACTGAACTGATGCAAACAGGTATAAAACCACTCCACCCCACTGTCCTATACAACTGAGGCAGTGAGCCTTAGTGGAGACTCCATGGTTTTAATATTCCATGCACAGACTGAAAGTCCTTGTTACACATCAGTGCACTCAATTAGTGTTTTTTACCTTAACCCCCACCATAGCTGCTTAGCCCCATACTCCCCACATCCTCCCTTCTATTCATTACCTCTCAGTACATCTCTTCTCCCTGAACAGTTCAGCGCAGGCTTGGGCTTCCTCTTATTACTTTCAGAAAATTCTGTAGGTGGGAAGAAATTTAATAGGTAATAATAATGCTTCCTATTTTTAGAGCTTCTGCCTTCTGAGCAATCCGAAGAATGCCACAGCTATAACAGAATCAGTGAAAGAGTTGAAAGGTCTTCCAAAGGTCTTTAAGGAAAATCCCCTGCATTGAGGCAAACTTTCTCAAAACCTGCCTTGGGGAGGTGGTGGCCTCTCCTAATCTGACCCCAGAGTCAATCTCAGCTCTACACCCGGTGATCTCAGCCTCCAGAATCTCTCCCCACTTGCAGCCAGGCCCCTTCTTTCCATGCCTAGCTCTACTCTTCTCTCCCTGGGATGATTACAACAAACTACTACTGTTTCCACAACATTTACCCTCTTGAGCAAACAATCTCACACTAGAAGTACAGTGATCTTTCTAAAGCACAGTTCTCATCATACTTGGGATGCAAGGTAAGATATGCACAGTGTTATGGGGACACAAATGAATATGGAGTTTAAAGGAAAATGTCAGAAGTCACAAAAGATCACAGGATGACATCACAAAGAGTAGGGAGAGGATATACATCAGGCAAAGGACATAGCAAATGCAAAGGTTTGGAGGCATAAAAGAACACAAATGTTAGAGGAAGAGTAAGTAATGCTCTTACTTACATAAACGGTGGCCACATGGAATACACAGGAATCAGATTGGCTATATCCATAGAAAGAGGAGATGGAGAAGCCCAGTATCTTCAGCGAAACAAGGCCAGGAGCTGACTGTGGAACAGAACATCAATTGTTCATATGCAAGTTCAAGTTGAAGTTGAAGACAATTAAAACAAATCCATGAGAGCCAAAATATGACCTTGAGTATATCCCATGTGAATCTGGAGACCATCTGAAGAATGGATTTGATGAATTGACCACCAATGACCAAAAACCAGACAAGTTGTGGGATAGCATCAAGAACATCATACATGAAAAAAGCAAAGAGGTCATTAAATAGACAGGAAAGGAAGAAAAGACCAAAATGGATGTCAGAAGAGACTCTGAAACTTGCTCTGGAATAGAGAATAGCTAAAGTGAATGAAAGGAGCTCTGGTAGCA
>NW_006921631.1:9671320-9673200 GCF_000298275.1 Orycteropus afer afer | reverse complement strand
GAAACCCAAGGAGGGGTCGCTATAAGTCGGGACCGACTTGACGGCACATAACAACAACTAAGTGAATGAAAGAAATGATTAGATAAAAGAGCTGAACAGAAGATTTCAAAGAGCAGCTCAAGAAGATGAAGTAAATTGTTATAATGAAATGTGCAAAGACCTGGAGTTAGAAAACCAAAAGGGAAGAACACACTTGGCATTTCTCAAGCTGACAGAACTGAAGAAAAAATTCAAGCCTCAAGTTGCAATATTGAAGGATTCTGTGGGCAAAATACTGAATGATGCAGGAAGAATCAAAAGAAGATGGATGGAGTACACAGAGTCATTATACCAAAAGGAATTGGTCAATGTTCATCTATTTCAGGGGGTGGCATATGATCAAGAACCAGTGGTATTGAAGGAGGAAGTCAAAGCTGCACTAAAGAATTGGAAGAAGAAGAAAAAAAAAAAGCCTCCAAGAATTGAGGGAATACTCACTGAGATGTTTCAACAAAAGGGTGCCACATTGGAGGCCCTTACTCATCTATGCCATGTAATTTGGAAGACAGCAACCTGGCCAACTGAATGGAAAAGATCTATATTTGTGCCCACTCCAAAGAAAGGTGATCCAATAGAATGTAGAAATTATAAAACAATATCATTAATATCACATACAAGTAAAATTTTGCCAAAGATAATCCAAAAACGGTTGCAGCAATACACTAACAGGGAACTGCCAGAAATGCAAGCAGGATTCAGAAGCAGACATGGAACAAGGGATATCCCTGCTGACATACCCCGTGTCATAATTTCTATATTGATGGATCTTGGCTGAAAGCAAAGAATACCAGGAGATGTTTACCTGTATTTTATTGACTATGCAAACACATTTGACTGTGTGAATCATAACAAATTATGGATAACATTGCAAAGAATGGGAATTCCAGACATTTAATTGTGCTCATGAGGAATCTGTACATAGACCAGGAAGCTGTCATTCAAACAGAACACGGAGATATTACATGGTTAAAATCAGGAAGGGTGTGCATCAGGCTGTATCCTTTCACCATATGTATTTAATCTGTATGCTGAACAAATAATCCAAGAAGCTGGACTGTAGGAAGAAGAATACAGCATTAGGATTGGAGAAAGACTCATTAACAACCTGTGATATGCAGATGACACAGCCTTGCTTGCTGAAAGTGAAGATGATTTGAAGCACTTATCGATGAAGATTAAAGACTAGTCTTCAGAATGGATTACACTTCAGCATAAAGAAAACAAAAGTCCTTACAACTGGACCAATAAGCAACATCATGATAAATGGAGAAAAGATTAAAGTTGTCAAAGATTTAATTTTACTTTGATCCACAATCCACAGCCATGGAAGCAGTAGTCAAGAAATCAGACATCGTATTGCACTGGTCAAATCTGCTGCAAAAGGCTTCTTTAAAGTATTAAGAAGCAAAGACATCACTTTGGTGCCGAGCCATGGTATTTTCAATAGCCTCATATGTATGGGAAAGTTGGACAATAAATAAGAAAGACCCAATAAGAATTGATGCCTTTGAATTGTGGTGTTGGCAAAGAATACTGAAAAATACCATGGAATGCCAGAAGAACAAACAAATCTGTCCTGGAAGAAGTGCAGCCATGAGACCAAAGTCCCAGAGGACAACAACCTCAATTGACATAACATACTACACAAAACATTGTTCCACCTCCTACTTTGGCAAGTAGCAACTGGGATCTTAGAAGCTTGCAAGCAGCCATCTAGATGCAACGATGGGTCTCTCCTTGCCCAGAGCAAAGAAGAATGAAGAAAACCAAAGATTCATGGAAACAATTAGTCCAAGCAACTGGTACACCATGTGATCCTCAGCCTATATGACTATGAGACC
>NW_006921631.1:9666697-9670910 GCF_000298275.1 Orycteropus afer afer | reverse complement strand
GATAAATTGTAGTCAATGTCATGAGATAAAGTGCATGTGAACTGCTGTATGGAAAGTGAATTTGCTCTGTAAATTTTCACCTGAATCACAATTAAAAAAAAAAAAAAAAGAAGTGTAGTCAGAAACCTCCTCGGAAGCAAGAATGGCCAGACTTCGTCTCACTTGCTTTGGTCATGTTGTCAGAAGGGACCATTCTTTGGACAAAGAGCTCTGGTAGCATACTGCCTAAGGCACTTGACTGCTAACCAGAAGGCTGGTGGTTCAAATCCACCAGCCACTCCTCAGAAGGAAGGTTGGACTATCTACTTCCGTAGTGATATCACCGCAGAAACCTAAGGAGGGGTCGCTATGAGTCGGATCTGCCTTGAAGGCACATCACAACAACAACAACAATCATGCTTAGTAAAGTGGAGAGCCAGTGAAAAAGGGGAAGACCTTTAACAGGATGATGGATTGACACAGTGGCTGCAAAGATGGATTCAAATTTAGCAAGGATTGTGAGTATGACGTATGACCAGGCAGTGTTTCATTCTGTTGTACATAAGGTCACTGTGAGTCAGAGCCCACTTGATGGCACCTAAAAACAACAACAAAGTAATGCAAGGGGGTGTGAGTGGGGAGGAAAGCAGAGTTACTAGAAGAAAGGATGAGAAGTTTAATGAGGCCAGATTGGGAGGCAGGATTTTTACCTGATGCCAATGGGGTTGTGATTGGGTGTCTAGAGCCACTATAGAGGATTTGGAAAGCCAGAGTAAAGTTGAAGTAAGGAAAAGAGGACACATATATCAGAGAGGAGATAAAAGCAAATGCAACCAACGTTACCATCTAACTGATTACCAGGGCTCCAAGTTTCTTTAAATGCCTATCCATCTTCACATGAATGTTGTTACTATTAGTTGCTGTCCAGTTGGTTCTGATTCATGGTGACCCATATACAAAGAATGAAATGCTGTCTGGTCCTGCCCCTCCTTCATGATTGTTGAAATGTCTGTGTCCATTTTGTTTATTATATATTTTGAGTGCCCTCCAACCAAAGAAGGTCATCTTCCAGCACTACATAGGACAATGTTCTATTGTGATCCATAGGGATTTCACTGGCTAATTTTTGGAAGTAAATCACCAGGCATTGCTTTGTAGTCCATCTTAGTCTGGGAGCTCCACTGAAACCTGTCCACTATGGGTGACCCTGCTGACATTTGAAATATCAGTGGCATAGCTTCCAGAATCACAGCAACATACAAGCCACCACAGTACAATAAACTGACAAATGGTGGTGGCCACATCACACACACATATTTTCCATTCTTTACTATAAATAATCCTTTTCTAAACTATAGAGTATTAGAGAGGGCCCTAGATTTGGAATCAGAAAGCCTGGTTCTAAATCTGCCACCTAACTTCTGAATCTCAGCTTCTTTTTTGCTAACATGTGATCCAAACACCCCTTCCTGCAACGATGGAGAATGTCACAGAAGATGATGTATGTGAAACACCCATGATTATTCCTGGCACACAGGCAGTGCTCAAGAAATACAACTTTAATATAAATTCTGTTTTTTCTTTGGGATCCTCTCTATTTCCCTCAGAGCATCCATGAGTTTCATATCACCAAATTTTTAGGGAAGGAGTTCTGGTGGTTTAAGAGTTAAAGACTAAGCTGCTAATCAAAACGTTGGTGATTTGAACCAACCAGTGGCTCTGTGGGAGAAAGATCTGGCAATCTATTTCTATAATCTATAGCCAAGAAAACACCATTGAGCAGTTGTATTCTCTCATATGGGGTATCTATGAGTCAAAGCCAAAATGTAGAGGAACTGTGCTTATTATTGTAAAAAAGAACATTTCAAGATATATTCTGAAGTACAATACTGTCAGTGATAGGATAATATCCACATTGTCTATAAGGAAGACCAGTGAACACAACTATTATTCAAATTTACATACCAACCACAAATGTCAAAGGAGAAATTGAAGATTTTTACCAACTTCTCTAGTCTGAAATTAATCAAATATGCAATCAAGATGCACTGATAATTACTGTTGATTAAAATGAGAAAGTCAGAAACAAAGAAGTATAAGTATTTGGAAAACATGTCATTGTAGGTAGAAATGACATTAGCAACTGCATGATAGAATTTTGCAAGACCAATGACTTATTCAACAGAAATGCCCTTTTACAACAACGTAAATGTAACTATATAAGTGGTTCCCATCAGGAAGCAGATTGACTACATCTGTGGAACGAGATGATGGAGAAGCTCAATATCATCAATTAGAATAAGGCCAGGGGCTGACTTCAGAACAGAACATTAATTGCTCATATGCAAGGTCAAGTTAAAGGTGTAGAAAATTAAAACAAGTCCAGGAGAGTCAAAGTATGAATTTGAGTTTATCCCAGTTGAATTTAGAGATCATGTTAAGAATAGATTTTATGGACTGAACAAAAGACCAGATGAGTTGTAGGATGACATCAAGATCATATATGAAGGAAGAAAAATGCCATTAAGAAGATGGGAAAGAAAGAAAAGACCAAAATGTATAACAGAAGAAACTTTAAAACTTGTTTTTGAATGTAGAGTAGCAAATGCAAATGGAAGAAATGATGAAGTAAAAGAGCTGAATATATTTCAAAGGGAAGGTTGAGAAGCCAAAGTAAAGTATTATAATGAAGTGTGAAAAAACTAGAGTTAGAAAACTAAAAGAGAAGGACATGCTTGGGATTTCTCAAGCTGGAAAAAAAAAAAAAAAAATGAAGAAAAAAGCCAGGCTTTGAGTTGTGATATTGAAGGACTGTATGGGCAAAACATTGAACAATGCAAGAAGCATCAAAAGAAGATGAAAGGAATACACAGAGTCAGTGTACCAAAAAGAAGCTGTGGATGTTCCAACACATCAGGAGGTAGCATATGATCAAGAACCAACAGGCTGCACTGAAGACATTGGACAAAAAAACAAAGCTCCACCTTCCAGTGAGATGGCGGACTAGGCAGAAAGACTGCACAGGCCCTCTTCAACAAAGAAAAGGGGAACCAATTAACACAGACACAGAAGATAATCCTGGATCCCTGAACCTTGAAGGGAAGGATAAATAAGTGAACTAAACCCCAACTAGTAGAAGAATTTGCATGAAAATACCAAAAAAGGAGACATATGGAGCTGCAGTCTGACAGTTATCCTGACAGCACAACACAGACAGCTTGGAGAGTGCTGAGTCGAGTAGGACCTAAGAATTAACCTAAAATTCAGCTCTGCTAGCCAGGGACTGCACAGAGGACCGCTTTGGTGGCTGGCGAATAAAAAGGAGAAGCAGCAAAGACGAGGGCAGGCTGAGTTGTGGACTTTTGCCTGTCTGGAGGACGCCACCATTTTGAATGTTTACAAGCGGCTTGACCATTTTGGATATTTAAAGAGACAGTGCGCTCCCAGATTCCAGGGTCTTAAGAACAGATTCTGCTTGCCAGTACCCAAGGACACTTTGGACCTGGATGACTGAAAAGGTGTAACATTCCCCTTGTTACTCTTATACTCCACATTCACTTGGTGAACAGAGTTGCGGCCATCCCCCACTCCCACCCACCTTCTGGGCCCACAGGAACTCCATCCCAGTCGGTGTGCTCTGATGGGGCCTGGGTGTCGTGCCGTGCTCTCCCCCAATTTTTTTTCTTTTTTCTTTTTAATTTTTCTCTTTCTTTTTTCTGGTTATTAGTTTGCTTGTTTTTGTCTGTTTTAAAATTATTATTATTAATAATGCTTTTGTCCTTTTTACTATTATTCTTTATTCTTCCCCTCCTAGGTCCTAATTTTCAGCTTTTTTTCTTTTCCCTGTTCCTGGCAGCAATTTTTTTTTTTTTTCCTTTTCTTCTCAGGCTTAACCCCATTCCTTGTTTTCTTTTTGCATTTTGCCCATTTTTTTCTTCATTAGTCTCCTTTTCTATCTTTTTTCTCTTAGTATACCCAGATATTGAAGGTTTTCTTGTTTTTTCTTCTTCTTTTTCCTTTTTTCTTTTTTCCAGTTACTGTTCCTGTGTGATTACATGGTGTATTTTTTTGTCCATGTGATTTTAGTTTTTTGATGGTTATTCAATTCTAATTTTTGTCTAACTGAGTGGAACATAACAACAGTCCCCATAAGACACAACTGCACCCACACCTCCTGCAACTTCACTTACTGAGCAAGAGCCACCACCTCCTTCTCCACCAATTGGCCAATGAT
>NW_006921631.1:9648026-9661556 GCF_000298275.1 Orycteropus afer afer | reverse complement strand
TACCCAGAGGGACCCAGTAGTGGAACCTGTGGGCTCGGGACCATAATTGCAGGGGACATCAAGCTCAATTGACATAACATACTATACAAATCATTGTTCCATGTCCTACTTTGGCGAGTAGCGACTGGGATCTTAAAAGCTAGCAAGCTGCCATCTAGATGCAATGGTGGATCTCTCCTTGTTCAGAGCAAAGAAGAATGAAGAAAACCAAAAAGTCATGGAAACGATTAGTCCTAGCAACTCTTACACCATCTGATCTGCAGTGTATATGACTATGAGACCAGAAGAACTAGATGGTGCCCGGCTACCACTGTCATCCACTTGGAAGGGGATCTATGTAGGAGATCCTTGGTAGAGAGGGAGAACAATGTGGAACAAAATTCAAAATCATTTGGAGAAAAAAAAAAAAGTGGGCGGGGACCAGGTTTGCTGGTCTGACAGAACCTAGTGGAACCACTGAGACTATGGCCCCTAGATGCCCTTCATGTCTGGATTTGATCCCACATTTGTGGTTTCCAGACAAAGAAAAGACAGGTGTGTGAGTTGAACCTGAGGTAGATACATTCCTTGGAGAGAACAATCATGGGAGAAAGAAGGGCTCCTTATGCACAGGAGACAGCTTAGGGGGCAGGAGAGTATGGAGGGATGGACACTGGGAAGTGGTACCTTGGGGAGGAAATTGGAGGGGAGCTGTTGCATTGTGGTAAATTGTGGTCAATGTCATGAGACAAAGTATATGTGAACTGTTGTATGGAATGTGAATGCTCTGTAAATTTTCACCCAAATCACATTAAAAAAAAAAAAAAAACCTCCAAGAATTGTCAGAGTACCAGTTGAGATGTTTCAACAAACCAGTGCAACACTGAAGGTGCCCACTTGACTATGCCAAGATATTTGGAAGACAGGTACCTGACAAACCAATTGATAGAGATCCATATTAGTGCTTAGTCAAAAGAAAGGTGATCCAACAGAATGTGCAAATTATTGAACAATATTATTACTATCACACATAAGAAAAATTTTGCTGAAGATAATTAAAAAATGGTTGTAGCATTACATCAACAAGGAACTGCCAGAAATTCAAGCCAGATTCAAAAAAGGATATGGAACATAGGATACCATAGCTGATGTCAGATGAGTCTTGGCTGAAAGCAGAGAATACTAGAAAGATGACTACCTGTATATTATAGCCTGATTGCTCAGGCATTTGACTGTGGGTCATAATAAATTTGGATAACATTGCAAATTATGGGAACTTCAGAGCACTTACTTGTGCTCATGAGGAATCTGTACGTAGACCAAGAGGCAGTCATTAGAACAGAACAAGAGGATATTGTGTGGTTTAAAATCAGAAAAGGTGTGAGTTGAAGTTGTATCTTTTCACCATACTTATTCAATCTGTGTGCTGAGCAAATAATCTGAGAAGCTGGACTATATGAAGAGGAATTCAGCATCAGGGATGGAGGAAGACTCATTAACCACCTGAGATATGCAGATAACACAAACCTGTTTGCAGAAAGCAAAGAGGACTTGAAGCACTTACTCAAACCAAAGCCAAACTCACTACCGTTGAGTCAATTTTGACTCATAGCAACACTCATTGGGTTTCCAAGGCTGTAAATCTTTACAGAAGCAGGCCACATTATCTTTCTTTCACAGAGTGACTGGTGGATTCGAACCACCAACCGTTTTGGTTAGCAGACAAATGCCTTAAATACTACACCACCAGAGCTCCTTGAAGCACTTACTGATGAAGATCAAAGACTACAGCCTTCAGTGTGGATGACATCTCAGCATAAAGAAAACAAAAATTCTCATACCTGGACCTATAAGCAGCATCATGACAAATGGAGAAAATAATGAAGCTGTCAAGGATTTCATTTCACTTGGATCCACAATCAATTCCCATGGAAGCAGCAGTCAAGAAATTGAATGACGTATTGCATGGGGCAAGTCTACTGCAAAAGATATCACTTTGAGGACTGACCCAAGCCATGATATTTTCAATGACTTCATAGGCATATGAAAGCTGGACAATGAACAAGGAAGACTGAAAAAGAAATGATGCATTTGAATTGTGGTGTTGGAGAAGCATATCAAATATACCACGAACTACCTGGTGATGTAGTGACTAAGGCATTTGACTGCTAACCAGAAGTTTGGCAGTTCAAACCCATCAACTACTCCATGGAAGGAAGACCAGGCAATCTACTTACTTAAAGATTTACTGCCTTGGAAACCCAAAGTGGGTCACTGTGAGTCGGAATCAATTTGATGGCAGTGAGTTTGGCTTTTTGGTTTGGGCCAGAAGAATGAATTCATCTGTTGTGGAAGAAGTACAGCCAGAATGCTTCTTAGAAATGAAGATGACAAGACTTGAAGATGACAAGAGGGATCAGTACTTGGAGAAGGATATCATACTTGGAAAGTAGAGGGCCAGAGAGAAAGAAGAAGACCCTCAATAAGATGGATTGACACAGTGGCTGCCACAATGGGCTCAAACATAGCAACAATTGTGAGGATGTACAGGACCCGGCACTCTCATTTTGTTGTCACTATGAGTCAGAACCAACTTGATGGCACCTAACAGCAACAACAAGAAACTTATAGGGAGAAGCTCACTTTGATGAGCAAGGATGTAGGCTCTGGCTGATGACCACTTCTGACACTATAACTCCAGTGGGTTTCCTTGGGTTTTCTAGCCTAGAGCTGTGATGGTACTGACACTTAGTGAGAGAGTCAGGATGGTATGTGTGCGTATTTGTGTGTGTGTGTGTGTGCATGTGTGCGTATGTTTGCTGGTGGTGAAGTAGAGAGGGAGACTATAGATCTAAGACAGATGAATGCAGACAAGTAGAACAACAACAACAAAAAAACTATCTGTGAAGGAAGAGAGTGAAAGTAGATGAGAGGATGGAGGTTTGAGTGAAGGAAACCAGTATTCAGCTGTCTGGGGGCCTCACAAGGAGAGTGGAGAAGATGACAGAATGTCCACTCCTTTTCCAAAGAGTCTCCACTCAGGCCCAGATGGAATCTTTTCCCCAGTTCAAGTTGGAGAACTCTCCAGGACTTAGGACTAGGGGTGGGTGAAGGAAGGGAGGTGGGTGCAGGAAGGCGGGTGTTCCACCAGCTTTTAGGGATCTGCTAAGTGTTTTCAATGCCTCTTCCGAGGACAGGCTCTCTGTCCACATGCTTTTCCGTGACATCACTATCCATGACCTTTGGGGGCCAGCAGGGTGGAGTCCGAGGGGAAGGGTACAGGCCACAATTCTTTGGTCCTCACAAAGGTTGGGATTGTGAGCTGCCGAGAGCTGGAGAGCAGCCTCAATGAGGACAATGTCTCTTGCTGGACTGGGAATGGCTTCCCTGCCCTAGGATATCTCAGGACTATAGTAGACCTGTTGTTTTTGCTCTTTTTTTATATTAAAAAAGCACATTGTTGAGCACAGAAGCCATGTGTGTGTGTGTGTGTGTGTGCTTGTGTGTATGTACACAGAAGTGTAAAGAGTCTCAGAAAGTTGCATTTTGCTTTTAGAACAAGTGATGATGTGGAGCGGAAAACTTACAGCCCAGTTAGTCAAGCGAGGGAAGTACATTTTTCGCTCTATGGAAGCCCAGGGAATGGAGGGGAAGGCAGAAGGGGAGGGAGAAGGGGAGGAGGGGAGGAGAGGAGGAGGGGAGGAGGGGAAGACTTCTGCTGGTGTTTCAGAGAACACTAAGTAGCATTGGAAGAGATCAATATGCCCAATGAGTTCAAAGCTGATTAGAGCCAAGCAAACGCAACCAGCTGCCCTATGCTCACTTAAAGTAATAACCTTAAACACTTGAAGGAAATAACTGAATTACCTTACTGATTTGTGATTTCAGCCACATCTCTCAGCATACAACACACACAAACACCACCACAGATGCACATGTAGTGTGTGTTTTTGTTTTGCTTCTTTTTTAAAGTGCATATAACTGGCATGACCTGCTCTATCAAATTGGGAAATAAATAACAGTGATGTTTGTTTTTTCTGTGCATATTAATTACCCCAATCCCAACCTGCTCACATTGAAGGATGGCCTGTATCTCTCTTGGGAACTTCCTCTTCCAAAACTAAAGAGTCCCAGGTGCTCACTCAGCCTAAATTGGTCAGTGTAAAATAATTATTGAGAGATCTGATCAGTTCACCATTATCTCCTCCCCCTCCATCTCCCACTATTTCCTGCTGCTATCACTTCTAGTCCCTCCCACATGGTGCTGCTAATAAAATCATGTGCTTCACACACATTGATGTTTTGTCATTGCTGAGCTGGTCCTGGCTGGTCCAGACCCCCTACTCAGCCAGCAGGGTTCTGTAAAGGAGTCACAACAGACTTGATGGCAATTTTTTTTTTTTTTTTTTCGTACTCACCCATTTGTTCTTCCGTTTACAACCACCTCTTTTCCAGTGTTCCAAAGCCAAGTCTTCCAAAACAGAAGGGGCTCCCAGAGAAGATCAGAATCAGCCCTACCAAAAGGTTTTCCCCTTGGAGGCCCCTGATGTTTTCTTCTGTCAGCAAAGCTCAATCAGGGTCCTCAAACAACATCACAAGCAACTTACAATATTGATTCACAAAAGCTCAGTAGGGCCACCAATGCCCTACCTATGAGGAAAATGAGGCCTAGCAAGGTGGAGTGATTCATCCAGGTCACATTGCTAACCTGGAGAATGTTACTTGTGCAGAGGTGGAAGTGATGTGGGGCATCAACAGAGGGTCTTGGTTCGATACCACTCTTCCGGTGAGTTGAAGGCCTCAGAAGGAGTGTATAGAAAGGTGGTCCTTTAGTTACTGTTTTAGTCAGTGTTCTCTAGAGAAACAGAACCAGGGAGACAAATATCTGGAGAAAGAGAGACAGCAGACTGGAGACTTCTGCAGTCTTGCACCCCAAGATCTGTAGGTCAGACCACAGGAAAAGTGTAGAGTTGATAGAAAGCAAGTTCTACCAAAATATCCATTTAAAATCTGAAGGTAGGCCATACCCTAAGGAACTCCCCTTTCAACTGACTGATTGATTACATTAGTTACATTGCATTGCATTTAGGTTATGTTATGGAATAGCAACTAGTCTAGTGTTTGGCAAAACTATTGGAAGCCCCCAGCTGACACATCAAATTAACCATTATAGTTACCATGGCCTCATTTGCCAACAAAGCTATGCCTGTTCAATTAATGACCAGTCCAGCAGGGTGGATGTCCATGGAGAAGTTCCTTGTATCTCCTCTGCAGTGAATGCTCCCTTGTAGGCCCCCTCAGTGCCCAGGGCTAACTGATTCCAAAGATGCCTGACTCCAGCCCAGCTCAGGACTGCAGGTTCAGAACAGTGAAGCCCAGAGTTGGGAAGATAGAAAGAAGCTCCATTTGAAGGGAGCTGGCCCCCCATGGAAGGAATAATAAAGTTTGAGGGTGCCTGGTAGAGAAGGAAAAGAAAGAAAGCTTTAAAAGGTGGATAACTTTTAGTTTTTTCTAAAAGGCAGCCAACTCCCAACAGTTAACACTCAATGAAAACAAGTTCCAGGGTCTTTCTTGGCAGCCAGCGCCAAGCGGCAAGTGGTCAGGAGGTTCCTTTAGCCAACCTACTTCTAGGACTTTTAAGGTAGCTTCCAGCGCATGAAGGAGCTCTGGTCACAACAGACCTAAGGCATTTGACTATTTAACCAGAAACTTGGCAGTTCAAACCCACCAGGCACTCCGCGGAAGGAAGATGAGGCAATCTACTTCCTTAAAGGCCTTCAACGAGATGGATTGACACAGTGGCTGCAATGATGGGATCAGGCATAGCAACGATTGTGAGGCTGGCATAGGACCAGGCAGTGTTTTGTTCTGTTGAATATAGGGTCACTATGAGTCAGAGCCAACTCGATGGCACCTAGCAACAACACAACAACAACTTCCTTAAAGATTTACAGCCTTGGAAATCCAGTGTGGGTCACTATGAGTTGGAATCTACTCAATAGCAGTGGGTGGGTTTCCAGTGCATGAGCATTTTAGTTTCTTAGTGCTGAGATTGTTTTCTCACCGTTTAGGAGGCTAGAAGTCTGAAGTCAGAGCACTAGCTCTAGGGGAAGGTTCTCTCTCTCCTCTTTGGCTTGGGAGAAAGATCCTTGAGGCCCGGGCTCCTAGACCCCTGACATTCCTTGATTCCTTGCCAATCTTTACAGGGCAATGACTTCCCCCAGTTTGCTTGCTTGTCTATGCTGCTCCTTATAACTCAAAAGTGATTAGTTTGGGGACACACCCTCTACTCATATGGCCTCATGAACATAACAAACAAAACCCTACTCCCAAATGAGATTCAATCTACAAGTATAAGGGTTAGGATTCCAACACATGTTTGGGGCTGGTGCACCATTTAATCCATAACAATGGGATTGGACACTGTATCTCACACACTGTATCTCACACCACAGTAAAAGAGCAAAATTTGAGGTAACTCAAGTGAGAATGATTCAGTGCCATAGACAGTTAAATATTAAGCATCTATGGTATGCTTCTCCCTGTGTCGGCAACCATGGGGAGTCTTCACATTCATTCCACTTTGATGAAGTATATGCTCTGGGCATGTATGATTCATAGTATGAGGCTATGAAAATGAAGAAGGCATGGTTCCCCCTCTCAAAGAGATTACAGCCTGTTAGGGGAGGCAGATACATAAACAAAACAACAGAGATATAAACATGGTCTGGCAGCCAGAAAAGGAAGAGGAAATCAAGTCTCCAGGAAGTCAGGCAAGATTCTGGGGAGGCTGTGATGCCTGAGCAAGGAATAGAAGAACAAGTGCAAGTTTCCCAGGTAGACAACAAGTGAAAGCTCTTTCAAGCTCAAGGAGTAGCAACAGCCAGTGGCAAATAGGTTTCCTATCAAGTGCCAATCCCAATTGCTTGATAGGGCTTGTACTGTGTTAAGAAGGATTCTAAGGATTGATAAGTACTGTTTGCTATGAATATTGAAAAAAAGAGTGGTGGTTTGTGTGCCAGGGCTCTACCCTTCATGACACATGCAGAATCAAGGATCTAGGTACTAACAAAATATGTTCAGGGAATGGTAGAGAGTTTGGTGTGGCTAGAGGAAACGGTCAGAAGAGAGGAAACAATAGGAGATGAGGCTACAGAGGAAGGTAGAGGCTGTATCATGATGGGTCCAAAATGTCATACCAGAGAGTTTTAGCTTATCCTTTGGGGATAGGAAGCCACTGAAGGCCTTACGCCAGGAAAATGTATAATCATATATCAATTCTATAAAAATCCCTCTATTAGGAACACAAAGAATAGATTGCAAAGAGGCCAGGAAACTGTGTAGGTGACTATCTCAATCATCCAAGGAGAAATAATGAATGAACACATGAATGAATGGGTGAATGAAGATAGTAAGTCCACAGATAGAATACAAGTCAAAATATAAATAAGTGGCTTAATAGAGACAAAAATATAAGTGGTCCATGGGCTTACGGATGTACTTCCAGAGTGTAGAACAGTGTCTATACTTAGTAGGCATTCGGTAAAAGTTTGCTGAATGAATGCATCAATGGATTTTAAAAGAGAGTAGGATCACGAGGGAAGAAGCCCTCTCTGAGAAAGAGGTCTCTAAGCTGAAACTCGAACAATGTGGTTGAGGATAAAGTTTGGGATAGAATGTAAAACAATGGTCACTACAAACCTATAATGTCTGTGTTATTATCATCCATATTTACACATGAAGATATCAAGGCTTGGAGAGATGAGGTTCTGGTCCCAGTGGTAGACCAGGAGTTCCAACCGGATGAGACCGATACAAAAACCACCCTCTCTTCATTACCTTTCTGAACTTGGTGTACTTGTACCTTCATTCTAAATAAGAAGCACCCCGAATGCTTTTGAATCTAGGCATGCAGATTTGAGCTGACATTCTTTGAGCTCAAAGTCCAATCCAGCCCTGGTAAAATTTAAGCACTGTGTGCCCTAGGAAAATAAAGACTGCTCACTCTTCTCAAGGTGCTTGGAAGACCAGCTACAGCATACTCAAGTACTCAGATAGTATGCGCGAGGAGTGCAGAGAGGGAAGATCTCTGAGGTCCCTGGGTAAGGAACTCTAAGCTAGTCCAGCAAGGAAAGGAAGGTCTGACCAGGCAGAAAGAAGAGGGAAGAAGGTTCAAGCCAGGGCACTGTGTGAGTTCAGGCAGGACGTTCAGGCTCCAACTTAGTTCAGCTCTCTTGCAGAAGAGAGCTGGGGCTGCTGCAAGCTGATGGAAAAGCTGCCAGGGCTTTCCATGACCTGCCACAGCATGACAAAGCAGAGCGATGGATCCAAATTCCTGGGTAGGACCATTGTTTTTTTTTTTTTTTTAATTTGTTTGAATGTTTAGCTCATGGGTCATAATGAGGTACAAGGTACTCTGAGGAAATTCAAAGACGCAGAATAATTATGTCAACCTTGCAGGACCCAAAACCTCTTAGAAGATAAGGGCTTGGGCTTAGGAAACAATTGAAGGGCAATTTCCACTCAGCAGCACGTGGAAACCACACAGCACTGCCAGATGAAGCTGCAAATGCCCAGAGTGTAGCCCAGTGCAGTGTGAGAGATGTGCCAGGGAAACCTTCCTGGAGGAGGGGGACTGTGTACACAGCAGGCTTTAAAGGCAAGAGGTGGAGGGGACCCAGATTGGCAACAGAGAGATGGTAGGAAGGACATTTCAGGTGAAGATGTGCTATTTACAAGAGCACGGAGAAAGGCTGGCTGGAGCAGTGGCAGTGAGTGCATGAGAGAAGAGAGGACCCAGATTCTGGGTTTAGGAGGCCAGAATCTCTACTGAGTTAGGTAGAGAGTGAATCAGTTACGCTGATTGAGCAAGGGGGTAACAGGATAGAAGAAACACTTTGGAAATGGTAACAAAAATTTATTGGTTGCATGTAAACTTTTGCAATTTTCAGATCACTCCTCACCCATTCCCTCCCTTGATTCTCACAATTATTTGTATCTTTTGTAGCTGAGGAAAAGTTAAAGGACTTGCTTGAAATCACACATATAAGGGAAGGAGCCAAAACTAGAAGCCAGGTCTTTTGGCTTCCAGTCCATTGCTCTGTGGAGGGAAGAGCTCAATATCATGAAAAGAGCAGGGATTTTGGAACAGGCAGATCTGAGTTCTAATGCTAGTTTGGCCTATGACCAGTAAGCTGTGCAGCCTTGGACAGGTTACTTAAATTCTCTGAGCCTCTGTTTTCTTCTTTTTAAAACTAGAAAAAATAGTACCGCAGAGAGACACAGGTTTGCTGTGAGGCTTAAAGTAACAATGGCTCCTGGCCCAGCAAGATGTCCTACAGATGTTAGTTTCCTCCTCTATTTCAACTGCTCACTACTCAGGTCCTAGCCAAACCAAGTTATTGACCAAGCTTCCACAAGTCTTCCAAAGCTGCCAATGAAGTTCTGGAGACAAATGATTTCACCTCTATAAACAACCAGCAAGGAGCCCTGGTTGTGCAGTGATTAAGGACTCAGCTGCTACCTGAAAAGTCAGAGGTTTGTACCCACCAGCCACTCCACAGGAGAACCATGAGGCAGTCTGCTTCTGTAAAGCTTTAACCACAACCCCCTGCTGTCGAGTCAGATCTGACTCAGAGCAACCCCTCCTTGGGTTTCTGAGGTGATATCACTACGGAAGTAGATTGCCCAACCTTCCTTCTGACTGTAAAGCTTTACAGCCTTGGAAACCCTATAGAGGAGTTCTGCTCTGTCCTATAGAGTTGCTATGAGTCAGAACTGACTTAATGGCACACAACAACAAACAACCAACATTGATCAGGCTTTCAGCAAGGGCATGGTCCTATCCCAGCCGGGTGGGTGGCTGTGCCAGCTGGAGAACACTCAGCCCATTAGCATCTCTCCATCTGAGAACAAGCTGCTGTGAGTGAGAATGGCTTAGCTACAGAGACATGGGCTATGGGGGATGGTGCACAGTATACCACCCCTCGTTCTTGAGAGGATTTTACTTTTTCATTTTTTTAAACAATCAAAACAGGATTTAAAATAAATGCCCACACAAATGACTTCTTAGAAATCTCACCCTTGATTTATCATTTGGAATAAAAGCCATTTCTTACCCTGGAAAATCTCTTGATTCTTTTCAGAACATTTTCATATACATTGTTTCACTTGATCCTCACAACTGCCAGGAGACAAGACAGGCTTTACTGTTCTCTGTGAACCGATGAAAAATCCATGGCTTAGAGGTGAAGTGGAACCCACAGCTCCCCTCTCCCTGCCCATGGTGCTTTCCTTCTCCCCTACGCTCAATTCAGAGCCCAGAATTGATTGGCTGGCAAACTCAGCTCTAATATTTGAAATTCTCCCCCATCCAGTTCAGCTACTGAATCATGGGTTGCCCACATGAGGCTGGTGGAGGTGTGGAGGAGGGTAGCAGCTTGAAAAGTGACAACCACCACCCTGGGCATGTTCCCACGCAGTACAAACAGGCATCCTAGAGCCACCACTGGGCCCAGGAGCCTTTCCTGCTGTCCCAACCACTCCTGCATCATCCTTGTCCTCACTGGGGACCTTGAGATAGCAGAGATTTGTGTGGAGTCAGGTACTTGTCTGTGTTGAGCTGAGCCTCCAACTTCAACTCAAGAACTTAGGTAAGTCATTTCACTCTTGGAAATAATATAACAATCCTAAAGGGAAGCTGAGGCTATTAACCCAAGCCACCAGTTAACTCCTGTGTGCAGTAGCCTGCTCCAACTGGTTAGTTACCAGCAACCGCACCGTGCTCTAGGATTTATCGGAGACCAAAACAGACATACCTCCTGTCTTCATTTGGCTTATATTCTAGTGAGTGGATACAGAAACCAAACAATGAGCATAATCAATAAGTAAATTAAGAGATATATTAGTTGACAAATTGTTGTTATTATTAGCTTCTGTCAAGTAAGCCCTCAACTCATGGTGTCCCCAAGCCCAGTGAAACAAAACACTGCCCAGTCCTCCTTCACAATCCCTATAATCAGTTGTACCTCACACCACTGTGATCCAGAGTTCTGCTTGTTTGTTTCCTAGGCTGTCATCTTTTTTCCCCCTTTTGAACATTTTATTGTGGTTTGGGTGAACATTTACAGAGTAAATTAGTTTCAACAATTTATACACGTCTTGTTTCATGACATTAGTTGTAATTCCCTCAAAGTAACAGCACTTTTCCCACTTCCCCCCTGAGCACCTCCTTTCCATTCATCTATCTTTCCTGGCCCTGTCCTGGCTTCTGAACTTTGTTTTGGGGCAAATGCTGCCCTTTTGGTGTAGTTGATTGTTCTGAGGAGCACCTTCCTTATGGGTATTTTTGTTCACTTTATAGGCCTGTTGTTTGGCTAAAAGGTGATCTCTGGGAGTGGGTTCAGTTCCAGGTTTGAAGGGTCTCTAAGTGTCATAGTCTTTGGGGTTCCACAAGTCTCTATCAGACCAGTAAATCTGGTCTTTTCTATGATTTTGAATTTAGTTCTATATTTTTCTCCCACTCTGTGTATTGTGATTCTGACCAGAGCAGTTGGTAGTGGTAGTCTGGCACCATCTAGTTCTTGCTAGTGGAGGCTGTAGTTTGTTTGGTCCATTATTTTTCTGGCCTAATTGTTTCCCTAAGTCTTTGATTTTCTTCTTTCTTCTTTGCTCTAGACAGCAAGAGACCAGGAGTTGTATCTTACATAGCCGGTTCCATAGGGTTTTTAATGGCTAATATTTGAAAGTAGATCACCAGGCCTTTCTTTCTAGTCTGTCTTAGCTGGAAACACCACTGAAACTTGTTCAACATCACAGCAACACTGACAGATGGGTAGTGGCTGTACACGAGGTGCATTGGCCAGGATTGAACCCAGGTCTCTGAAAAGGAAGATGAGAAGTCTACCACTAAATCATCACTGAACTACCACTGTACCACCACTGCCCCTAGGTGAAAAGTGCTACATGAGAAAACAGGTATTACAAGGTAGTAGGATGGTGCTTGCTGGGGGTGTGTAGGTTATTATTTTAAATAGGATTGTAACAAGCTTCCTTGAGAAGTTGACATTTGCATAAATATTTGAAGAAATGAGGATATGGATATGGATATTAATATCTGAAGGAAAGTCTTTGTGAGCAGAAGGGACAGCTGGAGTAAAGACTCTAAGAAACTGTGAGAAGGCCAGTGTGGCTGGGGCAGAGGGCTAGAGTATATTGGAACTGTTATACCACAAATAGCTGAGCTCAGCCCTTAAAGTTTCTAATTCAGTAGGTCTCAATCTCAGTTGGGGCTCAGTAATTTTCATGTCCAATAAGTTCCTAGGTGATGCTGCACACTTTGAGAACTGGTCTACAGAAAGCCTGGACTCTCCAGTGAAGAGGACCTTGCAGTTAGATGTAAAGTAGCTAGAATCTTCACTGAGAATGCTCAGAAAAGGTGTAGCTTCTGCTGACAGGTCATGATGGTGATAGACGTATGTGGTTGTAACTTTTGGAACTGCTGTCATTGCTGTCAAGTTAGCTCCAACACTTGGTGACTTTCTGTATAACAGAACAAAACATTCCCAATCTTGCACCATCTTATGATCATTGGTTTATTTGGGTCCATTTTTTCAGTTATTGTGTCAATCCACCTCATTGAGGGTTTCCCTCATTTTCTGTGATCCCCAGCTTTACCAAATAGTGATTCAAATTTCCTGATGACATGTCCAAAGTAAGTGTCTCAAAGTCTCTCCATCCTTGCTTCTAAGGAAGATTCTGGTTGTATTTCTTCTTAAACTGATTTATTTGTTCTTTTGGTGGTCCACAGTATGTTCAATATTCCTTGCCAACACCACGGTTCAGATGCATCATTCTTCTCCTGTCTTCATTTTTCACTACTCAACTTTTGCATGCATATGAGAAGATTGAAAAGACCATGGCTTGGGTCAGATGAACTTTAGACATCAAAGTAATGTCTTTGCTTTTTAAAACTTTAGAGGTCTTTTGGAGCAGATTTGCCAAATATACCATGTCGTTTGATTTCTTGACTGTGCTCCCATGGGCATTGATTGTTGATACAAGTAGAATGAAATCCTTGATAATGTCAATGTTTTCTCCATTTACCATGATCTTGTAAGGATTTTCATTTTCTTCAGTAATCCATACTGAAGGCTATAGTCTTTGACCATGATCAGTAAGTGCTTCAAGACATCTTAATTTTCAACAAGCAAGGTTGTGTTATCTGCATATCACAGGTTGTTAATGAATCTTCCTCCAATCTTCTAGAGCTATAGAAATGGGCTGTTCTGTTGCCTTGAAGTCATTTTGGGGAAAGGGCACACACAAGTTCTGGAGTAGGAAGACCCAGTTTCTTGTCCTCACTCCCCTATGCAGCCTTAGCAAGTTATTTAATGTCACTGAGTCCTTTTCCAACTATAAATGGGGAAAATAATAATATCTATATCACACGTTTTGCTGTGAACTTTAAATATATATTTACATTTTAATGCTATTAAAGGGAAGTTCTTCCTTCCCTTTAAAATATTATTCCAAAATGTTGTTGTAGGGGAA
>NW_006921631.1:9621121-9647366 GCF_000298275.1 Orycteropus afer afer | reverse complement strand
ATAGCCACATGTGGGGAGCTCTGGTGGCATAGTGCCTAAGGCACTTGACCGCTAATCAGAAGGCTGGTGGTTCAAACCCACCAGCCACTCCTCAGAAGCAAGGTTGGGCAATCTACTTCCGGAGTGATACCACCACAGAAACCCAAGGAGGAGTCACTATGAGTCAGGTACGACTCGACGGCATATAACAACAACAAGCCACATGTCTCTGAGTGGTTAGCATATTGGACTACACAGATATAGATTGTCATTAACCCTTTCTACCCACTTAGGAAAATTCCACTCATCCTTCAAGGCTTAGAACCATTGCCTCTAACCTTCATGCCAACAGGCAGATCCCTCCTCAGCACTCCCATAGCCCTTCTAATATCTCAGTGTATAGAAATGATTTGATTGCCTTTGTATTCCCTCAATAGACTGGGAGCTTCCTGAAGGCAGATGCTAGGACTTGGTTATCTCATAGTGTTCATATCTGGCACAATGTTTGACATATAACCAACCAGTCAACAAGTTGCCATTGAGTTAATTCAGATTCATGGTGACCCCATGTGTGTCAGAGTTGAACTGTGTGCCATAGAATTTTCAATGGCTGATTTTTTGGAAGTAGATTGTGAGACCTTTCTTCCAAGGCCCTTCTGGGTGTGCTTGAACAACCAATGTCTTGGTTAGCAGATGAGCATATTAATCATTTACACCACTCAGTGATCTCTGTCTGACACATACCAGATGCTTACTAAATACTTGTTGAATGAATGGATGAATAAATGAAGATAAAGTTTCCTACTTATCCCCATTCCTTGTTTCCTATTTCTATTAATCTGAAAGGAGTGTAGGAAAGGTTAGAGATGGAAAACTGAAATCTGTCCTATTTTTCCCTTTCCCTCTTCCTCTACTACAAGAGAGACAGACTTTAGGAAAGGAATCAGAGACTACTACCACCATCTGTTTAAAGAAGCTGGAAGTCTAACTTCAAATGGAACTTCAGGGATTTCGATCCAAAAGCAAGTACCTAATAGTGAGATTCTCCCTTTGTAGTCATACAGGGGAAAAAAAAAAATTAAGATAATATGATTAAATCATATTTATTATAAAAGTACAAAGTTAACCTAGACATTTATCTATGTGAAAACCACTTGATATGATTATCTGCTTTATACAAGTAGTCCTAGACTTAAAACATATTTAAGTTACATTGAACCATGTTTATGACAGCCCATTTATTTCGTACAACTTATCATTATGAGCAAGACACACTACGTACCATACTGCAGCGTGATTTGCTGATATTATCAGTCTCGTGCAAGCCTCCAAAGAAATAAAGATTGAATTTATTAAAATACTGATAATAAAAGGCAATAATAATGAAAACTAAAAATACGAGGTATTTTACTTATGTTCAGAACCAAATTACAACAGACTTGTCAGAATGGAACCCCATCATTAAGTCAGGCACAGCTTACATTTTAGTGTTCAAAGAAGTCATAATTTCAGTGATGTTTTTGTTTTAAATAAATTACATCCATGGCTGAAGTTGGTGATTTAAATCACATCTCCAAAGAAAGTAACACCATCCATATCAATAGCACATTCCCTCAGGGTTAGGTCCATGAAGCCTTACCAAGTTTCTTTAGAGCTGCCGGCAAGCTTAAAGCTCACAAAGAGAGTAATATTATTCTTAAAAGTTTCATTACTTTCTTCAAAAATTTTGAACATTACTCTGTGTAAGACATTGTACTGAGGACCATGGAGGGCACAATATGGTCCCTGTTCACAAGAAGTTCTAGAAGGGAGATAAGAATTACATTGAGGAAAGTGATCACGGCTTAAGAAATGCAGTACTAAGTGTACAAAGGAGGACTTTAATATAACTGGGGGAGCTCTGGTGATGTAGTGGTTAAGGCACTTGACTGCTAACCAAAAGGTCAGTGGTTCAAACCCACCAGCCACCTTGTAGAAGACAGATGGGGCAATCTCCTTCCACAAAGACATACAGCTTGGAAACCCAATGGGGGTCACTACGAGTCAGAATCAACTTGATGGCAGTGAGTTTGTTTTTTTAGTTTGCGACTATAACTAGAGTCCTGGGTGGTGCAAATGGTTAACATGCTCTGCAGTTCAAGGAAAGTTTGGAGGTTCAAGTCCGCCCAGAGATGGCTAAGAAAAAAATCCCAGTGATCTGCTTCTGAAAAATCATCCACTGAAAACATCATGAAGCGCAGCAGTTCTACTCAAATACATGGGATCACCATGAGTTGGAGTCAACTCAACAACGATTTTTTTTTTTTTAATGTAACTGGTAAATGCAAGTTTTATGACAGGTCAGACATCAATTGACGAAGATGATATTGTGGGATACCTGGATGACCCCTGAAAGAGATGTAATAAGGAAGGTTAAAAAAAGTGGGGTGGGGGATGACTTGGGAAATAAGCAATAAAACTGAGAGAAAGAAAGAAAGAGGGGAAGAGAAAGAGAAGAAGGAGAGAGGCAAGTGGAGAGAGAAGTGTGAGACCAAGATGCCTCTGGCTGTGGTAATTTGCACATCCCCACCAGCTGGCAATGTGTGTGGCATTTTAGATGAGTCACTATGTAGGAGGGGTGCTGAGGGAAGAAAAGAGTGAGCACAGAGGAGGAGAACTCTCTGCAGTCCCCTTGAGCTGTGACTCTGGCATTTTGTCTCATGGCCTCACACAGGCCAGCTGACAGCATGGCCTTCAGTGTTCAGAAACCAGCTCATGGGGTGGTTCTGAGAACCTCCAGATGCCTAGCAACTCACGTAGAATCCAGGGTCTTATGCTTCCTTGTTTATAATAAACCTGACCAACCTCAGTTGAAGAATCTCTGAAAAGAGAGGTATTCACTTGTCAGAATGGAGTGAATGGAGTTGTTAGTGTGAAACTTCCTCCCAGAAAGAGGGAAGGAAAAGAGAGGAAGAGGGAAGACTTTCCTGAAGCACAGACTCGTATGCTATCATTCAGAGCAGATTGCAGAGATCCACGTTGTCTTGTGGTTTTCGTTGCTCAGCAGGCTCACCAGCTCCTAAGGAAAGGGCGGCCCTGCATGGCCCTCAGCAGCAGCAAATCATTGCTTTGTCACTGCCTGTTGTGTTTTCAGACCATCCCCAACCCTGGACAGTCATTACAGGCAACCAAAATTTATTGAAGGAGCCCTGGTGACACAATGGAAGCACTCAGGTGCTAACGGAAAGGTATGTGGTTCGAACCCACCAGCAGCATCAGTGGCTCTGCAGGGGAAAAGACCTGGTGATCTGATCCTGTAAAGATTACACTGTAGGAAACCCTATGGGGCACTTTGACTATGAAGTTCATGATGAGTCAGAATTGATTCAACAGCACACAACAACATTTATTGAGGTTTTTCCCACATACTAGGTTGCTTTCTTATATATTATCTCACTTAATTATTAATACAACCCTGAGATTCCAAAGTTAATAGTTAACACAAAATTACTCAGTTGGGACATGCTGTTTTTAGGGTGGAAGCCTAGGTCCTCTGATTCCAGGTCATGGTTCTCTCAGCCACACCACAGTGGGTTCCCTGGTGACTTCCAAAGACCAGAAGTGTGAGAGACTGCACAGCACTCTTCTCTGAAAATTAGCTTAGTCCTCCCAGAAACACGGTCAACTCTCACAGTTCTCTGGGGTTTGTGTGTAAGTTATGTGTTGTTGTTGTTGTTATGTGCTGTCAAGTCGGACCCAATTCATACCCACACCTCCTTGGGTTTCTGAGGCAATATCACTACAGAAGGAGATTACCCAACCTTCCTTCTGAGCAGTGGCTGGTGGGTTTGAACAACCAACCTTCTGATTAGCAGTCAAGTGCCTAAGGCACTACACTACCAGAGCTCCTTATGTGTAACATGTGGTTAAAGCATTGGGCTGCTAACCAAAAAGCTGGCAGTTCGATCCCAGCAGCCATTCCTCGGGATAAAATTGAGGTAGTCTGCTTCTGTAAAGATTTACAGCCTTGGAAATCCTATGAGGGAAGTTCTACTCTGTCCTATAGGGTCGCTATGAGTTGGAATCGACTAGATGGCAGTGGGTCTTTTTAATTTTTTTTTGGTTTGTGTGTAACATAGAGTAGAATATTAAGTCATAATTCTATCTTTCCTGAAATTTCCAAACAAAATCCTTCTCTGACCATCCAACACTTTTTGGTAGCTAGTCAAGAGGTAGAGTCAATGCTAAGATATTGCCAAGGAATAATTTAACCAAAAATTACTTCCAGGGTAACAGACTAGGTGTTCTCCTCAGAAGTGCAGTTTGCTGAGCACAACTCTGTCTGGAGCTCCCTGTCAATATCTATTTTTAATGGGATATATTTATAATTGGATGTATTTATAACCTCCTTCTCCTGGGCACTTATTTTCCTTTCCAGGATCACAGAGGCACTTTAATAGACTGGTAATGGCAGCAGAGAACTGACTGGAACAGATTGGGCTTGGTTCTCCATCCAACCAAAGAGTCCTAACAATTCCTATTTTGGGTTGCTGCTGCACTTTAGGAAAAAAGTCACTTTTGCCATTTTTCTTCTTTTTCTATGAAAGAGATAAATCGCTCCTGAGATGGACAGAGGATGTCAAGGTGCAAAGTGATTGAAAGGTTTAGTGAATGCTGACCTTCAATGGCAATTCCCATTCAGTTTGACAAACTGTCTATCTATTGTGTGCTAAATGTTCCAGGGTGATACAAACAGTTTGCACTCAAGTACTAACCTAAGGTTAGCTCCTTGAACTCACCCAGCGGCACCACAGAAGAAAGTCCTGGTGATCTGTTTCCATAAAGATTACAACCAAGAAAGCCCTATGGAGCACTTCTACTGTAATATACATGGGGTCTCCATGAGCAGAATTGACTCAGAAACAGCTTTTGATTTATTCTATTATGTGTCAAGCACAGATTCATTGTTCGAAACATAGCATTTTCAGCAAGAGTATTGAACACAATCATTAGAGCTGGAAGAAGTCTTGAAGATCACGTAGTCAATTCCCTCAGTTTAGGATCAAGAAAATGAGGCCCAGGCAGGGGAATGACTTGTCCAAGGTCAAACAATTGGTTCCTGCCAGACAAGAGACCAGGGTTTTTGTTTTCCTCTCTCCTCATCCAGTGGTTCCAATACATTCGGAAGCAGTCACACCCTTATTAGAGTATCGTGTCCAAGTTGGTTCACCACATTGTGAAAACCATGTGCACATCTGGAAGGGATCCAGAAAAAATAGGCAAAATTGACAAGGAGTAGAAAATAAATATTTTAATTAAGTAGCAAAGATTTGAGCTGGACATGAGGAAGCACTTTTTGGCTGCCAACATGATTAAAAAAAAAAAAAAAAAATCAAAATGAACAAAGCAAAGGAAAGCATGCCCAGAGATTCTCAAGAGAACAAGAGAGAAGCATCTGTCTTTGATTGCTGAGGGTCACCTGCCCCCAACAGGAAGCTGGAGCAAACAATCTCTCTGTTTCATCCATTACTGTTAGAATTCAATTTTTATCCCAAAACCTTCTATAAGGCTCCAGCCAGCCAAACAGACCGCTATTACCAAGTTCTGCATCCTTGATCCTATAATTTGTTTTGAAATTTCCTCCTAAAACACCTCTTTGCTCTCTTGTTTTTTCATCTAAAAGGGCTTTATAGTAAAAGACTTTGTAAGGAAAGGGACAAATGTTTTATGATTCCACTTACATGAAATATCTAGAATAGGGCAAATGTGCAGAGACCAAAGTTCATTAGTGGTTTCTAGGGCTGACAGGAAGGAGAGGGAAACGGAGACTCACTGCTTAGGGGACACTGAGCTTCTGGTAAAAGTGATGAGAAAATTTGGAAACGGATAATGGTAACAGTTGAACAACATGATGAATGTAATTAATGTCACTGAATTGTACATGTGAACTATTTGTTACATATATATTTACAACAACAACAAAAAGCCTTTGTAAGGGACTAGGTCAGAACCTGACATATTTGAATCTTGGGTTTGTTTTTTTTTGTTTGTTTGTTGGGTCTTGATTTTTTTTTTTTCTGTTTGTTTTTTGTATATTTTTGTCTTTTGTAGGTTGTCCTCAAACCCCTACCTCCCTCCCCCAGAGATGGCATGCTGAGATATTAAAATCCTGGTAATAACCACAGGCTTAGGCAAACAAAAGGTCAAGTGCAGAAGAGAAGCTAGTGGGAGGCTGATAGACATCATAGATCTAGACAGGGTCCTGGAGATCAGAGTGGCATTATCAAACACAGCTGAACTCCAACCTTAGGGCAAAAGGTCATTTGCTTTCTATCCTTTTTCCTTAGTCTACCAAGTATAGATAAACTGTCGCACTCACACACTCAATGGTAATACATCCCTTAAAGCAATAGACATGGGACATCAAAGGACCAACATTCAAACTGAGGAAATGCAGGTCAAACAGGAGTGCATAATTATGAGGGGCACAGGGGGAGTGTTGCAGGGTAGGGAGGGGAGGAGACTGGGTTAGGGTTGGACATGGCGAATGGGGAATGAAACTAAATGTACGCATGACTTTGAATGTAAAACAAGCTCTTAAAATAAAAAATAATAATAATAATATAAGTAAATATAGATAAACTGCAGTTTAAGATATCTCAGAAGCAGAAGATTAGAGGTTGGGCAACAGAGGGGACAGTGATGCTAGGATTACCTCACAAGAAGTCTACACAATTCTCACCTTACCTCTGAGGCCACATTAATAGACCAAGTTTACCTTGGTTACTCTCAGAAAGAAAGCATGCAGAGCTTAAAAATCACCCAACTACAAAAATGAGGTATCCTTGTATTTATAGGAAATAAGTTGTTGTTAAAAAAAAAAAAAAACCTCACTGCCGTCAAGTTGGATCCTACTCATAGCGACCCCTCCTTGGGTTTCCAAGGTGGTATCACTACAGAAGGAGATTGCCCAATCTTCCTTCCAAAGAGTGGCTGGTGGGTTTGAACCGCCAGCCTTCTGGTTAGCAGTCAAATGCCTTAGGCACTATACCACCAGAGCCATTGAATTAGTCCCCTACTTATGGCAACTCCATGTACAATGGGATAAGACCATTGTGATCTTAGGATTTCATTGGATGATTTTTTTTTAAAATACCCCCAAATCATCACTTATCAATATAGTTAGGCTCCAAAGACCAGGTTGTCATGCAAAAATCAGTGACATGGTTAAGTTCCAAAGACCAGATCATTATGTGAAAATGGAGGATGACCTCATCAGATCACAAAATGGAGGATGACTACATAATTACATAACTGCCAAATTACTTCATTACATAACTTCCAAACCACTGACAATCATGGACCAGCCAAGCTGACACAGTCTTCACCATCACAGCCAGGGTTACTCTCACCTCCACATCTTGGCATTCATTATTGCCAGGTGTATGTTATGAAGAAATGCAACTGAGATGCTCCTTGGAAGCGAGAATGGCCAGACTTTGTCTCACCTATTTTGGTCAGGTTGTCAGAAGGGAGCATTCCCAGGAGAAGGAGGTCATGCTTGGTAGGGTGGAGAGTCGACGAAAGAGGGGGAGGCCTTCAACTAGATTGAATGACACGGTGGCTGCGATGATGGGCTCAAGTATAGCAGGGATCATGGAGCTGGCGCGGGATTGGGCAGTGTTTTGTTCTGCTGTGCATGGGGTCGCTATGAGTTGGAAATGACTCGATGGCACCTAACAACAACAACATGTTATGAATGCACAAAACACTCAGTTTTTTTTGTTTTGTTTTTTTTTTTTAAAGTATGGTAGTGAATGTGAAATGTCAGATAAGGAGATAGTTGAAAAGTGAGAAGTAGGCATAGATTTTCATCTGGAAGATTTGCTGAAACCTACTCAGCAGCATAACAACATGTCAGCCTTCAATAACGTACAGGTCGCTGTGTTTGAGGTCCGCTGGCTAGGAATTGAACCTGGGTGTCCTGCACGGAAGGCAAGAATTCTGCCACGAAACCACCCCTGCCCCCACAGGAAATGAGACATCAAAAACTCCAGATTATAAGAAGAACTGTCTCTACTCCTTTCCAACGTCTTTCAAAATAAGCCTTAAATCCATATTAGTAAGTGAAAGAAACTATCTGAAAAAGCTTTGTACTGTATGTTTCTAACTCTATGATATTGTGGAAAAGGAAAAACTATGGACACAGTTAAAAAATCAGCAGTTGCCAGGGTTGCGGGAGGAGAGGATGAATGAGTGGAGCACAGGGCATTTTTAGGGCAGTGAAACTATTCTGTATGATACTGTAATGGTAGACATATGGCATTACACATTTGTCAAAACTCACAGGACTGTACAACACAGAGTGAACCCTAATGTAAACTATAAAACCAAAACCAAACTCAGTGCTGTCAAGTCAGATCCCACCCCTAGCGATCCCACCCCTAGCGACCCCTCCTTGGGTTTCCAAGGCCGTGTCACTACGGAAGTAGATTGCCCAATCTTCCTTCCAAGGAGTGGTTGGTGGGTTTGAACCGCCAGCCTTCTGGTTAGCAGTCAAATGCCTTAGGCACTGTACAACCAGAGCTCCCAATGTAAACTATAGACTTTAGTTAATAATAATGTATCAATATTGGTTCATTGTAACAGATACACTACCCTATAGCATACTGCAAGATGCTAGTAATAGGGGAAATAAATAGTGTGCAGAGAGGAGGGTATACACCGGGCCTGTTCTTTCTGCACAGTTTTCCTGTAAACTTAAAACTGCTCTAAATAAAGTCTATTGTCAAACTACCCCTTTGAAAGACAACACAGCAGCATCCCTAACTAAATGTCACCTACTGCCTCTGCCCTCATTCTGACCACTCTCGGTCTCTCTCCTCTTTCTGGGGCCCATAATCATTCCCTGTTCCCAATGAGACTGACCAAGACAAAAATACCTATTACTGGGGTACCTGCCACCCATGGTTTTGTTGCCCGTTCACAAAAATTAGAATTATCCAGCTAATGTGTCCCAAAGGCAATAACTGTTGTTCTGTTCAAAATGAATTTTCATAGCTGTCAAAGTGAGGGAATACCTCTCAACAGAAGTTCATGTGCTAAAGTCAAGACCAGAAGTTATACATTATTGACAGAAACAAAAAGGTACATAACAACCTTTTAGCTTCCCTATATTCTTGGACACTTGCCTTCTCTTGGGCTTTAGTTTAACTTTTGGTGTTCAAAGATATTAGCAAAAGTACCAGATGCTAGCAAAGCTAGGTCAAAGTAACAAGAGAGCCCAGATGCTAAATTCATTTGTTTCAAGGTTTCCCTAGAAGATATTGGGGAATTCACATGAAAACAAGTCTGTGTTCCAAGTCATGAAGTTTAATTCATGTCACTAGACTCTAGGAATCATCCAGAAGTCCCACATCCTGCTGAAATCACTTAGTTTGGGCCAGCGAGAGTAGATAATATAGATTTCATGAATTTTCCTTCCCCCATAACCTCTACTGTGTTGAGTGCCTGCGTAGGCATCCACCAGGAAAACTTTGAGACAAAAGCTTTGCTTCTCTCTCCTTCCTCTCACCCTATCTCAATAGAAAATTCTGTGTGAGGAATGATTGTGCACAGGCAAAAACACACAACCACAAGCATTCAGGCTCAAATTTAACAGGTGCTCCAATTCTTCTCTTTAAAAGAACAGGCACTGTCCAGAGATTCCAAAAGGGTGACCCCACAACCTCCAGGTAAATCATGTCACTATTTGCCTTTATGCACACACTGAAGACCTTCACTTGAATCTCTGCAGAACCATGGGCTCCTCGAGGGCTGGGTTCTCTCAGGATTTTGGGATCCCCAACATCTAGCCCTGTGTCTGTACATGACATTGTTGTTGTCAGTTGCTGTTGAGTTAGCTCCAACTCATGGCAACCTTACATATAACAGAATAAAACATTGCCTCACCCTGCGCCATCTTTATGATTGCTTCTATGATTAAGTCCATTGTTGTGAATATTACATCTCATTAAGGGTTTCCCTCACTTTCATGGACCCTCTACTTTAGTAAAGATGATATCCTCTTCTAGCAATAAGAATTTCCTGATGATGTGCCCAAAGTCAGCAAGTCAAAGTCTCACCGTTCTTGCTTCCAAGGAGCATTCTGGTTGTATTACTTCTAAGACTATTTGTTCATTCTCCTGGAAATCCACAGTATATTTAATAATCTTTACCAACATGAAAGTCCTAGAGGATATTTCAATCACAATTTCCCTACATATTATAGATGCTTGATAAATAGTTATTAGGTTAAATAATAAAATCATATTGTCAATAATAAAATAACGTTGACTTCTTCCATCTATAGGTAAGTAGATTATTTCCCTGGGATTTCAAAAGCTTGGGTTAGAATATGCAAGGTTTTTAAAAATAAGAATTGTAAGTTGGTAAGTCATGCATTTCTTACTAGATCCACAGTTCTCAACTTTGGCTGCATAAAAGAAAAAGAAAGAAAGAAAGAAAAAGAAAAGTATTATGCCTGGGGTATTTTTATAGTGATCCCTGGGCCTATTTCCAAAGATTCTAATTTCATTAGTCTGGAGTGGATCCCAGGCACCAATAAGTTTTTAAGGCTCCCCAGGTGATTCTAAAGGGCATCTAGAGTTGCAAATCACAGTTCTTGGCAGTACCCACCTTCTCCTTCCCAGGGGTGATAAATCTCTGGCTTAGCTATAAGGAGGTTGCAGAGGTGAGGAAAAAAAAAAACACATGGATTATAGGGAGAAAAGATACTGCAGGAAGTATTTCAAAAACATTTTCCCTCTTAAACATAAATTGTTGAATAAATAAAATGAAATGAAATTGCTATAGCACTAAGGTCACAGTGAAAAGTTCAGAACTCAGAGCCTTGTTTATAGTCAGCCCCAGTGGTTTGCAGCCCAGACTGCACATGAGACTCAGCTGAGGAGTTTTGGAAACTATAAATGCTCTGGCCCCACCCCAGACCAATTAGATCAGCATCTCTGATGTTAGGTGATTCCAATGTGGCCACGGCTAAGGACCAGTAGTCTATATGAGGCAATTTCCAAATACCTTGAAATTTAGATCATAGAGTGTTCAGTTTTTAACACAACAGGAAATTCAATTTTTTTATACAATACCCTAACACTTCACTTTGAAATCTTGTCTATGAAACTTGATTAGAGGTAATTGCTGATAAGCCTTCCTATGAATTCTAATTGTGATGTGGCAAATATGGATGCTGGATTAAAAAAAAAAAAAAAAAATTCCAGTGGCTGGTTGCTGATGTACAATCAAATCATTTAGTTGGCAACTCAGAGATGCTGGCAAATGTGCCTGGATGTGCCCTTTGCCTAAAATGACAGCTCTCTTGGACACACGGTCCCCAGATGAAGTGATTTTTGTGAAAAATGTCTTTCTGGTAAAAATTCGTCACCAGCTAGAGATTTGTGGAGAGCATTTTCTATTAATAAAGGAGAAACTGAATGCTAAGGGGCTAGAACAGTGATGGAGAACCAGCCAAGGAGCTGGCACAAAAAACAGTCACACACCTGCAGAAGGTCAGGTACAAAAGCTTTAGTTCCAAACCCACACCCACTGCCATCAAGTTGATTCCTGCTCATAGCTACACTATAGAACAGACTACAACTGCCCCATAGGTTTCCAAGGCCGTAAATCTTTATAGAAGCTGACTGCCTTATCTTTCTCCCACAGAGCAACTGTTGGGTTCGAACTGCTGTCTTTTACGGTTAGCAGCCAAGCACTTTAACCACCATGCCACCAGAGCACCTTAGCTTTCATGCACTGGAGATTAATCACTTTGCCTTAAAATGAAATCCATTTCTTTAAAGTACTCTGTAAACTTACATTTTCACATGTCCTTTCAACTTTGTGGTTAAACCATAATAAAAAGAAGCAACTTAATGTGACATAATAGACTAAATAAGAATCTGGTTTTGATGGTAACTCATGATTTAGGCAACATATTTCATCTCTATGGGCCTCAGTTTCCTCATATGTAAAACTGTTCTAGTTTGACTTCATTCATGCTTCTCTACTTTGGCTGAGCAGCAGAATGCCTAGCAAAGTGTTAAAAAATACCAATGCCCAGGGCTCCCCCAGCTATTCTCATTTAAATGTTCTGGAAGGGCCATCCCCTCTCCCTCCCCCCAAAATAAACAGTTGTCATCAAGTCAGTTCCAACTTAGGGCAACTCCATGTGTTTCAGAGTGGAACTGTATTCTCCCATAGGGTTTCCAAAGGCTGATCTTTCAGAAGCAGATTGCCAGGCCTTTCTTCTGAGACATCTCTGGGTAGATTTGAACCACAAACCTTTTATTTAATAGCAGAGTTTGAATGATTTTACCACCCAGGAACTCCTTTAGGAAGGGGTGCAGGCATCAGTATTTTCTAAAAACACCTCTAAAAACACCTGGAAGTGATTCCAATGTGGGGCCAAGGCTGAGAATCACTGAACTGGAGAAGCTCAGTGCTTCCTCTCAGCTGTAGTCCCTCCTTGGGCTCAGAAGCCTAGCTCTGGGGAGGTGTCTGAACCATTCAAAGTGCATGAGTAATCAGTGACTGGAACATCCGAAGAGCATACTCAAAGATAGCTACTTTGCCTCATAAATAGGCTACCTTTTCTTTTTCTAAAAATGAATATAATGAGCAAACATGCTGTACCTCTGACCTTTTTATACTGGCCTCAGAAAATGTTCAATAGCCCTTCTTGTAGTCCAACCTCAGGGCACCTAAAGAACTACCAGACTGAATAAGTGGTATTTTCAGTGTGCTGCTCAAAATTTTCTTGATTCCACTTTTAGTCTTTCCTAATTAGTATATTAGTTTTCCTAGGGCTGCCGTAATAAGATACCACAAACTGGGTGGCTTATAAGAACAAAAGTTATTATCTTACAGTTCTGAAGTCTGGGAGACAAGATCAGGGTGTTAGCCATGTTGATTCCTTTTGAGGTTTTAAGGGAGACTCTATCCCACATCTCTCACCTAGCTTCTGTTAGCTCCAGGTGTTCCTTGGCTTGTGTCTGCTAGCATCACAAGACATCCTTCCTCTGTCTGGCTCTCTGAGTCTCTTTTCTTTTATGAGAGACTACTCAGATGGAATTCTGACCCAACCTATTCCAGTATGACCTCATGTTAACTGATAACACCTTCAAAGACCGAATTTCCAAGCAAGGTCGGGTTCACAGATATTGGGGTTTAGAACTTCAGCAAATCTTTTGGGAGGACACAATTCAATCCACAACAGGCTGATTCCTATTACAATTTTAATTTATTGCCAGGTCAACCAACCCAAGTCCAATTTCCTATGTGTTGGCTGAAACACCAGCATAAAACAGCAAGGTAAAATCCCAGTCCTGGAACTTCTCCAGCCATGTTCCATCAGGAGAACTGAGTTAATCTTAGCATCATGGGGCCACTGTGTACTCAAGCCACCCTTGGAGAACACAGATGGATGGCTCCAACATCTCGTTTCAACACTATCCAGTCCCTTAGTCCTGCTATGGAGACCAAACCACAGGGATTTATAAAAAAAAATCTGAAGAAGCATTAATTCCAGGCAGTTTCAAAAAACAAGTAGTTAAATATAAAACTCTGAACTATATCAAACTTCTGCATACTACAAAGGAGCTCTGGTAGCATAATGCCTAAGGCACTTGACTGCTAACCAGAAGGCTGGCGGTTCAAACCCACCAGCCACTCCTCGGAAGGAAGGTTGGGCAATCTACTTCCATAGTGATACTGCCTTGGAAACCCAAGGAGGTGTCACTATGAGTAGGGTCCGACTCAACGGCACATAACAACAACAACACACACTACAAAATCAAAACTAGGATAAGATTTGTTAGCCCTAGACACTTTGGCCTGGGTATCTACAGCTTTGTTGACTAAATTGTCCAGTTAATTGCTTCGACCTGCACTTCCATTTGGTTATTGAGACACGTTTCTCTGTATACAAACAGTTGCTTTCCAACCTGAACACTGAAATTGCAGTGTAAAACCACATCTGGCAAAAAAATTTTTATCTTTGTCAAGGGATAAGATTGATTTTAGTGAGGTAAGTTTTATAGCCTAGAGAATTATTTACCAGCTGCTTCAGGTTTGTGAAACTGTGGTCTTTACCAAGATTTTCTTAGTGTGCAAAAGATAGTCACATTGGTCTTTACATGGAATACACCTAAAATTTCTGCTTACCCGTGTACTCCATATTTTTAAGACAAAAGTCATAAGTGACAAGGGTTTTTCTTGGCTTTCATCATTCTTTAGACCAGTCATTTATGTGGTCCAATCCAAGAGTATCAACAAGATAAGATGGAAGCAGAGTGACTGGGGAAAGGTCAGGGACAGATTTAAACATGTCCTACTAAGTAGGTCAGCCAGGCTACTGTACCAGCTGTCACCCACTACATCTTTATCCTGGCCTCGCCTCTCTCCATCCCCAGCAGAAATGTCCAAAGAAATCTTGTTGTTGTTGTTGTTATGTGTTGTACAGTCAGACCCAACTCATAGCGACCCCTCCTTGGGTTTCCGAGGCAGTATCACTGCAGAAGTAGATTGCCCAACCTTTCTTCCGAAAGGAATCTTACCCAACAGAATAGTAAGCGAGTACCCAGTCACCTTCAGGATAGGCCCAGCCTGGTAACACAAGATAGAGAATGACCACTAAAAATACTGAAGCCAAGAATGTGTAGTAGGTCACGTTTAGAGAACACAGTTCTCTTTTGACAAAGATTTTTACAAACTGGATTAGGATGTTGAAGACACTGTGCTATTGACATAGTAAGACTGGTGAAGAGCATGGGATTTGATGTAAGACAACCCTTGTTCAGTTCCCAAGTCCTCTGCTCACTCCTGGCAGGTCTTAGGCAAGTTATATAATTTTCTGAGCCTCAGTTTGTTCCTCTGTAATATGAAGAAAGTCCACTTCTTTCATAGGACTGTTGTGGGATTAAGGCAATGTGAAAGCTGAAACACAGAAGGTTCTCAACAAATTATAATTTTTGTTATTCTATATAGTAACTTAGAAAGATGCTACTGTAATTGAATTTTCCCTCTGATAGAAAAGTTCTCAGAGCCCTATTTTGTGGATTGGTTTACTTTCTTAATAATTGTTTTTAGTACTCCAAATTGTACACCAAAACAAGGCTAGTAGTACAAAGTGCTGGCATCAGCTAAGGCTAACATGGATATTGCCTTGGAAACAAGTAGGAGACATAACCTCGAATGCCACTTAAATCTGATTCACACTAACTAGGGCAAGGCTAATGTGGATATAAAAAGTAAACTAACCAAGGATATTTTACAAGAAGCACCATTGTATAACTTTCAGATATAAACTAAAACTAACATTGGGTTAAGGAAATGCCATGTAATAAGTTTTTCTGGAGATTGCTTTAGTAGTTAGATTGAATTTGTGATTAGCATGCCAATTCTTAGTAGAACAGAGTTTGCCACAAGTTGGAATGGGTTGACAAAGGTTATACTCAAGTATTTTTAAGCTTTTTATAAACATTCTGTTGATAATATGTCTGAGCCTAGTAAACTCTTTCTACCTAGACAGAACAAAGATGAACTCCAGTTCCTGACCAAATTATCCTTGTTGTAAAATGGGGATAATAATACCATTTTCCTTGAAGGACTAAGGTGAGGATTAAAAGAGTTGAGGCTTGTAAAGTATTTAGTAGAGAGCCCAGCACATAGTAAGTGTTTCCAGTCAAAGTTAACTGCATTGTTGTTGCTATTCTTCAGACTTTATACCAGGTCTATAGTGGGCACAGTGATTAAGCACCGAATGTTCAGCTATTCAAACCCACCAGCCACTTCATGGGACAAAGATGTGGCATAAAGATTCCTACCCACTGCCATTGAGTAGATTTTGACTCATTATGACCATGTAGGACAGAGTAGAATTGGCCCAGAGGGTCTCTGAGCCTATAAATCTTTATGGAAGCAGTCTGCCCCATCTTTCTCCCACAGAGAGTCTAATGGATTTGAACCACCATTTTAGTTAGCTTTAACCACTGCACCACCAGAGTTCCATGGCATAAGGATAACTGTGAGGCAGTTCTACTCTGTCCTATACTAAATGTATAGCCATCAAGTTAATCATAGTTGACTCAACAGCAATGAGTTTATACTGGGCACCATGACTCAAAGAGAAACAGCCTAACATCCCTTCCTTCAAGACCCTCAAAGACTCATGGGAGGGATAAACATGCAAACTTATTCTCATACAAAGTGGTAACATATAAATAAGTCTGAACAAAGTGCTATAGGTACCCAGTGGGGAGCCAAAGAAGGCTTCACAGAGAAGGTAATCATTTATATAGAATTGAAGAAATGAGTATGAACGTACCTGGCAAAGGAAAAGAGTGTGTGAATAAAAGACAACAGCACGTGCAGAAGCCTGGGTGAATGAAAAGTCACCATGGTCTTCAAAACCAGTGATGAGTTCTGGGTTACTGCAGCACAAGTCACTCAAAGAATATCAGGAGAAGGTACTGGAAAGATCGCTCAGTAATAATGGTGAAAGACCTTGAAGAACAAGCCAAAGACTTTCAAACTGATCCAATGGACCTCAGGAATCAACAAATTTAAGTAAGAAAGTGATGTGAACAAATTCATTTTTTATGAAAATAAGTCTGGTGACAATGGGAGAAATAGAGACTAGAGTTTAAACATAGGGGAAGAGGTCTCAGAAGTGGAGGCAGGGCAGAAATTTTGGTGGGGAATAACAGCCCCTTTCATCTTCTTGTGAACTGTGCCTGTCCCTTCCTCATGCAATGGCTGTGCTCAGAGACCCACTGCAGTCCCATCCAAAGAACATATGGCTTAGAAGAGGAGGAACAGGTCTCTGTTTTGCTCCCCAGCACAAAGACCAAGTTGAAGAGAACAGCAGTGGTCAACAATGATGCCAGAAAGCATGATAGCTCTTTTCACCAGTAAGAAAGAGCCAGTCTATTCTAGAAATCCTCCAGAAATGGACATTTTAGTGGATAAGAATAGAGGATGGTGTGTAAGACCTCCCAGGTTATATCCCCACCACCTTACATTCAAGTCCATCACCTTAGTTCATGCAGTTCATTTTTCATCTCTGAAATGTAGTGAGGAATATATTTACAAGATGAACTCCAGGAAGAGGAACCTTATTCAAGATAAAATAATATTTTGAGTTTAATAGGGAAATGGTTGGGAATTATTAGCCCAAAACTGTCCTAGCTTTAGCACTTGGGCAGAGAAATCCCCCATCCTGGAACCCAAGGCAGGAATGTGTAGGAAAGAAGTACACTGAGAGAAGGTAACCACAGGGAGGAAGTGAGGAGAGAGAGTTATTACATTGTGGGTATTGTAATCAGTGTCATGAAACAAAATGTGTATGAACTGTTGAATGGAAAACAAATCTGCTCTGTAAAATTTCACCCAAATCATAATAAAAAGTTAGAGACAGAGAGTTTATGCTTGTGCAGGAATTATTGAAAATGAATGAGAAGGAGATTTCCAGAAAAATTTCTGAAATTATAAGATCAGAAGTTGGTGGTTAATTAAACATAGGGAATAAGGGGGAAAAAATAGTCATGGATGAGTGAGATTTTTTTTTTAACCTGAGAAACTGGATAGAGAGTGATTTCATTCATCAAAATCAAGACAAGAAGATCTACTTTGCTAGGGAAGATAAAGGGTTCATATTGGGATGTATTCAGTTTGAGCTGCTAAGGAACATATAAGTAGATGTGGCCAGGTTCCAGTAAGATGGTGGAATAGGTAGATAGATTGCACAGACCCTCTTCAATGAAGAAAAGGGGAAGCAATTAACAGAGACACAGAAGATAATCCTGGAGCCCTGAGCTTTGAACGGAAGGATATAGAAGTGGACTAAACTTCAACTAGTAGAAAAAATTACATGAAAACACCAAGAAAAGAGACAGACAGAGCTGTGGTCTGTAGCAATCCTGATAGCACAGAGAGCTTAGATATTGCCAAGTGGTGTTAGGACCTAAGAATTAATCTAAAAATCAGCCCTGCTAGTCAGGGGCTGCATGGAGCACTGCTCTGGTGATTAAAAGGGGAAGCAGCGAAGAGGAAGGCGGGCTGAGCTGTGAACTTTTGCCTCTCCAAAGGGAGCAGCCATTTTGAATGTTTACAAGCGGTTTAACCATTTTTGGATATTTAAATACACAGCCTTCTCCCAGATTCTAGGATTTAATATTAGGCTCCACTTGCCAGGAACCACAAGGACTTTCTGGAAGCCAATGACTGGAAAGGTGCAATATTCTTTTTGTTACTTTTATACCCCACACCCTCCTGGTGAATGATGGTGGCCATACCTCACTCTCACCCACCTTCTGGGAAGGCAGGAATTCCATCTCAGTCTGTGTGCTCAGACAGAGCCTGGATGCCCTGCCCTGACCTACCCAGATTTTTTTTCCTCTCTTTTTAGTTTTTTTTTTTGTTTGTTTCTTTTAAAATTATTATTATTATTCTTTATTCTTCCCCTCCCAAGTTCTAGTTTATAGCTTTTCTCTTCTCCCTGTTACTGGTTCCCATTTTTTTCTTTCTCATGGTTAAACCTATTCCTTGTTTTTCTTTTTGCATTTATCACATTTTTTTCCTCATTATTCTCCTACTCTACCTTTTTTCTCTTATTGCCCTCTCCCCAGATACTGCGTTTTCTTTTCTTTTTTTAGTTATTGTTCCTGTGTGTTTACATGGTGTGTTTATTGTCCATTGGCTTTTCCTTTTTTGATGGTTATTTGATTGTTGTTTTTGTCTAACTAAGTGGGAGACAGCAATAGTGCCCATACAACACAACTATACCTGCATTTCCTGCAGCTTCACTTACTGAGTGAGAGCCACCAATTCCTTCTCCACCAACTGGCCAATGATAAACAACCACCAAGAAGAGCCTGACTCATCCTTAACTGCTCTTCACAAACAATTAACAGAGATCTAAATACAACATCACAATGTCTCAGAGACAACAGACCATCACAGTCCGTACAAAGAAGCAAGATGAAGTGGTAGAAACAAGGGAGTAGGATATAGACCCAGAACACATCCCTGAATAATAAGCAGCATTGGAACTCTCTGATAAGGAATTCAAAAGAATTATATTTAGGTATCTTCAAAGGATTGAGAGACAGATCAAGGAAAACACTGACAAAATTGGAGAAAACCCTAGAACAATTTTGGAAGAAAATACAAGAACAAAATGACAAAATAAAGGTAGATGTGGCCATGAGTCCTGGAAACTTATGCCTGGAGTTAGGTAGAGGTGATTGGGGGTCATTAGCCAAGATAGTGATTAAGGCCACAGGTGTAAATAATAAAGGTTGGGCAATCTACTTCCGTAGTGATACTGCCTCGGAAACCCAAGGAGGGGTTGATATGAGTCGGACCCCACTCAACAGCAGTGAGTTTGGTTGTTTTGCTTTGTTTTGAGAGAAATGAAGATGGCAAATGATAGAGCCCTGAGAAATGTCAACATTTGGGGACAGCAGAGAAGAGCCTTCCAAGGAGGCTGGGTCCACTTGAGAGGTGGAAGGAGAACCGGCAAACAAGTGGTTGCCTGGAAACCAAAGGAAGAGCAGGTGGTGTCAATAGGGACAATGCTGCAGAGAGGACAAACAGGAAAAGGACTGAAAACTGATCACTGGGCCCAGGGCCTACTTTGGGAATAAGTACACCAGGTCAGGACATGACCAGACAGCAGCAAGGGTAACCGAATTCCTGGTTGCCCTAATCCTGACCTTGGTCTCCTGTACATTCCCTTTGCCAGGAATAAAATCAGCCCCAATGCCCAGGGCAAGGGTAGGTCTGCCCATGGGGATCTAGGGGTTCCAGCTGCTGAGTTTTAAAGTTAAAAATGCATGGCAGGGCCCAGGCAGAGAGGACATTGCTATTTTCACATTCATTTCAAATGTCTCCTTTAGGTCTTAAGACCAGCTCTAAACAGCCACAGAAATGAAACACAAAACAAAAACAAAGAATTTTCAAAACAAAACAAAACTTTCCTTCAGTGGCAAGAGAGAAAGAAAATAAAAAACAATCTTAAATCTGTAATAATGAAATTCTCGGCAGAGGTTTATGGCTGTCTGACCTCTGACCCCCAGACTGGAGAAGGACTGAGTCTTATTAAACATCAGCAAATTATGAGTAAAGAGAAGGACAAGCTTTCCAAGGGTTTCATTTCACTTCCAAACCCAAATAGCTCACAATTGACCTTGAAACTATAGAAGATATTTTTTCCCTTCAAGACGATAGAGAAAAGACAAAATTGTGGCAGGTTCTGAATGGGAACCATCCATTCCTGTGAAGCAGCTCTGTTTTTAATATACCGTAGGGAGAAAACATGCAAAGTTATGTGCTGAGCTAAAGAAAGATATGTGAATGTAAATCTGACCCTCATTCAACTCTAGGCAATTTTACTCAGGAAGACAACATGTCAGATTGTCAGCTTTCCTAAGTGAGCTGCCCATTATTTATCTCCACATCCTTAAAACAGTATTGTCTAGGTTTTTCTTATGCTCTGAAACCAGGTACTGCATCCAAGTCTGTGTGATCACCCAAGCATTGCAAAGTCTCCCCACTAGTCCTCACACACTTCATTTTTCATGTAGCCAAAGGACCAAGGAGAGCATTCCTGTGGAGAGAGACCTCACCCAGGCCTCCCCCACTCCCCTCTTTCAGTCTGATAAGCTCATATCATAAATTATGCCATGACGGGAGGCCTCAACCTGTTGCCATGACATGCTTTTTTCTTGGCAAGACACAAACTCTTGTCTCCTGAGATAAATCCATTCCTTTCAGAGACTGAGAGGATTCCAGGGTGCAGGTAAAGGACTTAAGAGAAGGCCCTCCACCCCTGGTGAATCATCCTGCGTTGCTGTTTCTGAGTCTCAAGCTAACATCTCATTCTGGCTGTGCTCCTTTCTGGATCTCATCAGCAATTCTACCACAGAGTGATGTGCTATTTTCCAGTCTTCTATTGCACTACCCCCCACAGTCTCTTCCCAACTGTTGTCAAAGCAACAGCATAATTCACTTGGAAGTTCATTGAGGAGAGAAGGTGAGGTGGGAGGGATGGGATAGGAGAAAAATGTACTTAGATAAGGAAGGCCGTTGATCCTCACAAAACAGATGATGCGAAGGCTGGGCTGCTTTTCCATGGCATTTGCTTTTGCTCTGCTTTCTGGGTCTAGGACTGAGGTTTAGACTTCATTCTCCTCAGCCTCAAAAGGTTCTCAGGCCTGGATCACGAGAAGGAAAGAGAGGTGGGAGAAGCTCAGGGAGGCATCCTAGACATCTAGGACAGTGGTGGTTTGGTGGTAACATCTTTGTCTTCTATGTGGAAGCCCTGGGTTCTATTGCTGGCCATCTCCTGTAGAGCTACTGCTCATCTGTCAGTGGTGACAGGTTTCAGTGGAGCATCTAGACTAAAATGGACTAAGAAGAAAGGCCTATCAAAGGCTTCTCAATCCACTTCTGAAAATATAATGAAAACTATAAGGTCACAACTATCTAGGGTCACCACAAGTCAGTGGCTGATTGGACACCAACAAACAACACCCAAGTCACCAGTGTACCTTGTAGCCTATATTATATCTCCACATTCTAAAGATACAAATTGACTGCAAAGACCTTGTCCCAGGCTGGTCTGGTTTTTCCTCTTTTCTATCTGGTAGTGTAGTGCCTCAGGCATTTGACTGCTAACCAGAAGGCTGGCCGTTCAAACCCACCAGCCACTCCTCAAAAGGAAGTTTGGGCAATCTACTTTCGTAGTGATACCGCCTCGGAAACCTAATGAGGGATCGCTATGAGTCAGGTCTGACTCGATAGCACATAACAACAATGAAGAGGAGAGAGGCTGTACAAACCTTCAGATTGCTAAAGCAAGGAACCTCTGAGCTTAATCCCAGCTCTTTCCAAATCCAAACACTTTTCCAATAAACGGCTTTTTCTAGTCATGTCAGCAACTGCTTTTGTATGTTTGAGTGAATCAGCCACCTAGATGAGCCAGCTTGGCTGTTGGGGCTGCCAAGAGAAAAACCCCAATTGATCTGGTGTTTTTCATTTTATTGACATCCATTTAGTTCAGCTAAGCTACATTTCATCTCGGGAAATTTTCAAATGTTGGAAGAAGGGGAATCACAATGTCACTTATCTCAAATGGAAATCGGTACCTGAGGCTGTGCTGATGAGCATGGCTGTAGCAATATGGGGAAAACAATCCCCAATTAAATGTTGCAATAATGAACCCCAAACTTTGTTGAGAGATATTATAACATCAAACAGCCATTTGGTTCTATCTGTATCCTTCTTCCAGACACACAATTTTAGGATGTCCAGTAAGGCTAGAGTTTCTTTTAAAATATTTAAAGTTAATTTTAAATAGTTTTATTTTGAGATTTTTGTGTGAATTTTGCAATAGGGTTTCTCAAGAAAACCCAAGCAGGGAATCAGCAGTGCCCTATGGTCAGGGACCAGACTTAAAGACACTAAAAATAAAAGCTAAGCTTTTCATAGGCGCTTTGGTGGTGTGACTAAGACACTTGACTGCTAACCAGAAGGCTGGAGGTTCAAACCCACCAGACACTCCGTGGAAGGAAGGTTGGGCAATCTACTTCCGTAGAGATACTGCCTCGGAAACCCAAGGAGGGGTCTCTATGAGTCGGATCCGACTCGATGGCAGTGAGAGTTTGAAGCTTTTCATACTTCAAGACTCCTCTACACAAACATATATGATGTGCAGATAGAGGCTTGAACATATATTCTGTTCTGTCTTCATCCTAAGAACTCTGGCCTGTAGCTGTTCCTGACAGAAGGCTGAATTAGAGAGGTTTGTGGAGTTCTTATAGAAAGAGGATTTAAAGAGAGAAATCCCTCAGTTCTTCCATGACATCATGTCTTCCAATAATAATGACTTCTACTAAGTGCCAGGGAGTCCTTGGGTGGTGCAAAAGGTTAACATACTCGACTGTTAACCAAAAAGTTGGAGATTTGAGTCCACCCAAGGGTGCCTTGAAAGAAAGGCTTGGAAATTCACTTCCAAAAACTCAGCCATTGAAAACCCTGTGGAGCACAGCTCTACTCTGACACACGTGAGTTGCCATGAGTCAGAATCAATTCAAGGACAGCTGGTTCACTATGTGCCAGGTACTGTTTTAAGTATATTCACTAATTCAGTCTTTACAATAACTTTCTGAAGAAGGTGCTATGTGTATCTCCATTTTACAGATGGGGGAACTAAACCACAGAGAGATTAAGCAATTTCTCTAGAGTCACACTGCTCTGTGCAGTAGAGTCAGAATGATAGTGAAGAAAGTCTGACTCCAGAGTTCACACTCTTCACTTCTATAGCCACAGCTTTCAAATTTGTGTACAGAATCATCTGCAGAGCTTGTTAACATACAGATTTCTGAGACTCACCACCAGAGCTTCTGATTCTTTAGATCTGCATGGGACCTAAGAAAGTGCATTTATAACATATCTCAAGGTGATGCTGATGTCTATGGACACACTTGAGAACTGCTGATCTACACTATTCTGCCAGTGGAGAAAACTCTTGTTGGGATCCTATCTTCTTCCTCATAAACTCCTCTAATCCAGAAACAAAGCTCCATAAAAGCAGCATTAGTTATACTGAGCAACCAGACATGACAAATTCCAGCATTATGAGATCAATCAATCAACCAGCCATCTTTCAGAGGGCCTTAAATTTCTCCTACAATTCTGTGCTAAGTAAGACCTGTAGGCTTCCTGAAGCAGAAGCAAAGCTTTCTCAGTGAAGCCTTCCTAGGCCACTGATTGTGAAAAATTAAAAATTAAGTTACAAATTAAAAACTCCTGTGGAAATTTTTCTACCTACTTTCACTCCTTTGCTATCTGATAACACATTGTCTCTAAACAAATGTTACTAGAAAAAAAAAAAAAAAGTGACTCTCCTCTGTTTGTCAAAATTTAATATGTAAATATGTGTAAAGGTGTTAGTTATATCATCCCAGGTTAATTTATAAGCTCATTCACTCATCCATTGATCTTGCAATCATTTAGGTGGAATCTATTTTGCCAAATCATTTTTCCATGAACAAGACACAGCATAGCAGGAGTCTATTTGGTTTTTTATTTATTTTCCATCCCATCCCATAAAAGGGCTTGGGTCACTTTAGAAATATACATGACACAAGAGAGTAAGTATATATAGGTGACGAAAATCAGAACAAAGATAAAGTAAAAGATGAGAAATTCTGAAAGATAAAGTTGGAGTAAAGGAAGTACATAGAAATGCAAATCACAAGACGAACTCAATGAAGAAAACTTAACAGGCTATGAGATTTACAATTTCTTAGAAATGCTTCCACACACCAAGATCTAAAAGATATTTCTATCATTGGAAGGAGATTCTAAATGATGTGGTCAACAATGTTCTCCATAACATCCCATTTTAAATACAAAACAATGTATTTTTCACACATTTATGATAAAAGCAAGGAGTTCTGGTAGTGTAATGGTTAAGGCATTTGACTGCTAACCAAAAGGTCAGAGGTTTGAACCCACTAGCCATTCAGAGGAAAAAAGATGAGGCAATCTGCTTCCGTAAAGATTTACAGGCATGGAGACCCAATGGGGATCATTATGAGTCAGAATTGACTCAGTAGCAGTGAGTTTGGTTTTGGTTTTACTTAGTATAAAAGCAATTATAATAAAGAGCATTCATTAGGGTAACCCTGAAAGCATGAGTAGCTGCCTTAGGGAATGTGGTCTGCTTCCTATATATAAGCAAAAGCCTTGGAGAATGGTCTCTAGCTTATGGCATGCTTGGACCTTGCATGTAGTCATGTCATTGTTCAGCAGCCTGCCATTGTCTGCTGACCTTGGGACTTACAATGGACTTGAATTAATGGCCTACAGTGTGTTTTGGTAACATCGGCACTGTGCCATTTATTTGTCAACCTTGGGCTTGTTAGCCTCAGCAGCCAGTAGCTGCCTGAGTGAAGAGAAGCCTCTAGCTTCAGTGGACTGGGAGCAAAAGACAGGGCTGAAGCCAAGGTTGAGGGGCTTTCACACAGCCCCTTGAGCCTGGCACTTTTAACTTAGACTTAAAGCCTCCAAACTGTGAGAGAATAAACTTCTGTTTGTTAAGGCCATCCCATTTGTGGTATATTCTTGTCAGAGTGGCACTAGGTAACCAGAATAGCTTCCCATAAAGAAAACCCTATGGGGCAGTTCTACACCATCCTACAGGGTCATTAGGAGTCAGAATCCATCTGATAGTACACAACAGCATGGTGAAAGTCCTTTCCCATTTTCTTTAAAATGAGAAGTACAGTTTTTTTTAATTATTCTTAAAAGATCTATCATTAAGCATTTTCATCAGATAATTCACTCATCATTTCTGACATTTATAACATAGTGAAAACTACTAGACCAAGTATCAGAAGTCTGAGATTCCAATCTTGTCCCATAACTTAGTGGTTGTGTGGCTTTACTTCTGTCAGCCATGGTTGTCTCATTTGTTAAATGAGAGAGAAGAAAACTCATCATGTAAATACTTTTATATATTGAAAAAGGAATTATAAAAAAAACCTTAAGGAACAAATGTTAACTCTCATAATTATGATTTAAAATTTCAATGATGATCCTAATTAATGGTTACTGAATTGTTTTCCCCAAAGAGTAGTGATGCATTTATGTGGAATAATCAGTATGTGATTCCCCACCCCTTTTTCCCACTGTGGGCAGTAGTAAGAAGGTAAGAGTGAATTATCACAACCCAGCCAAGATTGTTCAGATCTAGAGGATGAATTCAACAAACACGTGTACATCAGTCATTGAAGACTAGGGACCTGGTGAATATCAGAGCAAAGATGCAAAGCAAACAGCATTGGAGAACAAGGGAGATAAGAAGAAAACCAGTGACATGAGTTGGGAAACCAGGAGACCCTCTGAAAAAATTTCCAGAGGAAGCAAATCAATACCCACAGCTGGACTTTAAATATTTGCTGGGGACAACCAGATATGTTTCAAAGGATGTGAGTGACTCACACAGATACTCTCACCCAGTTTACCTTGCCATTAGTGCCACTTGCAAACCTGTGGCTATGGAATAGGGAAGAACTCATAAGCCCAAGGTTTCAAATTTGGACTCATCAAACTGTTGTCCTTCACTGAGACTCTCCACCTCAGAGTTAAGACTAATACCAAGAGATGGGTTTTTTTCTTTTCTTTTCTTTTCTTTTTATTTTTTTTTACCAAGACTAGTTACTAC
>NW_006921631.1:9618168-9620016 GCF_000298275.1 Orycteropus afer afer | reverse complement strand
GAGCAGCATCACAATAAATGGAGAGAAGATTGAGGTTGTCAAGGAATTCATGTTGCTTGGTTCTACAATCAATGCCAATGGAAGCAGCAGTCAGGACATTAGACGACGTGTAGCAAATACTTTACACACATAAATTAGAACACAGTTAAGTTTCATTAGTTAACTCTTCTCTCACTAATTCCAATGTATTCCAATGTGTCTCTTGAAATAAAAAGAAAGGAGTGGAAGAGCATCCAGTGGTCTTGGACTTGTACATAATCTGAGGAATGCCCATGGAAGTCTGGCACATGACATTAGGGAACATCATCAGTCATAGGGGGAAATGGTTGGAAACCACTGCTGGAGCCAAGTGAACTAAGTTATTGTTGTTGTTGTTGTTGTTGTTGTTGTCGTCAGGTGCCATAGAGTCATCTCTAACTCAGTGACCCTATGCACAGAAGAAAAAAATATTGCCCGGTCCCGTGCCAACTCCACGATCTTTCCTATACTTGAGCCCATCATTGCAGCCACTGTGTCAATCCACCTTGTAGAGTGTCTTCCTCCTGGAAATAAAGCAAGAGATGTAATGGAATAGCTTCTTGGTTCAGAATGAAGGTGTGTTATGTATTTCAGAGAATCTAGGGAAGGCATCAAGACCCCAGGGCTCTATGCTCACAGTGGAAAAGGGAAGAATCAAACTAATTATAAATGACCCTCCTCAAGCCTGACTAATGATCTATCTTGAGGCTAATCATAAATCTTTCTTCATGAAAGAGCTCAAATTCATAATTTAGATTCACACATTTCGATTTTTTTTTTTTAAATAACAGTAGCTATTCAGACATTGATTGCCAGAACAGAGAAGTATTTAAACCAATTCTCTCTTCTTCAATGACTCATTTGCAATTTATGTATGGATAACTTGTGGTAGCCAGCCTCCATGATGGCTCACAATGATTTCCACTTTCTGCTATTCACACCATTGTGTAGTCCTTTTCCACATTGTATCAGGGTTGGCTGAGTGAGCAATAACACATGGCATAAGTGTGACTTTCATGTGTGATTTTCAATGCTAGGTCATTAAAGACATTGCTGATTCAGAAGTTCCAGCAAGACAGCAGAATAGACAAACAAGTTACACAGACCCTCTGAAACAAAGCAATGAGAAACCAATTGAAACCAACACAGAAGATGATCCTAGAACCCTGAGCTTTGAAGGCAAGGATAAAGAAGTGCATTAAATACCAACTAGTAAAAGAACCTGAATGAAAACAGTGAGTAAGGAGACAAATGGAGCTGCACACTGATGGCTGTCCTGAGGGCACAGCCATTTTGAATATTTCCCAGTAGCAACCTAAGAATAAGCTCTGCTCAGTAAAGACTACATGGACAAGAACTACACTGCTGCTCGACAACCAGAAAGGAAAACAATGAAGAAGGAGACAAACAGACCTGTGGACTGTCAGTGAGGGCACAGTCATTTTGATATTCTCAAGCAGCGGAACAAATATTTTGACAAATATTTTGAATATATGCAAGTGGCATTCTTACATGGATGGTGACATAGGAGCGGGCTCTGCTTTCTGAGGACAGCACAGGCAGCTGCACTGGAGACTGATGACTAGAAAGGTGTGATATTCCCCTTGTTATTCTTATATACCACACACTCTTGTTGAACAGAGGTGTGGCCATCCTCCTCCTCCACCCACCTTCTTGACTAGCAGGAATTCCATCTCATTCTGTGCCCTGACAGTGTCTGGGTGTTGTGCCTCAACCCCCGCAGGTTTTTGTTTGTTTGTTTGCTTCAGTTGTTTCTGCTTGATTCTTTTTATCTTCTTCCTTTCTTCCTCTTTTTTTTTTTTTTTTTGA
>NW_006921631.1:9614281-9618068 GCF_000298275.1 Orycteropus afer afer | reverse complement strand
TTGTTTTTTTTTTTTTTTCCTCTTCCCCTTCCTGGTTCCCCTTCTATTTCTTTTGGTTCATCCCATCCCTTGTTTTTTCTTTTGTAGTTTTCCAATTTTTTTTCTTTACTATTCTTTTGTTCTTGCTCTTTTCTCTCATTCCTCCTTTCCCAGATATTGTAGCTCTTTTTCCCCTCTTTTGCTCATTATCTTTCTTTTATCCTTTTAAATATATTTTGGAAATTTTTCTTCTCATTTATTGCATTGTTTTTTTGTGTGTGATTGTTCCTGTTTTTGCAGTTAGAATTTTTTATTCTCTTGCTTTCATTTATTTATTTATTTTTGGTGGCTTTTTTACTTTTTTTTTTCCTAACTGAGTGGAAGACACCAACTGTTCCAACACAACACAAGCATACCTGCACCTCTGCAGCCCCACCCACTGAGTGAGGACCACCACTTGCTTATGCACCAACTGACCAATGATAGATGTCGGCCAGTACCAGCTCAACTCACCCTCAAATGCTTCTTATGCACAGCTAACAGAGATCTGTGTATATACTCTCATTTGTTTTCACATATTAAACATAAATACAACACCACCACAATGTCTTGGAGACAACAGACCTTCACAGTCCACACAAAGAAGCAAGATAATGTAGTAGAAATGAAGGACCAGAATACAAGTCCAGAAAACATCCCTGAGGAAAAAGCAGCATTGAAACTCCTTGGTAAGGAATTCAAAAGAATTATATTTGGGTGTTTTCAATGGGTTGACAACCAGATCAAGGAAAATGGTGACAAAATTAAGGAAAACACAGACAATTTAGGCAAACAATACAAGAACAACTTGACAAAATAAACAAAAATAATTAGACACTATACAAAAACAACAAATAGAAATCCAGAAGGTTAATACTAAAGTTTCAGAAAGATAACACATTGAAGGGGCAAAGGAGCAAAATTGAATAAATAGAAGACAGATGAATAAGACTGAAGACAAATACCTCAATACTACTTTGTTAAGGGATCAATCAGAGATAAGATCAAAACAAATGTAGAAAGCCTAAGATTTGTGTGGGATACTGTTGAGAAGAATAACTTGTGTGTAATAGGAATTCCAGAATAAGAAGAGACAAATAAAACCACAGAGAAAATTGTCAAAGATTTTTTGAAAGATAATTTTCCTAATATGAAAAAGATAAGACTATACCCATTCAACAAATTCAACAAACCCCAAACAGGATAGATCCCAAAAGAAAATCACCAAGACATCATCATCAAGCTCACAAAAACCAAAGACAAAGTAAGAATCATGAAAGCAGCATGGGAAAATGAAAAGTTATCTATAAAGGGCAACTAATAAGACTAAGCTCTGATTTCTTGATAGAAACCATACAGTCAAGAAGGCAATGGGATGATATATATAAAACCCTGGAAAAAAAAAATCCAACCAAGAATTATATACCCAGCAAAATTGTCCCTCAAATCACTCACTCACTCACTCACTTCCATCAAGTCAGATCTGACTCATAGCAACCCCTCATTGGGTTTTTGAGGTGGTATTACTGTGGAAGTAGATTGCCCAGGAGATTTCCACTTAAGTAGAAATTAAGAGAATTTGTTAAAACTAGGCCAACCTTACAAGGGATGTTAAAGGGATTCCTTCCAAAAGAGAACCAATAACAGGAAACAAATTAATGATTAACCACATGAAGACACCAACCCAGTTATAGAAATATCCAAAGTAAAATCATTAGGAAAAAAAAAAAAGAGCTCAGCACAAAAAATTATATAGAACAAAGAGATCAGAAACACCATGAGAAGACATAACAAAATGACATCAATAAATTCATATTTATCAATAATTACATTGAATGTCACTCAAGAGACAGAGAGCTGGAGAATGGATAAGAAAACTTGAACCATCAATATGCTGTCTATAAGAGACTCACTTTAGACACAAAGACAAAAATAAACTAAAAATCAAAGGTTGGAAAAAGATACACCAAGCAAATGGCAACCAAAAAAAGGGCAGGAGTAGCAATATTAATTTCTGATAAAATAGACTTTAAGACAAAAAAGACCATAAGAGGCAAAGAAGGATATTATGTAATGATTAAAGGATCAATTAAACAAGCTGACATAACTATAATAAACATCTATGCACCCAAGGAAAGAGCCTCAAAATATATAAATCAGAATTGAAAAGACAAATAGATAAATCCATAGTAATAGTTGTTGTTGTTGTTATGTGCCATTGAGTCAAACCCGACTCATAGCGACCCCTCCTTGGGTTTCCGAGGCAGTATCACTACAGAAGTAGATTGCCCAACCTTCCTTCCGAGGAGTAGCTGGTGGGTTTGAACGGCCAGCCTTCTGATTAGCAGTCAAGTGCCTTAGGCACTGCACTACCAGAGCTCCTATAGTAATAGTGTTGTTGTAGTTGTTGTGTGCCGTAGAGTCAAACCCAACTCATAGCAACCCCTCCTTGGGTTTCCAAGGCAGTATCACTACGGAAGTAGATTGCCCAAACTTTCTTCTGAGGAGTGGCTGGTGGGTTTGAACCTCCAGCCTTCTGGTTAGCAGTCAAGTGCCTTAGGCACTGCGCCACCAGAACTCCTATAGTAATAGTAGGAGACATTAATACACCACTTTCAATAAGAGATAGAACAACTGGAAAGAAATTCAGCAAAGATGCAGATGAAGTAAACAATACAATCAACCAACTTGACCTTATAGACATCTATAGAGCATTCCACCCAACAACAGCAAAACATGCATTCTTTCCCAGCACACATGAACATTCTCTCCAGGATAGACCATACGTTAAGGCACAAAGCAAGCCTCAATACATTTGAAAACATTGAAATACTGCAAAGCATCTTCTCAAAGGACAAGGCTATAAAACTAGAAATCAACACAAGGAAGACCAATGGAAAAACAGCAATCACATGGAAACTGAATAACACCTTCCTCCAAAATAACTGGGTAATAGAAGAAATAAGAAATGAAATTTAAAAATTCCTTGAATCAAATGAGAAAGAAAACACAAAATCTTTGGGACAGCAAAAGCAGAGATCACAGAGCAATTTATAGCAATAGATACACACATCAAAAAGGAAGAAAAAGCCAAAATCAACACCTTAACTCAACATTTCCAACAATTAGAAAAAGAGCAGCAAAAACAGCCAACAGTCACCAGAAGAAAAGAAATAATAAAGACTCAAGCAGAAATAAATGAAACAAAATAGAAAGACAATAGAAAAAAATCATCAAGACTAGAAGTTGGTTCTTTGAAAAAATAAATAAAATTGACAAACCACTGGCAAACTTAACAAAGGACAAGAAGGAGAAGATGCAAATAACACAAATAAGAAATGAAAGAGATGGCATCACAACAGAACCAACAGAAATAGAAAGAATAATATCAGGATACTATGAAGAACTATAAGAGCTCTGGTAGCTTAGTACCTAAGACACTTGACTGCTAACCAGAAGGCTGGCAGTTCAGACCCACCAGCCACTCCTCAAAGGAAGATTGGGCAATCTACTTCCATAGTGATACTGCCCCAGAAACCCAAGAAGGGGTCGCTATGAGTAGGGTCTGACTCAACAACACAAAACAACAACAATGATGAAGAACTATACTCCAACAAATTTGAAAACCTAGACTAAATGGACAGATTTCTAGAAACACATTACTTACCTAAAGTAACACAGACTGAGGTAGAAAATTTGAACAGACCCATAACAATAGAAGAAATTGAATAGGTCATTAAAAAAAATTACAAAAAAAAAAAAAAAAAAA
>NW_006921631.1:9604394-9613689 GCF_000298275.1 Orycteropus afer afer | reverse complement strand
CAATAAGGCAAGAAAGGGAAATCAAAGGCATCCAAATTGGTAAAAAAAAAAAAAAAAAGAAAAAAGAAGTAAAACTATCCCTATTTGCAGATGCTATGATCCTATACATAGAAAACCCAAGAGATTCAGCAAGGAAATTACTGAAACTTATTGAAAGATTTAGCATAGTGGCAGAATTCAAGATTAACATCCAAAAATCAAGTTGGATTCCACTACACCAGCAAAGAGTTCTCTGAAAAGGAAATAAGGAAATCAATACCATTTGCAATAGCTACCAAAAAGATAAAATAGTTGAGAATAAATCTTACCAGGAACACAAAAGACCTATACAAAGAAAACTACAAATCACTATTTCAAGTAACTATAAGAGATCTACATAAATGGAAGAACATACCATGCTCATGGATAGGAATATTGAATATTTGTGAAAATATCAGTACTACCCAGAACAATCTATACATTCAATGCAATCCCAATCCAGTTTCCATTAACATTCTTCAAAGACATGGAAAAACTAATCATTAATCTTATATGGAAAGAAAAGAGACCTTGGATAAGGAAAGCACCATGGAAGAAGAAGAACAAAGTAGGAGGTCTCACATTCCCACATCTCAAAACCTACTGTACAACCACAATTGTCAAAATGGCTTGGTACTGGAATAACAACAGATACATAGATCAGTGGAACCAAATTGAGAACCCAGAAATAGATCTATCCACCTATAGTCAGCTGATCTTTGACAGAGGGCCAAAATCTATTAAATGAGGAAGAGATTGTCTCTTTCACAAATGGTGCTGGCAAAATTGGATATCCATTTTTAGAAAAATGAAACAAGATCCATACCTCACACTACACACAAAAACTAACTCCAGATGGATCAAAGACTTAAAAGTGAAACCCAAAATTATAAAGTTCATCAAAGAAAAAACAGAGGCAAACTTAAGGGCCCTAATTTATGGCATAAATAAACTATCAAGCATAACCCAAGATGCATAAACAGCAGAAGATAAACTAGATGATTGGGACCTTGTAAAAATAAAATTATGTCCGTCAAAAGACTTCTCCAAAAGAGCAAAAAGAGAACCTATAGACTGGGAAAAAATTTTCTACAATGACTTATCAGATAAAGGATTTATTTCTAAAATTTATAGAAAACTCCAACATCTCAACATCAAAAAGTCAAACAATCCAATTAAAAAATGTGCAAAAGACATGAACAGACACTTCACCAAAAAAGATATTCAGACAGCCAACAAAAACATTAAAAAATGTTCACAATCATTAGCCATTAGAGAGATGCAAATCAAAACAACAATGAGATACCATCTCATCCCAGCATTAATAGTAAAGTTCAACAAGACATAATAACAAATACCGGCAAGGAGGTGGAGAGATTGGGACTCTCATACACTGTTGGTGGGACTGTAAAATGATACAACCACTGTGGAAAGCAGTATGGAGATTCCTTAAAAAGTTGGAAATAGAAATACCATTTGACCCAGCCATCTTATTACTAGGTATATATCCCAGAGAAGTGAGAGGTAGGACACAAATAGATATAAGTACACCCATGTTCATCACAGCACTATTCACAGTACCAAAGAGATGGAAACAAACTAGGTGTCCATCAACCAAGGAATGGATAAATAAACTGTGGTATATACACACAATGGAATATTATGAAACCCTAAAGAATAATGTAGAATCTGCAAAACACTATATAACATGGATGAACTTGGAGAATATTATGCTGAGTCAAATAAGTCAATCACAGAAGGACAAGTATTTTATTAGTCCACTATTGTAAAAAGTCAAGGAAAGGTTTATACATAGAAGGAAAATTTCTTTGTTGGTTACCAGGGATGGGAGGGAAAACTTCTAGATAGGTTGGGGGAGAAAAATAATACACACACACACACACACGATTATTAGTGGTTACAAGAGGTAGAAGGGAGAAAGGGGAAGCTTTTGTTTGGGAGGCATTGAGTTTATGCTAATAGTTGGAAGAATATCTCGGAAAAGGTAGTAATAATGGTGGCACAATATGAAAAATGTAATCAGTGTCCTTGAGCTGCAAATGTGGAAGTTGTTTTTTTGGTGAATGTCTTGTTGTGTATGTTTTCACCACAATAAAAGTGAAAAAAAAAAAAAAGGCATTGCTCATAAGATATTGCTCATTCCACCTTGCTCTCTTAGATTACTTTTTTGTGGAACAAGCTAGCTGCCATGTTATGAGGACATGCAAACAGTCTTTGGAAAGTTCCACCTGGAGAGGAATTGAGACACCCACCTTCCAATCAGTATGAGTGCACTATCATGGAAGCAGATCCTCCAGATTCTGTCAAACTTTCAGATGACTGTAGTCTCAACTAACAACTTTTTTTTTTTTTTAACTTTTTATTGGGATTTAGGTAAAAGTTTACAGAGCAAATCAGTTTCCCATTCAACAATTCACACACCTTCTTATCAAGTCATTGACTGCAATCCCCTCCCTCCATGTAACATCACTCCTCCCACATCCTCCCTGTGTTTCTCGTTTCCATTCTTCCTTCTTTCCTACCCATTCCTATCTTCTGACTTTCTCCTTGGGCATATCCTGCCCTTTTGACCTTGAATGGTTGATTCTTCTAAGGAGTGTCTACCTTCCTAGAGTTATTGTGAAAATTCAGCTACAAGAGTGAGTTTAGTTCTAAGTCTGAAGGGTGACCAAGGGCCACAGTCTCAGAGGTTCCACCAGTCTCTATCCAACCAGTAAACCTGGCTTTTTTTTATATATAATTTTGAGTTTTGTTCCACATTTTTCTCCACTCTATCCAGGGCCTTCTAGTGTGATCTCTTGCAGAGCAGTTGGTACTGGTAGACCAACACCATCTAGTTCTTCAGGTCTCAGGGTCATGGAGGCTAGGGTTTGCATGGTCCATTAGTCTTTTGGACTAATTTTTTCCATGTGTCTTTTATTTTTTTTCCTCTCACATTTGCTCTAGATTGGAAGAAACAAATAGTTGTACCTTAGACGGACACTCAAAAGTTTTGTTATGCTAATGGTGATGGAATATTTTGGAAAATGATAACAATAATGAAGAACATGGCATCAGGATTTGGTGAAGGCTTATTAACAACCAGAGATACACAGACGACACAACTTTGCTTGCTGAAAGAGGATGACTTGAAGTACTTACTGATGAAAATTAAGGACTGCAGTCCACAGTATGGATTATACCTCAATACAAAGAAAGCAAAAATCCTCACAACTGGACCAATAAGCAGCATCATGAAAAATGGAGAAAAGATTAAAGAAGTCAAAGACTTCATATTGCTCAGTTCTACAAACAACACCAATGGAAGTAGCAGTCAAGACATCAAAAGACATATTGCATTGAGCAAATCCATTACAAAAAACCTCTTTCAAGTGCTGAAGAGCAAAGATGTGTCCTTGAAGACTAAGATGCACCTGACCCAAGCCATGGTATTTTCAATAGCCTTGTATGCATGTGAGAGGTGAACAATGAATAAGAAGAACAAAGAATTGATGCTTTTGAGTTATGGTGTTGGCAAAGAATGCTGAAAGTACCATGGACTGCTAAAAGAACCAACAAGTCTGTCCTGGAAGAAGTGCAGCCAAAAAGCTCCTTGGAAACAAGAAGGGCCAGACTTCAACTCACCTATTTTGATCATGTCGTCAGAAGGGACTATTCTCTGGAGAAGGATGTCATGCATGGTAAAGTGGAAGGTCAATGAAAGAGAGGAAGGCCCTCAACAAGATGGATTGCCACGGTGGCTGCAAAAATGGATTTGGGTATAGTAGGGATTGTGAGTAGCATAGTGGCTAAGACACTTGCCTGCTAACCAGACGGCTGGCGGTTCAAAGCCACCAGCCACTCCTCGGAAGGAAGGTTGGGCAATCCTACTTTCATAGTGATTCTGCCTTGGAAACCCAAGGAGGGGTCGCTATGAGTCAGGGCTGACTCGACGGCACATAATAACAACAACAACAGGGATTGTGAGGTTGGCACAGGACCGGGCAGTATTTTGTTCTGCTGTACATAGGGTCACTATGAGTCAGAGACAACTTGACAGGACCTAACAACAACTACAATAATGATGGCACAACATGAAAAATGTCATAAATGTTCCTGAGCTGTAAATGTGGAAGTTGTTATGTTGGTGAATGTCTTGGTGAGCATGTTTTCACCACAATAAAAGTACCTTACCCATGTCAGCGTGTGGGCCCCAATTAGCCAGGATTTAATCCCTCCCCTTCCCTCCCCACCCTGGTAACCTACAAAGTGAGTTCCCTTTCCCAAAACCCTTGTTTGTCTTTTTACAGTAATGGGCTCATACAGTATTTGTCCTTCTGTGATTGACTGGTCTAAGCTTTCATTCCATGTCCCAGGAACCCCTGATGATTATTTTGAATTCTCCATTTCACATATACCATGTATTTAACTTGGACCTACCCCCACAGGAAAAAATTTTGTTGCTGTTAGGTGCCATCCAGTCAGCTCTGACTCATAGCAACCCTATGTGCAATAGAACGAAGCACAGCCTGGACCTGCTCCAGCCTCACAATCCTTGCTATGGCTGAGTCCATCATTGCAGCCACTATGTCAATCCATCTTGTTGAGGGCCTTCCCCTTTTTTGCTGACCCTCCACTTTACCAAACATGATGTCTGTGATAGTTGGAGCTGTGTGTCAACTTGGCTGGACCACAATTCTGTGTGGTTTAAGTTGTTGTGATGTGATTATTCCCATGATGGGATCAGTTGAATATGTTTTGAGCAGCCAATCTGTTGAAACGGAGTTTCCTAGGGGTGTGGCCTGCTTCCAGTATATCTGTGGACATCCTGGGAAAAGAGACATTCTTCTGTGAATCGGGATTCTGTTGTGCTGCCTATAACTGTCCATGAGTGAACAATCCACCATTCGGCTGGAGATCTTGGATTCGTTGTTCATTGGAGTCAACAGCCAGTGTACTGCCTGCCAGCCTTGAGCTCCTCAGTCCCTGCGGCTGCAAGAGTCGGGAAAAGCCTCCAGCTTGACATGGAAAAGCCTCCAGCTTGACATTTGATCCAGGAACTTTGGGCTTGCCAGCTTCTATAAGTGTGTGAACCATTTTCCTAAGATAAATTTCTATATTTATACATAATATAAGCTTTACTGGTTTTGTTTCTCTAGAGAACCCAGTCTAACACAATAACCTTTTCCAGGAAATGATCCTTCTGACAACATGACCAAATTGGTAAGATGGAGTCTGGCCATTCTTGATTCCAAGGAGCATTCCAGCTGTACTTCTTCCAGTACAGATTTGTTCATTCTTCTGGAAGTCCATAGTACTTTCAGCACTCTTCACCAACACCACAACTAAAGAGCATCAACTCATCTTTGGTCTTCCTTATTCATTGTCCAGCTTTCACATGCATATGAGGTGATTGAAAATACTATGGCTTGAGTTAGGTGTACCTTCATCTTCAAACAGATATCTTTGCTCTTCAGCACTTTAAAGAGGTAATTTGCAGCAGATTTGCCTGATGCAATATATTGTCTGATTTCTTGACTGCTGCTTCCATTGATGTTGACTATGGAATCAAGTAATATAAATTCTTTGATAACTTCAATCTTTTCTCCATTTATGGTGATGTTGTTTATTGGTCCTGTTGTAAGGATTTTTGTTTTCTTTATGTTGAGATATAATCCATACTGCAGACGGTAGTCTTTAATCTTCAACAGTAAGTGCTTCAAGTCATCTTCACTTTCAGCAAACAAGATTGTGTCATCTGCACATCACAGGTTGTTAATGAGTCTTCCTGCAATCCTGATGCTATGCTCTTCTTTACATAGTCCCACTTCTCCTATTTGCTCAGCATACAGATTGAATAAGTATGGGGAAAGGATACAACCCTGATGCACTCCCTTCCTGATTTTAAACTATGCAGTATCCCCTTGTTCTGTTCTATGACAGCCTCCTGGTCTATGTACAGGTTCCTCACGAGTACAATTAAGTGTTCTGTAATTCCCATTCTTCTCAATGCTATCCATAATTTGTTATGATCCACACAATCAAATGCTTTTACATAGTCAATAAAACACAAGTAAATATCTTTCTGGTATTCTTTTCTTTCAGCCAAGATCTGTCTAACATCAGCAATGATATCCCTCATTCCATATCCTCTTCTGAACCAATGCTTGCATTTCTGGAATATTCTGCTGTCAATATTCTGCTGCAACTGTTTTTGAGCTATCTTCAGCAAGATATTACTTGTGTGTAATATTAATACTGTTTGATAGTTGCCGCATTCTATGGGATCACCTTTCTTTGGAATGGGTACAAATATGAATCTCTTCCAGTCAGTTCGCCAGGCAGCTGTCTTCCAGATTTCTTGGCATAGATGAGTAAATGCTTCCAGTGCGGCATCCATTTGTTGAAACATATCAATGGGTATTCCACCAATTCCTGGAGCCTTTTTCTTTGCCAATTCCTTCAGTGCAGCTTCAGCTTCTTCCTTCAATACCATTGGTTCTTGATCATACGCCACCTCTTGAAAAGGATGAACATTGACCAATTCCTTTTGGTACACTGACTCTGTATTCCTACTATCTTCTTTTGATGTTTCCTGCTGAGTATGTTCTTCCCTTTTGGTTTTCTAACTCCAGGTCTTTGCACATTTCATTATTGTGGTAGTTAAGGTTATGTGTCAATTTGGCTGGGACTGGTTGAATGGCTGGGCAGCTGGTTGTAGTTATTCCCCATGGTGAGATTGGTAATTACCTCCACGGTGGAATCAGCTGCAGGCAGCTGAGCAGTTTTAGTAATGTGGTCTGCTTCCAGTGTATGAGAAGCAACTTTGACGGAAATCTCCAGCTTTTGGCACTCTTGAATCCTGCATGTAACTAAGTCGTTATTCAGCAGCCTGCCATGTTGTCTACCAATCTTAGGACTCTTAATGGATTTGACTTAATGGCCTGCTGTGTGGTTTGGTAATATCAGGACTGTGCCTTTTTACTTGTCGACCTTGGGTTTGTCAGCCTCAGCAGCCAACAGCTGCCTGTGTGAAGAAAACATCCAGCTTCAATGGGCCAGGAGTAAGAGATAGGGCTGAAGCCCAAGGTCTAGGGGGTTTCACCCAGCCCATAGAGTCTGGCACTTGGAACTCAGGCTTCTAGCCTTCAAAACTGTAAGAGAATAAACTCCTATTTGTGAAAGCCACCCATCTGTGCTATTTTCTGTTAGAGCAGCACTGTTGTTTTGTTGAGCAGCACTAGAAGTAACCAAAACAATTATAATTGACTTGGTTTTCTCAAGCTGCTCTTTGAAATCTTCTGTTCAGCTCTTTTATCTCATCATTTCTTCCATTTGCTTTAGCTACTCTCTATTCAAGAGCAAGTTTCAGAGTCTCTTCTGACATCCATTTTGGTCTTTTCTTCCTTTCCTGTCTTTTTAATGACCTTTTGTTCTTCTCATAGATGATGATCTTGATGTCATCCCACAGTTCTTCTGGTTTTCAGTCATGGTGTTCAATGCATCAAATCTATTCTTTAGATGGTCTGTAAATTCAGGTGGTATATAATCAAGGTCATATTTTGGCTCATGGACTGGTTTTAACTGTCTTCAGCTTCAACTTGAACTTGCTTACGGGCAGTTGATGATCTGTTCCACAGTCAGCTCCTGGCCTTGTTTTGGCTGAAGATACTGATCTTCTCCATCGCCTCTTCCCACCAATGTAGTCTATCTGATTCCTGCATATTCCAGTCTGTGTGTATAGCTGCCATTTATGTTGTTGAAAAAAAAAAGCTATTTGCGATGAATAAAACATTGGTCTTGCAAAACTCTATCATGCGTTCCCCAGCATCATTTCTACCACCCAGGCCATATTTTCCAACTTCTCGTGATTCTTCTTTGTTTCTAACTTCTGCATTCCAATCACCAGTAATAATCAACACATCTTGTTTGCATGTTTGGTCAGTTTGAAACTAAAGAAGTTGGTAAAAATCCTCAATTTCCTCATCTTTGGCTTTGGTGGTTGCTGTGTAAATTTGAGTAATAGTATTAACTGCTTTTCCTTGTAGGTGTATGGATATTATCCTATCTCTGGCAGCATTGTACTTTAGGATAGCTCTTGAAACATTCTTTGTGATGATGAATGCCATGCCATTCTTCTTCAAATTTGTCATTCCTGGCATAGTAGATCATATGGTGGTCTGATTCAAAATGCCCCAAACCAGTCTATTTCAGCTCACTAATGACTAGGATATTGATCTTTTTGCATTCTATTTTTGACAACTTCCAATTTTCTAAGATTCATACTTTGTACATTCCATGTTCTGATTATTAATGGATGTTTGCAGCTGTTTCTTCTCATTTAGAGTCATGCCACATCAGCAAATGGAGGTCTCAAAAGCTTTACTCCATCCACATCACTCAGCGTTCTTGCTTCATGGACCAGCAAGCCTGCTGCTTTGTCTCACGCCAGTACTGTGGTTCTGTTGTTACTACTGTCACCATCTCTCTGCTGAATTTCTGCTATCTCTTCAGCACAGGGACCTTGGGTCAAAAGGATGCTCTCTACTCTTGGCTGCTCTTTCTTGATGCTAGTGAGATTCCCCCTTCCTGCCTCTGGGATGGCTCAGTTTTAGGGTAGCAGAATCGTAAAACTGACCAATACCCATTTTAGGGTTCCATTCACATTATTTGCATTGTCCCACTCCCACAAAGGTGCCATGTACCTTATTTACTTTGTTAACAAACTATCCAATCCCCTTGGGGGACCACAAGCACCTCACATTTGCATAGCTCCATCCAGTCATTTGGTGGGAGTTACAAAAACCATGGCTACAAGAGCCATATTAAGTAATTCAACATACCAAATGATGCTATATATTGGCCTTCCACAGCTCTGTATTCTAGCTTTTGGTCAGGCACCAGGAAGGTTTCGGGAGGAGCAAGTACAAAAATAAAGAGAGAGGGTGAAGAAACTGCTAGTGTCTGGGGGCCCAAGGGGGAAAAAAAAAAAACAGATGCCAGAAACATTTGCTATAAAAAAGGCTGAGACTTTCCCAAACTAGAAGAGATCCTGGAACAGAAGGGTTATGGTTTGAATTGTGTCCCCTAAAAATATGTTTTAAATCCTAGCCTCTATGCCTGTGGTTATAATCTCATTTGGGAATGGGTTGTCTGTTATGTTAATGAGGCAAGATTAGTGTAGGGGGTGTTTTGAGTCAATCTCTTTTGAGAAAAAAGAGATTAAACAAGCAATAAGAGAAGTTGTTGTTGTTTGCCGTTGAGTCGGCCCCGACTC
>NW_006921631.1:9581001-9604049 GCF_000298275.1 Orycteropus afer afer | reverse complement strand
GGAAGGAAGGTTGGGCAATCCTACTTCCGTAGTGATACTGCCTCGGAAACCCAAGGAGGGGTCGCTATGAGTCGGGGCCGACTCGACGGCACTTAACAACAACAACAACAGCCTCATAAACTGTGAGAAAATAAATTTCTGTTTGTTAAAGTCATCCACTTGTGGTATTTCTGTTAGCAGCACTAGAGAACTAAGACAAGAGGCAAGAGCAAGAAACTTCTTTGGCTCAGAGAAAGAAGGTGCTCAAGAGTCTAGGGAATTTTAGGGCTATCAGTCATTGCACACACACAGAGTGATATTTGTAGATATTCTTTGTAATTAAGATATTTTACAATATGCCATTCAGAATGCATGTAGGAATAGTGGGTCTCAGTGAGGGTGGGCTTACTGTTCAACAGGTTGTATTTTACCAGCAGCTAAATGGGAGTTAGAGTTATAGATAAAATAGGTTCCCTGGTTGCATAGTGGCTAAAGCTCTTGGCTGATAACCAGAAGATTGGCAGTTCATACCCACCGGCCACTCCACTAGAAAAAGATGTGGCAATCTGCTTCCATATAGATTTGTAGCCTTGGAAATAGTATAGGGACATTTCTACTCTGTCCTATAGGATCACTATCTATAAGTTGGAATCAACTCAAAGGCAGTGGGTCAAAAATTAAAATTTGGGCCCACCACACTAATATCAATGCTAACTCTTGAGTTATGATTTCTCAGAGAAACTCTTCTGCAAATGCCACTCTTGCCCCAGGAAGGATGCTCTGATTTTCCTGGTTATGTCAAGCCTAGAAACACCATTAATCTACCAAAATTTGTATCCTTAAACCTTTCAATTCTACACTCATCTGGTCTCTGAGAATGGGCCCATGGATGTATTCGCTGCCAACCCATTTGGCTTTATTTGGTAGACACTCTTTCTCTCATGGGTAATATTTATATTTAAATTTATCCTATGTACGCATTAACTTTGGAGACTTATTTAAAAAACCAGATTACCAGAAGTCACTTTTAATATTAACCCTGTGAAATTTTTACATGACTTTGCACACGTCAGTCAAAATTTCCTTAGGTCTGACTGCAATATCTTCTATTTTCCCAACAGTGGAGAAGAATGAGGGTGAGATCCCATCCATCAGTCATTACAAAAACTTTTTGATGTCTTTCATCTGAACAGCATTTCAGAAAAAGCTTAAAACTATACCAGAAATGTCCTTTTTTAACACACAAGCCCATATGTTAGGATTCAGTCCTGATTGGGTGATCACGCTCCTTTCCTTTACTAATGGAAGGCAATTGTAATACCATCTTATGGATTCTACATAACTCTCTTGTAACTTATTGGGTGATCTTAGACACTTCATTTAGAATCTCTGTGTTTCCATTTTCTTGTCTCTAAAACGAGGGTAAGGTGGAAAGGAAAGAATTGTTGTTGCATGCCATTGAGTTGATACTGACTCACAGTGAGCCTATAAGACAGAGCAGAACTGCTCCATAGAGTTTCCTAGATTAAAATCTTTACTGAAGCAAATTGCCAAGGTTTTATTTTTATTTTATTTTATTTTTTTTCCTGCAGTGGGTTTGACCTTTCAGTTAGCAGCTGAGTGCTTAACCATTACCCCCAACCCAGGATTCTAGGTGATAAATAGCATGCCTTCTAGCTCTAAGTTTTGATGAACCTCTCCTGGGTTCTGGGGAAGCCTCCAGTCCTAATCACAAAAATATCTGCTGAGCTCTTTCATTCTCAGGCTTTGGCACTGTCTGCTCTTGATCACAGTGAAAAGTGACAGACTCTGTGGACAACATACATGTATCTGGAATGTATAAGGCTACACAGCACTTAGAGGCATGAAGCTCCCTGAACACAGAAGCCACCTGACTCATTAGGTGAGTTAGGTATAGCAGTATATAATGGAAAAAAACAAAGTAACAGAGGCTTGTTGTTGTTCTTGTTGTTAGGTGCCATCAAGTTGGTTTCAACTCATAGCCACCCTGTGTACAACAGAATGCCCCAGTCCTGCGCCATCCTCACAATCATTATTATGCTTGAACCCATTGTTGTAGCCACTGCGTCAATCCATCTCATTGATGGTTTTCCCCTTTTTGCTGGCCCTCTACTTTACAAGCATGATATCCCACTCCAGGGGACTGGTGCCTCCTCATAACATGAGCAAAGTACAAAAGATAAAGTCTGGCCATTCTCACTTCTAAGGGGCATTCTGGCTGTACTTATTCCAAGACAGATTTGTTCTTCTTCTGACAATCCATGGTATTTTCAGTATTCTTCACCAACACCATAATTCAAAGGCATCAATTCTTCTGTGATCTTCCTTATTCATTGTCCAGCTTTGACATTCATATGAGACTACTGAAAAGGCAGTGGCTTGGGTCAGGTGCACCTTAAAGAGGTCTTTTGCAGCAGCTATACCTAATGTAATATGACATTTGATTTCTTGACTGCTGCTCTCATGGGCATTAATTGTGCATCCAAGCAAAATGAAATCCTTGAAAACCTCAATCTTTTCTCCATTTTCATGATGTTGCTTATTGATCCAGTTGTGAGCATTTTTGTTATCTTTATGTTGAGGTGTAATCCAGTAAGTGCTTGAAGTCTTCTTCACTTTCAGTAAAGCAAGGTTTTGTCTTCTGCATGTTGCAGGCTGTTAATGAGTCTTCCTCCAATCTTGACACCATGTTCTTCTTCATATAGTCCAGCCTCTCAGATTATCTGTTCAACATACAGATTGAATAAGTATGATGAAAGGATGCAACCCTTACCCACACCTTTCCTGATTTTAAACCATTAGTATCCTCTTGTTCTGTTTGAATGACTGCCTCTTTTTCTATGTACAGGTTCCTCATGAGCACAGTTAAGCATTCTGGAATTCCTATTCTTCAAAATGTTATCCATAACTTCTTATGATCCACATAGTCGAATGCCTTTGCATAGTCAATAAAACACAGGTAAACTTCTTTCTGGTATTCTCTGCTTTCAGCCAAGATTCATCAGCAACCATACCCTTCATTCCATGTCTTCTTTTGAATCCATCTTGAATTTCTTGCAGTCCCTTGTCTATGTACCAATGCAATTGTTTTTTTAATTATTTTCAACAGAAGTTTACTTACATGTGGTATTAATAATATTAATAATATTTTCCAATAATTTCCACATTCTATCAGATCACCTTTCATTAGAATGGGCTTAAATATGGATCTCTTTCAGTAGGTTGGTTGGTTAGCTGTCTTTCACATTTCTTGGTCTGAACAAGTGAGCACTTTCAGCATTGCATCCATTTATTGAAACATCTCAATGGGTATTCTGTCAATTCCTGGAGCCTTGTTTTTCACCAATTTCTTCTGTGCATCTTCAGCTTCTTCCTTCAATACCATCAGTTCTTGATCATATGCTACCTCCTGAAATGTTTCAATGTCATCCAGTTCTTTTTGGTACAGTGACTGTATGTTCCTTCCATCTTCTTTTGATGTTTCTGTTGCTTCTTTTGATGCTTTCTGCATCATTCAGTATTTTGCCCATAAAACCAAAACCAAATCCACGGCCACTGAGTTCATTCCAACTCATAGCAATCCCATAGGACAGAGTAGAACTGATCCATGGGTTTTCCAAGGCTATAAATCTTTATGGAAGCAAACTGCCTCATCTTTCTCCCATGGAGCAGCTGATGGGTTTGAACCACCAACCTTTTGGTTAGCAGCCAAATGCTTTAACCACTGCACCACCAGAGCTCCTTCATTTTACCCATAGGCTTCTTCAATATTGCAATTCAATGTTTGAATTTTTTCTTCAGTTCTTTCAGCTTGAAAAATGCCAAGCCTGTTCTTCCATTTTGTTTTTCTAACTCTAGGTCTATGCACATTTCATTTCATTCTTCTCAAGCCACCCTTTGAAATATTCTATTGAGCTCTTAATTTACTTCATTATTTCTTCCATTCACTTTGGCTACCCTCCGTTCAAAACCGAGTATCAGAGTCTCTTCTCACACCCATTTTGGTCTTTTTCTCTCTTCCTTGTCTTTTTAATGACCTTTAGCTTTCTTTATGTATGATGTCCTTGATATCATCCCATAACTTGTCTTGCCTTTGGTCACTGGTTTTCAGCACATCGAGTCTTTACAAGGTCACCCACCAGCCACTCCTCGGAAGGAAGGTTGGGCAATCTACTTCTTTGTGATACTGCCTTGGAGGGGTCGCTATGAGTCGGGTCCGACTCAACGGCACATAACAACAACAACACAACAAATTCATGTGGGATATACTTAAGGTCATATTTTGGCTCTTGTGGACTTGTTTTAAAGGAGCTCTGATGGCACAGTGCCTAAAACTGCTAACCAGAAAGTCGCTGGTTCAAACCCACCAGGTGCTCTGCAGAAGGAAAATGATGCAATCTACTTCTTTAAAGATTTACCACCTTGGAAACCCAATGGGAGGGCCACTATGAGTCAGAATCAACTCAGTGGCAGTGGGTTTGGTTTTTGGTTTGGACTTGTTTTAATTTATTTCAGATTCAACTTAAACTTGCCTGAGGCCAATTGATGGTCTATTTTACAGCAAGCCCCTAGGCTTGTTCTGACTGATGATATTAAGTTTTCCACAGATATAGTCAGTTTGAATCCTGTGTATTCCATCTGGCAAAATCCACATGTATAGTCTCCATTTATGTTGTTGAAAAAATGTATTACAATGAATGTCAGTGGTCTTGCAAAATTGTATCATACAATCTCCAGTGTTATTTCTATCACCAAGGACATATTTTCCAACTACAGGAGCTTCTTCATTTCCAGCTTTCATATTTCAATCACCAGTAACTATCAATGCATCTTGATTGCATGTTCGGACAGTTGCAGACTGCAGAAGTTGGTAAATATCTTCCATTTCTTCATATTTGGCTTTAGTTGTTGATGCATAAATTTGAAAAATAGTAGTACTAACTTTTCTACCTTGTAGGTGTATGGATATTATCCTATCACTGACAGCACTGTACTTCAGGATAGATCTTGAAATGTTCTTTTTTGACAATGAATGTGACACCATTCCTCTTTAATTTGTCACTCCTATCATAGTAGACCATATGATTGTCTGTTTCAAAATGGCCAATGACAGTCCATTTCAGTTCAGTAATGTTTAGGATATTGATATTTATGCATTACATTTCATTTTTGACAACTTCCAATTTTCCTAGATTCATACTCCATACATTCCACATTCCAATTATTATTAATGGTTATTTGCAGCTGTTTATTCCCATTTTGAGTCATGCCACATTAGTAAATGAAGGTCCCGAAAACTTTACTCCATCTACGTCATTAAGGATGATTCTGCTTTGAGGAGGCAGCCTTCCCCAGTCATTTTTTGCATGCCTTCTAACCTGAGGGACTTATCTTCTGTCACTATATCAGATAATGTTTCACTGCTATTCATAAGATTTTCAGTGGCCAATTTTTTCAGAAGTAGACCTCCACATCCTTCTTCATAGTCTGTCTTAGTCTGGAAGTCTGCTGAAACCTGTTCACCATGAACCCTGCTGTTATTAGAAATACTGGTAGCACAGCTTCCAATATCACAACATACAGGCCACCCACCACACTGTGACAGGAAGTGGGTGGGAATCACCTGGGGGGCTTATTAAAACATAGATCGCTGGTTTCCAGTTTCTGATTCATCAGGTCTGGAGTGAGGCCTCAGAATTTGTATTTCTTACAAGCTCCCAGGTGATGCTGATAATGCTGCTAGTCTGGGAACCACTTTGAGAATGACTGTGTTAAGACAATGGTTTTAGGTTTTCCATTATATACAACCATGGTGTGATAGTTGGAGCTGTGTGTCAACTTGGCTGGAACACAATTCTGTGTGGTTTAAGCAATTGTGATGTGGTTTGTTCCAATGATGGGATCAGATGTATATGTTTTGAGCAGCCAATCCATTGAAAGGGAGTTTCACACCTAGGGGTGTGGCCTGCTTCCAGTATATTTATAGACATCCTGGGAAAAAAGACACTCTTCTGTGGATCGGGATTCTGTTGTGCTACCTGCAACTGTCCCTGAGTGAACAATCCACCATTCAGCTGGGAGATCTTGGATTCGTCATTCATTGGAGTCAACAGCCATTATACTGCCTGCGAACATTGAGCTCCTCAGCCCCTGCAGCTGCATGAGTCGGAAAAAGCCTCCACCTTGACGTTTGATCCAAGAGCTTCGTAAGTGTGTAAGCCATTTTTCTAAGATAAATTTCTCTTTCTCTCTATATATAAACTTTATTGGTTTTGTTTCTCTAGAGAACCTAGTCTAACACACATGTTTAAATGCTAAATGCTTGGCTGCTAATTGAAAGTTTGGTGATTTGAGCACACCAGGGCTTCTAATCGGTTCATTCTGGTACAGCCTCCTGCTGGGGACTTGTATTTCCACCCAGATATACTGAATCAGAATCTACATTTTAACAAGATTCACCTCCAGGTGATACATGTAGATATATACATAAGATATATAATATGTATATTTAAAAAAAAAAAACTGCCATTGAGTCAATTCCAACCCAAAGTGACCCCTGTTGCATTTCCAAGGTTGTAAATCTTTACAGAAGTAGATTGCCTCATCTACTTCCCACAAAGCAGCTAGTGGGTTTGAACCACTGACCTTCTGGTTAGCAGCCAAATGTATTACCCACTACACCACCAGTACTCCTTAATATGTATCTACAAATATATAATATGTAAATGTGTGTGTGTGTGTGTGTGTGTATTTAAGATACTGGAACCTCTGGAATACACCCAGCAATGTCACAGAAGAAAGACCTGATGATCTGCTCCCATAAAGATCACAACCTAAGAAACCCTGTAGGGAAGTTTTACTCCATTCTATAGGGCCACTCTGAATTGGAACAGACACCAGGGCACCCAATCACAACAACATACTTGATCTTATCTTATGTAGGTGGTTTCTGCTACAGGCAATTTCATTATTGCTTCTCATGCTGAATCCTAGGTGCTTTGTGACCTTTCACATTCCAGGTATGCAACTGGACATAGGCCACGGTCCCTACCACAGAATTGATCACTTTTCACACAGAGTGACAGAGGATGAACCTAAAGTCTGTGACTAAAAGGGCTTACAGGTATTTCTATAGCTAGAACTTGAGCCTTAACCAGCACACCAGAGAGGCACAGCAGATTACAACTGGAAATGATGTTAATTATCATCTAGTCTAATTCCCTCTACCCCATATGGCCCTCATTTTAGTAAGGAGGAAATTAGAGCCCAGAGATCCTAAGTGAAGTGGCCAAAATCACCCAGTAAGTTAGAGGAGAGTTATGTATAGGATCCATGAGAAGATATTATAGTCCCTTTCCATCAGTAGAGAACAGGAGCAAGATCTCACCAAATCAGAACCAAATGCCAACATGATGTAAGGTGAATATGATGTGTGCATCCCCTCAAAGGTTAAATCGTGCAAACCAGACTGCAGGTTTCTATGCATTCTGTCTTATAGGAACTAAGACTGGAAAATTCAGTCAGTTTTGGGTCCATATAAAAAACAAACCCATAGTGATTTACCAATGTGGCTTCATTGCAAAAAAAAAAAAGCCGTGCCATTAAGATGAAGAGAACCCCAGAGTCCCCAACCCTGGTCCGTGACTCAGAGATGGAGGATAGAGATGATCCTTTATAGTTTAATGGAGGCAGGTGGCAGAAAATAAATAGGCAATTATTGCTCTAGTATGGGAAGTATAAAGTGTTCTGAGTGCACAGATGTGGGGGGCCCTTTTCTGGGGGCAGCAGGGCCATCTAAACTAGATTCCAATTCAATCACCTATTCTTTTTAAAAAAAAAAAATATTTTATTGTGTTTTAGGTGAAAGTTTATATGACAAACTAGATTCTCTCTCCGAGAAAGAAGGAAGATGGATAGAGCCACAATGTTCATTCCTGCATTCAATGGAGTGTGCCAGGCACTGAGCCCCAAGTCCTGTTCACTTTCATTGTACAGATATAATCAAAGTGGCTATCCCCTAAATGCAGAAGGCAGCTGCTATGATTCTGAAGAGAAATGCATGAGGTCATAGGGGATGTACAAGACCATATGGCTTCGTCACAAAAAATGAAATACAAGTCTCCAAAAAAACCCACTCATTGCCCGTGAGTCAATTCTGACTTGTAGATCCCCATTGGGTTTTTGAGGCAGTAAATCTTTATGGAAGTAGATTGTCCTATCTTCCTTCTGCGGAGCGGCTGGTGAGTTTGAACCGCCAACCTCCTGGTTAGCAGTCAAATGCCTTAGACACTGTGCCACCAGAGCTCCTACAACAAATTTATCTACCTAAATCTTGCAGCTGGGGACTGTTTTACCTGTGGACCATCAAGGTGGCCGATTTCATTTGAACTGCCCTTGAGAGAACCTAGAGGAAGGAAAACTTAAAACCAATGGCAGAATTGACAGATAACAATCTCTGAGTGGCAGATTAGCAGCAATAATTGAATTATTAAAACTTGGCAGCTGAACATTATGAAATATGCTAGGTAGGTGAGATAATTGAAAGAGTATGACAAAAAAATCGTGAAAGGAAAGAAGCTAGTTTTAAAATGCTATAGGAACAAAAACATTATTTTTCAATGTTTTTAGACACTACAGAAGGACTAACTCTCAACTTGGGCCTACTCAAAGATAGGTGTTGAAAAATACAGAGCAATACATACTTAAAAGCCTCTAAAAGTGATCCAGTAGAATATTTTTCTTAACATAAAATGACACCTGTCAGTATAGTAAAAACAAAAAAGGGGTGGAAGGGCAGGGGAGCACAACTGTTGACACTTTCTGTGATGAAATATTCCTTATATTTAAGGCCGAGTAGTCTGCTCTATTCTAGGGAGCTCTGGTAGCATAGTGCCTAAAGCAATTGACTGCTAACCAGAAGGCTGGCGGTTCAAACCAACCAGCCACTCCTCGGAAGGAAGGTTGGGCAATCTACTTCCATAGTGATACTGCCTCGGAAACCCAAGGAGGGGTCGCTGTGAGTCGGGTCCGACTCCAAGGCACATAACAACAGTCTGCTCTATTGCCCTTGTTTGTAGGGGATGACAGGGAGGTGAAGTGAAGGTCAACTCAGATGTACATCCTCCCACATTCTTTCATGTAAACATTCACTCTGTTTACATGTCATCAGAGAAATGGTCAAGAAATCACAAATAGTTGATTTGGCCAACCCCCAATAATGTCTTAAGCATCGATGCAATGTCAATATTTGGTTTTTAACCTCTTTTCTATTTGGTAGCAGATGATGGGATAGCACTGAAATGCAGGAGCTGCATGCAAGGAAGAGGCTGTTGTGGCTGGGGAGTCAAGGGAGCCACTAGAAGAAAGGCTGGAAAGTTCTGGTAGGACAGATCCTGGGGAAGCCTGATTCTACCGTCTTATTGTCTGCATACTCTGGAACTGAGTTTCTAATGATGGATTAGAGCTGCAAACCTCAACCATATGACAATACGCTGTTGTATATGCTCTGCATCACAGCAGTCTTCCCTGCCATCCTGAGCCAGTACACCAGCCTCTGCTGAAGGATCTGCTAGCATCCCCCTCTTCTTATTTTTTCAAACTTCTGTCCCTTTCTGGCCCTCAAATCCTGCTGGAAACTCAGCTCTCCTAGGAAATCAGGTCTGACCCACTCTACTCATCTGCTGTTCCTCCAGAAAACATTCAGGCATGATTCCTAAAATTACAAGTTGAGTTCATTCTAGAATGTCAGCATTAACCCTCTCCTGTTTTGAGGAGGTGATCAAAGATTTTTTATTTTCTTAGTGTGCATTTGGTCCCTTTGTCCTCATCATTTTCTGTTCTTCCAGCTCCTCCCCATTGTCTCTTGGGGTGCTAACTGCTTAAACTCATGCTGTCGAGTGGATCCCAACTCATAGCACCCTGTAGACAGAGTAGAACTGCCCCATAAGGTTGCCAAGGCTATAATCTTTAGGAAAGCAAACTGCCATATCTTTGTCCCACAGAGCTGCTGGTTGGTTCAAATAGCCAAACTTTTGGTTAGTTGACAGCTGCGTGCTGTACCACTGCACTGCCGGTTGTTGTTGTTATGTGCCGTCGAGTCGGCCCCAACTCATAGCGAGCCCACCTTGGGTTTTCGAGGCAGTATCACTACAGAAGTAGGATTGCCCAACCTTCCTTCCGGGAGTGGCTGGTGGGTTTGAACCGCCAGCCTTCTGGTTAGCCGTCAAGTGCTTTAGCCACTATGCTACCAGGGCTCCTGCTAATTGCCTAGCCACCAGACAAAGGCAGCCAAGCCAGCACTCTTAACAGCCCCTGCCTGTTAAGCCTGATCTGGTCTCAGAATACCTGCTCCTTTCTTTCTCACAGGAAGAGCTCTGATGGTGTGGTGCCTAAGGCATTTGACTGCTAACCGGAAGGCTGGTGGTTCATATCCACCAGCCACTCCTTGGAAGGAAGACTGGGCAGTCTACTTCAGTAGTGTTACCACCTGGGAAACCCCAGGAGGGGTCGCTATGAGTCGGATCCGACTTGACTGCAGTGAGTTTGGTTTTTCTTTCTCACAGGCTGAGAGAGCTTGAAAAGATTGGTCTGGAAGGGTTCGGAGGGGAGTCTTAAAGGACCCACAGGGGCTGGCGTATATGGTTGCCATGGTTACCAGAAGCTTGGTTGTTTAGTCACTTCCTTCCAACAAACAATTCTTCTCTGTGAACCACAAAGAGAAAACACTCAGGTACTCAAACCCAATTCACCCCAAGAGCTGGGAAAGCAGGGACTTAGTCACATTGGCCTGCTTGTCAAATGCCAACAGCCAAGTTAGGGGTCACCAGGGCTGTGATTAGAGCACACGTGGAAAGCCACTTTATGAATATTCGTTAAGATTAGAAAACGGTTAAACAGTGAAGTTGAAGTCAGTGTTCCCTGAGCTGACTTTCATTCTGTTATGTTTTTTTTTTTTTTTTTCAATTTTTTTTTCTCTCAAACTAGAACTAACATCCCATCTATCTGTCTGGCTCTTGTGTACCTGGCAGCCAAACCCTTGGACAGACTCGGTGCTGGAGCAGTGGAGAGATAATTGGGCTAGGACCCAGTCAGGATGGCCTCCTCTTTCTACCTGAGCCACAGACTATGGTTTTACAGGCTCCAGATGGTGCTCATGATTGTTAAAAAGCAACCATTATCCCTGTTAATGAGGATAATAAAACTGAACAATTCATGAGCACTGACAACATATGGAGCACCCTACAAAACACAGATTTACCCAGCATTATCAGGAAATGAAGCTTTCCACATCACTGAATCTTCTGGAAAATTAGAGCTTACTTCTTTAGTTTCAATATTTTTTTCTGAAGATAGTAACCATTAGGGGTGGAAATTTGTGTCAAATGTATAACACACTTCCCTACCTTGCTAAACAGTCTATCAAATACTGCATCTATTATTTTTTTCTGGAAGTTTCCTTGTGAACAATGATCACTATACCGTCATGCAGTGAAGCACTGAGGCAGTGGGGGTCAGAGAGCAGAAAGCTGAGTGGGGCCATTTCACTCATCAGCTGCTAACTGAAAGATTGGCAGTTCAAAACCACTAACTGCTTCACAGGAGAAAGATGTAGTAGTCTGCTTCCGTAAAGAGTACAGCCTTGGAAAACCTATGGGCAGTTTCACTCTGTCCTGTTGGGCCACTGTGAGTCAGACTCAGAATCAGAATCAACTAGAAGGCAACAGCTTTTTCTGATCCCATACTTAATTCATCTTTTTTTTTTTTTTTTTTCCTTCACCTCAGCCTAGAAAGTTCTTTTCCTCCACCTCTGCTTGTTGAAATCCTATCCAAGTCACAGTTTAAATGTTCCCTATGCTCAACTCACTGCCATCAAGTCAATTCCGACTCATAGCAACCCCCATTGGGTTTCCAAGGTAGTAAATCTTTACAGAAGCAGAATGCTTCATCTTTCTTCCACGGAGTAGCTGATTCAAACCACCAACCTTTTGATTAATAGCCAAATGCCTTAACCACTACACCACCAGAGCTCCTTATGCTAGTTAGGTCCAATCTGAATTCCTCACTCTACTTTGTGTGCTCCCTTAACATATTTGAATCTTTAAAGATTGGGTTAGCCCACTATGTCTTGATTTAGAGTTAGCTGCATGTAGATCGGTGCTCTGGTGGCACAGTTGTTAAAGCGTTCAGCTGCTAACCAAAACGTCAATGGTTTGAACCCACCAGCCACTTTGAGGAAGAAAAATGAGGCAGTCTGCTTCTATAAAGATCTACAGCCTTGGAAACCCACCGGGGCAGTTCTACTCTGTCCTATAGGGTCACTATGAATTGGAACAAACTCAATGGCAGTGGGTTTTTTTGTGCTGGATAATAAGCTCCTTAACTGGAAGCCAAGGCTTTATTTTTTAATCTCTGTCCAAGAATCCCAACAGCCTGGCCATCCAAAGGGTGGTCCCCAGAATAGCACATAAGCTTCACCTGAGAATTTAGAAATGCAGACTCTCTGGCCCCATCTCAGACCTAGTGAATGGATCAGATTCTGCATTTTAACAAGATCTTCCTTGAGTGATTTATATGCACATTAGAATATGCACTACCCTCCAGCAGGGCTTGCCAATACGCCTCCGACCAGTTACATCACCCTCATTGCGTGTTAGAAACATGGGATATGGGGCCCTGCTCAGACCCCCAGAATCAGAATCTCTAGGCAGTGAAGCCCAGAAATCTAGCTTTATCACACTCTGCAGGTGATTCTGATATGCACTACTGCTAGTAGAGTAGCCAGCCCTGTACTTTGTTCCAAGAAGGCACTCAATATGTCTTTATTAAACTTTTTGCATTTTCTTTTTATAGTTATTCTGTCTCCTCCTTCACTAGCAAGCTGATAGATGTTGGTCCTTTTGTTTAAATGGATACAAGCCCCATTTTTCGTTTTCTAACATAGTAGTTAAGGCCTTTGGCTTAATTAAGTAAATAAGTGGTTGCCAGAGATTGAGGAAAAGGAAGATGGGAAGGTGACTGCTAATGGGTACAGGATTCTTTGGGGAGTGATGAAATGTTCTTTAATCAGATAGTGATAATAGTTATAGTCTGTGAATGTACTAAAGATCATTGAATTGTACACTTGAAAAGGTGAATATTCTGATATATGAATTATATCTTAATTTTAAAAAAATTAAAGATCTCTGCCTTTAGAATCAGACCACTTGAGTTCAAAGCCTAGACCTACCACATCTCAGTTGCATCACCTTAGACAAGTCAATTAACCTCTCTGATACTCAGTTGCACCACCTATAAAGAAGATAATAATGGTGCCCATGTCATAGGTTGGTTGTGAGGTTTACTTAAGGTATTCTTTGTAAAAGTGCTGGTACATTATAAATGCTAGTCAATGTTCACTGTTAGCTTCCAGCTATTTTCAAACTTTAAAATGTGTAAGAATCACCTGTCTTCATTAATAAAATAAATATCCCTTTGATGTTCAGATTTCTACTGGAATGGAGCTTCAGAATAAGCATTTTTAATAAGTTCACCACCTGATTCTGATTTAGATGATCTGGAGACCCCACTAGGAGCTTTGGTGGTGTAGTGGTTAAAGCATTTGGCTGCTAACCAAAAGGTTGGTGGTTTGAACTCATCAGTCACTCCACAGAAGAAAGATGAGGCAGACTGCTTCCATAAAGATTTACAACCTTGGGAACCCAATGAGGGTCACTAGGAGATGGAATTGACTCAATGGCAATAAGTTTGATTTTGGTTTGGAGATCAGCTAATGAGAGCTACAGTTCTAAACTCTTGAAAACTGGAAAAATAGGTAAGAATTTTAAAACCTATGCATTACCTTCCACTTAGGATATGGAAAACTAGAAAGAACATCATTATCATCTTTACACCAAAAAAGAATTGGACAATCTGCAAACTCACAACTTTTCTGGAAACCATGAGACAGCTGAGGCTGCAAGGAAGTATCTCACCTAAAAGCTATGGAAACAGAAACACCTCCAACTAGAGGCACACATGAGCATGTTCTCAACTGGGGCAGAAGTCTCTGGACCCATAAGAGAATAATCCAGCTAAAAATTTTAAAGACTGTAAAAGCTGAGTTTAGGCTAGCAAGAGCATATAGCACCCCTGGAGGTATGAGATAAACAAAGGAGAATTCGTAACCTCTCACAGGCTGGTCTCCACAGACTTCACTGGGTACTTTTAAATAAGAATGGGAGCAGTCCTGAGATAGTGTCCCCTCCTGTGTAAAAAGGACACTGTATAAAGGAGAATAATACCAATACAAATGAGAATTAAATGAGGCATTATCTGTGTGATAGATTGCTTTAAGGGCACCAATTCCTTTCCCTGTATTCACACCTTTTGCCAGGTGATTCTGTAATTCTTTCAACAAAAGGGATGGAGTATGTTTCCCCACACCCTGACACTGAGCCATTACCGTGTGACTTGCTCTGGCTAATAGATGAGGCCCTGTAGATTTCTGCTGGCTCCCTTGAGCCTCTTTTATCACCTCTTCCATCACCATGAGAACATGCCTGGGCTGGCTTAATGGAAGATGAATGACACATGAACTAGAGCTGAGTCACCTCAGTCATCCTTGCCAAGACCATCACAGATCAGCTAACAGCCAGCCAGCCCTCAGAAATGTGAACAAGTCTAGCTAAGATCAGCAAAACTACTTAGCCAAACTGCAGAAATGTTAGCCATACTTGATTGCATGATACCAAACTTTTATGGCTTTATACAACATTAGTGTGGCAACATATAACTGATAGACCAAAAAAAAAACCAAACTCACTGCCTTCAAGTCACATCCGACTCCTAGAGACCCCTCCTTGGGTTTTTAGGGCGGTATCACTACGGAAGTAGATTGCCCAACCTTCTGAGGAGTGGCTGAGGTTCAAACCTTCTGGTTAGCAGTCAAATGCCTTGGGCACTACGCGACCAGAGCTCCCAAAACTGATAGAGTCAAGCACAGCTACAATTGTGAGGATGGCACAGGACAAGACAGAGTTTCATTCTTTTGTAGGTAGGGTTGCTATGAGTCAGAAATGACAATACAACAATCTTACAGACTCTATAGAGTCTGGTCCTGTGCCAGCCTCACAATTGTAGCTATGCTTGAGCCCATTGGTGCAGCCACTGTGTCAGTACATCTCATTGGGTCTTGCTGTTTTCTACTGACCTCTCTACTTTTCCAGGCACGATGACCTCCTCTAGGGGCTAGTCCCTCCTGTTAGCATATCCAGAGTACATGAAATGAAGTCTCACCATCCTCGCTTCTAAAGAGCTTTCTGACTGTACTTTTTCCAGGAGAGTCTTGTTCTTTCCTCCAGCAGTCAATGGAATATATTTTTCACCAACACCATAATTCAAAGGCATCAATTCTTCTTCAGTCTTCCTTATTCATTGCTCAGCTTTCACATGTGTATGTATTGCAACTCACAGCCTGAACTTTTTCTTCAGTTCTTTCAGCTTGAGAAATGCCAAGCATTTTCTTCCCTTTTGATTTTCGAACTCCAGGTCTTTGCACATTCCATTATAACACTTTACTTTGTCATCTGGAGCTGCCTTTTGCAATCTTTGGTTTAGCTCTTTTACTTCATCATTTCTTCCCTTCATTTCAGTTACTTTACGTTCACGAGCAAGTTTCAGAGTCTTTTCTGACATTCATTTTGATATTTTCTTTCTTTCTCGTCTTCTTAATGACCTTTTGTTTTCTTCATGTACATTGTTCTCAGTGTCATCCCACAACTCATTTGGTCCTTGATCATCAGTGTTCAATGCATCAAATCTATTCTTGAGACAGTCTTTAAATTAAAGTGGTATATTCTCTAAGTTGTATTTTCACTCTTGTGGACTTGTTTCAATTTTCTCTAGCTTCAACTTGAACTTGCATATGAGCAATTGAACTGTTCTGCTGTTGGCCCCTGTCCTTGTTCTGACTGATAATATTGAGCTTCCCCATCATTTCTATAAATGTAGTTGACGTGGTTCCTGTGAGATTAGGCTCCCACAAACTGTAAAGTGCTATACAAAGGTAAACTGTTAAAGTTCCATGAATATACATATATATATATATATATAAATAAAAACCCACTGCCACTGAGTCAATTCTGACTCATAACAACCCTACATGACAAAGTAGAACTGCTCCATAGGGTTTCCAAGGCTGTAAATCTCTACAGAAGCAGACTGCTTCATCTTTCCACTGCAGAGCAGCTGGTGGATTTGAATTGCCACCAACCTTTTGGTTAGCAGCCAAATGTTTTAATCACTGTGCCACTAGAGTTCCATACATATATATGTGTGTATGTGTATATATGTATATGTGCATATGTGTATAAATGATTATGTGTATATATGTATATGTGTATGTATGCATATATGTATATATGTATATGTGTGTATATGTGTTGTTGTTGTTATGTGCCGTCGAGTCAGCCCCGACTCATAGCGACCCCTCCTTGGGTTTCCGAGGCAGTATCACTGCGGAAGTAGGATTGCCCAACCTCCCTTCTGAGGAGTGGCTGGTGGGTTTGAACCTCCAGCCTTCTGGTTAGCAGTCAAGTGCTTTAGCCACTGTGCTACCAGAGCTCCTTGTATATGTGTGTGTGTGTATATATATATATATATATATATACACACACACACATATATCTACCTACCCATCACTTATTGAGCATCTTATTTTACAACATTTCGTATTTATGACAATAGAAAAAAATCTGCTACCCATCTATCTTGTATGTCTGGCACTAACAAATGATGAGATGCGAGACGAGAGTAATGCTGGCTGTGGTTAAGGTTATGTGTCAACTTGTCTGGCTCATGATTGTCAGTGATTTCACAGTTATGTAATAATGTAATTTGGCAATGATGTAATGATGTATTTATCCTTCATTTTGTGACCTGATGTGGTCATCCTCCATTTTTTGCATAATGCCAACTTTCACATAACGACTTGATCTTTGGAACCTAACAGTGTTAATAAGTGAGGAGTGGGTGTTTGAATGTTGTTGGATATCATTGCATCAATTCTAACTTGTAGTGACCCTATGTGACATATCAGAACTTCCCCACAAGGTTTCTTAAGCTATAATCTTTACAAGAAGGAGTCCTGGTGGTGTGATGTTTAAGCGCTTGGCTGTTAACTGAAAGGATAATGATTCAAACCCACCAGCAGCACTAGTGGCTCTGCAGCAGAAAAGACTTAGTGAGTTTGCTCCCATAAACATTGTTGTTGTTGTTATGTGCCGTCGAGTCAGACCCAACTCATAGCGACCCCTCCTTGGGTTTCACTACGGAAGTAGATTGCCCCATCTTCCTTCTGAGGAGTGGCTGGTGGGTTTGAACCTCCAGCCTTCTGGTTATCAGTCAAGTGCCTTAGGCACTACACTACCAGAGCTCCTAGGAAACCCTTTGTGATATAGCATCATTGTAAATCAAAATAGAGTTGAAGGCACATAACACAACAAATCTTTGTGGGAGCATATCACCATGTCTTTCACAGAGCTGCTGGGTGGATTCAAAGCACCAGTCTTTCAGTTAGCGGCCAAGCACTTAATCATTGTGTCATCAAGTTTCATGTGTGTATGTGTGTGTGTACACATATATCCCTAAAGACTCCCTTGTCTATGAGATATTAAAAAAAAAAAAAAAAAAAACTACCCACTGCCATTAAGTTGATCCCAACTCATAGTGGCCACTATTGGATTTCTTTACAGAATTAGATTGCCCAGTCTTGCTTCCACAGAATGGCTGGTAGGTTTGAGCAACCAGCCCTCTGGTTAGCAGTAACATGCCTTAGTCACATGCCTGTGCTACCAGAACTCCTGTGAGATATTAGGGCCTATGAAAAAAGATTTCATTAAGTCTTGACTCAGAGAGTCATGGAATCAATGGAAATTTGAATTGGATAGGAATTTGGAAACGATGTACATTTCTCCCTGGGTATGAAACCTTTCCTTTTCTCAGACACTGATTCTTGCTAGTCTATACCAACAAACTTGTTCCCTCCAGCACCTATCTGCTCTAATACAGTTATAAAAGACTTCATCCTTAAATCCTGCCTTCTCTCTAACAATCCTGTGTAGATAACACCAGGAGGTTGGGGTCCAGTTCCATTCTCCTCAATTGGCCACTTCTGTATCTTGACATCTGTTATTTATCCTCTGATCCTACCATGATTTAAAATTTTTCCACATGCTTTCAACAGGCAGCCACATTGACAAGCTAAAAGCTGCTAACACTGCATCATTTATCTCATGTTCCTGCATGGTATATTTACCTTAAAGACCCAGCTTAATGTACCCAAGTACACTCTTTCTGAATATATGATGTCTAGTCCCACAAAAGCTCATCAAATAAGCATCCTCCTAGGTTTCCAAAGGAAGGGAAAGCCACAAGAACAAATTGGAAGAGAAACCAGGCCAGCTGTTTTTTATTTTCTAAAGAAAGGAAGACATTATTTGGCTTAATTCAGAGCTCTTTCAGGCACCTCACACATTGTTATCGCTGAAGAAATGCTTATTATTATTCTTACCTGTGAGCCTAACCCAAGATGGACCTTTTCTTCCATAAAAGGAATAAGGCATATTTCCAGGTCCCATTTTTGGGTCCTAGGTGGATCTTCACCTTAGCAGCTAAGGAATCTTTTTTTCTCTTCCCTCTATCCTAGAAGAAGGCAAGAGGCAGAGTACCTGTCTAGAAAAATGACAAATCAGACATGACATACATACAGACCCATTACTTCTGTCATATTTCTCCTTTTAACTTTTCTCAGCAATTAAGGTTTCCATGAGCCTCCTACTCCTTTTCAAATTCTGCTCGTGAGGCAGTTGTAATTAAATCCCCTTGATTTTCTAATGCTTTTTCTTTGTAAGATAACTTTATCTTAGAAAAGTTCCCTTTCTAAATTTCCCCAAACACCCTTTCATAATTCAGGCTGTGATGGTCGACAAAATCCTTTATTCCATGTTTAAATTCAGCTTAAGCACTACCTCCTCCAGGAAGTCTTCCCTGAGTATCTAAATCAGCCTTTTTTATGTCCTTTCTCCAGACTCCCATAGCACCCTGAATGTGCCCCTACCATAGTACATCTCACACTGTCTTGTGATCATGACTACCCTTACTGTCTCTCATACTTAGCGTGCATGAAGAAGATAGGACCATGCCTCAGTTGACTTTACATCCAGGGAGCCAGTTTTGCCAGTGAGACACCAGAGGAGAGATACTGAGAAGTTGCTTACCTACCCTCCCAGCAACAATTTTGTTCCCCTAATGTTGTTGTTGTTATGTGCCGTCAAGTCGGACCCAACTCATAGTGACCCCTCCTTGGGTTTCCGAGGCAGTATCAGCATAGTCGCTAAGGCACTTGACTGCTAACCAGAAGGCTGGTGGTTCAAACCCACCAGTCACTCCTCAGAAGGAAGGTTGGGCAATCCCACTTCTGTAGTGATACTGCCTCAGAAACCCAAGGAGGGGTCGCTATGAGTCGGGGCCGACTCAACAACACATAACAACATCACTATGGAAGTAGATTGCCTAACCTTCCTTCCGAGGCATGGCTGGTGCGTTTGAACCCCCAACCTTCTGGTTAGCAGTCAAGAGCCTTAAGCACTACATTACCAGCGCTCCCTGTTCCCCTAAAGAATACTCTTAATGTACTACACATAAATCCAGCATTGCCTTCCTTCTTGCCTTGTTAGCATCACAAATGGAGTTAAGATGCCATAATTTACTGGTGATGAGCTTCATTGAATCCCTGGATGGTGCAAATGGTTAACTACTCAGTTGTTAACCTAAAGTTTAGAGGTTCAAATCTACCCAGAGTTACCTCAGAAGAGAAACCTGGCAATCTATTTCCAGAAAATCATACTAGATACTTGATAGATTATATGAAGATTCTATAAAACTTAAAACAACAGCAAAAAACAAACCAGTTACCATGGTGCTGATTCTGACTCATGGCAGAAAAGCTCTATGGAGCATAGTTCTACTCTAACACACATGTAGTTGCCATGAGTCAGAATCAACACCATGGTAACTGGTTTGGTTTTTGCTGTTGTTGTTTTAAGTTTTATAGAATCTTCATATAATCTATCAAATAATCTACCTAGTATGGGCCAGACTTATACTAAATGCTATACAGGGATGAGAGGTATTAGGAAATATAAAACAAAGTCCCAGACCATAAGAAATACATTATCTAAATGGAGATTTAAATATATGTATATAAAACACTAACTAACTTTGTATCACAATATACTGAGTACCAAATTAGGAGCTCTGGTGGCATAGTGCCTAAGGCACTTGACTGCTAACCAGAAAGCTGGCAGTTCAAACCCACCAGCCACTCCTCAGAAGGAAGACTGGGCAATCTACTTCCATAGAGATACTGCCTTGGAAACCCAAAGAAGGGTCATTATGAGTCAGAAACAACTCAATGGCAGTGAGTTTGAGTGAGAAATGTATCACATCAGCAGTAATAGTTAGAAGAGGAACTCAGACAGGGAAAGATGACTGGAAAGAAGTGAAAGGTGGAAGAGTTGTCAAGGCAGTTTTACAAAAGAAGTTAGACTTGCTTCTTGAAGGACAGGGGATCTCAGTAGAGAAAAGAGAAGCAAGTGTGGTTCTTGAGAGAAACAGCATAAACAAAGACACAAGATGGGGTCAGCACAATTTATTTAGATTTAGAGAACAATGAGGAGACTTGTCTGGCTAAAATGACAGCCCCGTGATGAGGAATAATGGGAAATTAGGTTCCAAAACCAGACCAAATTGTTCTCATTTTTTTTTCCCCTAATAAAATGAACTGTCAAGTCACCTACTTTTAAGAGGCCCCACCAAATCCACATCCTGAATGGGAAATGCACACTTAACAGGGCATGTGTGGAATTAGCATAACTCAGCCACCAACCATTACTCTTCAGACACACCATGTTAACTCTTGGTTAACCAAAGGCTACTTCTCTAGTCTATACTTTCTCTATTTCAACAATCCTTATAAATTGAACCCCCACTAGGTGCTAATCTCTCTGCTCAACTCTCTAAATTACTCATAAATGAAGTGTATAGAAATCTTCATTTCAAGGAATGCATTTTCTTCTTTCACACTTCTCTGCACTTCTCCCATTTCTTAAGGACAGTACTCTTTTAGAGATTCCATCAAACTCCAGACCTTCTATAGCCCTTTGCATGTTTTCAGCACACTGATAGACTTAAAACTAGTGGAAAGAAGAAAACAAGTCTGTAAATAATTTGGCTTTGGAGGTGAAATAGTTAAACTTTAAGTGCCTTCCTTAAAATGTCAGCTATTCTCTCCTTAGTGGTTAAGAGTTGGCTTTATCTGCCTGTAAACGTCTTTTGCATTTCCTTATGATGAGAAACAAGAGGCCTCTTTTGTCTTAAGTGAAGAGTTGAAATCAGCCATGCTAAGGCAATACAGTATACAGTCCCGCTCACCTTTCTGAGCTTGTCTTGGTTCATCCAGCCTCTGAGCCATCTCCAAAATAGCTTTGTATGCCTGGAAACCTTTCCTTTCACTGTGCCAAGCCATGTGTCTCCTCTCATTTAAATAATTCCTGAAATCCCACCCTGTCTGTGAGCCTATTATGACTTCATAGAAGAAAAGCTAAGTGTTTCCCCTCATCAAATACTCTCCTCATGAAATGCATTTGGCCATTTTTCCCAGCCCCAACACAAGATCTGCATTCTCCTTTGCTTCTCAGCTCTAAACACATGTGCATTTGAATAATTCTTACATTTCACTTCTCCACAGTATTAGAGAACTTTTCTGTCAGTCCAAGTCAGTCTGGGGTTTGCTAGCACTTGGAGAGCTAGCCGTGCTTAGTGCTGTTTCCTTGAGGAAACTAGAACAACACTTCACCAAATAAGCATTCATTCACATTATTTTCTCACTTAGGCCATGTTGATGATAGCAACTGTAGGAACAAACATTTTGATAGCATTTCATAAAACATTTTCATACCCATTCATGATCTCATTATTTTCTTCCACATAACCCTGTGAGGTAGTATTTGCATTATCCTCTCTTCGTAAGGAAGCTGATGTTAAAAGGGATTAAGTAATTTGCCTTTGGTCAAGTAATAAATGGTGCTAAGAAAATTATCAGGAGCTCTGGTAGCATAGTGCCTAAGGCACTTGACTGCTAACCAGAAAGCTGGTGGTTCAAACCCACCAGCCACTCCTCGAAAGTAGTGATACTGCCTCGGAAACACAAGGAGAGGTCGCTATGAGTCGGGTCCAACTTGACCGCACATAACAACAACAACAAGAAAACTATCTGGGAATAATTTAATTTAGATCCTTCACCTGATGCCATAAAACAAATTAAATCTCAGATGGATTACACAGTTAAACATAAAAATAAAACTATTAACAAAAGGAGAAAATGTAGTTGAATATTTGATCTCTGGGTAAAGGAAAATTTTCTAAGTAGAAAAACACTACAAGAACCCCCAGAAGAAAAAACTGTAATAGATCAGTCTACATAAAAATTTAAAACTTCCATATGTTACCAACATCACAAGCCAAATGAAAAGCAAATAGCAATCTGAGGAAAAATTGCCTTGGAAATGACTGTGTTCTCAGTTATAATTTATAGCTTTCATACAAATAGAGCTTTTAAATCTCCCTAAAAGAAATGAACAGACAATGTGTAGAAAAGTAAGTATAGTTCACTAATAAACATATTTTTAAGGCTCAATTCTAGTAGTAATCAGAGAGGTCCAAAATTAAAAAAAAAAAAAAAAAAAAAGATACTGTTTTCACCTATCAATTTAATTGTAATGGTAACATACAGTGCATATGATGGTGTGGTGAAATAAGCACTATCATTACACTAATGAAAGTATAACATAACCTTTCTTAAAGATATTCAGGCACTTTGAGCCAGTAACTCCACTCTGGAAAACTAACCCATGAAAATAATTAGAGATACATATTATATATAAAGTATTATATATATAGGAGCTCTGGTAGCATAGTGCCTAAGGCACTTGACTGCTCACCAGAAGGCTGGT
>NW_006921631.1:9578621-9580457 GCF_000298275.1 Orycteropus afer afer | reverse complement strand
GGACCCGACTCATAGTGATCCCTCCTTGGGTTTCCGAGGCAGTATCACTGTGGAAGTAGATTGCCCCATCTTCCTTCTAAGGAGTGGCTGGTGGGTTTGAACTGCCAGCCTTCTGGTTAGCAGTCAAGTGCCTTAGGCACTAAGCTACCAGAGCTCCCATATATATAAAATTTAGAAGATAGCTACCTGGCTAACTGACTGGAAGAGATCCATGTTTGTACTCATTCCAAAGAAAGGTGATCCAACAGAATGTAGAAATTATCTAACAATATCATTAATACCTCACGCAAGTAAAGTTTTGCTGAAGATAATTTAAAAATGGCTGCAGCAGTATATTGACAAGGAACTTCCAGAAATGCAAGCTGGATGCAGAAGAAGATGTGGAATGATATTGCTGATGTCAGATGAATCTTGGCTAAAAGCATTTGACTGTGTTGATCATAACAAATTACAGATAACATTGCAAAGAATGGGAATTGCAGAACACTTAACTGTGCTCACAAGGAACCTGTACATAGACCAAAAAGCTGTTGTTCAAACAGAAGAAGAGTATACTGCACGGTTTGAAGTCAGGAAGGGTGTGCATCAGGGTTGTATCTTTTACCATACCTTTTGAATTTTTATGCTGAGCAAATAATCCAAGAAGCTGGATTATATGAGGAGAAACTAGGCATCAGGATTGGAGGAAGACTCACTAACAACCTGCAGTATGTAGGTGACACAATCTTGCTTGCTGAAAGTGAAGAGGACTTGAAGCACTTGCTGATGAAGATCAAAGACTACAGTCTTCAGTATGTTACAGCTCAACACAAAGAAAATGAAAATCTTCACAACAAGAGTAGTGACTGGGGTCTTAAAAGCTTTCAAGCAGCCATCTAACTATTGATATAACTATTGATTGTATAAGTATTGATCTCCTCTCATCTGGAACAAAGAATAGTAAAGAAGGTCAAACTCATTTGGAAACAATCCAAAGATATGATGGACCACAAGGACCACAAGGACCTTGATGACCCTGAGACCAGAAGAACGAGGTAATGCCAGCTACCAATGTCAACCACTCAGAAAGGGGTCAATATTGGAGATTCTGGATAGAGTGAGAGGAAATATGGAACAAAATTCAAAAACACAAAAATGACCAGAATTACTAGTCAGATAGAGATTAATGGAACTCCTGAGACTACAGCCTGGGTCACCTTTTGGGCCTGGAAATGGACTCACTTCCGTGGATTAGCTCTCAGCTCAAAAGTAGAAAGATCTACAAGGAGAACACCTACCCCAGAGAAATGCACCCCTTAGATCAACCAACCATGAGACATCAGAAGGGCAGCATTTACATAGAGGAAAAGCTGGACAGACAGGAATGCATAGATAAGAAGGGCACAGGGAAATGTAGTCACATGGAAGACATGGGAGGGGAGCTTTTTTTTTTTTTTTTTTTTTTTATGGGGTTCTTCAGGGAAGTAACAGGTTTTAATTCAGGATCAGAAATGACTCTGGATACAATTCTTCAATCAGGACAGCCTCTTTTCAGCTGTGCCTGCAGCCAGGTCTCTCCCTGGCACTGGACCCCTCAGGCCTCTCAGGCCAGCCTGGTCTCTGCCCTACTCAGGCAAGCATTACAAAGCTCTTTAGCTCCCCTGACCCATGCCCAGGGGCCTCCCACTCCACCAGGAAGCCTTCTGCCCAAAGATTCTCTTACTCAGTTCTTTCGCTCTGAGAAGGAGCCCATCACACCATTTCTCTGCTATTCCTTCTTAGTGTCTTGCACTATCTCTGGTGTTACAGCTATCTCTCTGTCTCCTGGGTCCAGGACATTCTCAGCACAGGGACCCT
>NW_006921631.1:9567919-9575911 GCF_000298275.1 Orycteropus afer afer | reverse complement strand
AGGGCATATATGCCAACAGCCAACATTATTCTCAATGGAGAGAGACTGAAATCATTTCCCTTGCAAACAGGAACCAGACAGGGATGTCCTCTATCACCACTTCCATTCATCGTTGTATTGGAAGCCCCTACCAGGACAATAAGGCAAGAAAGGGAAATCAAAGGCATCCAAATTGGTAAGGAAGAAGTAAAATTATCCCTATTTGCTGATGATATAATCCTATACGTGAAAAACCCAAGAGACTCAGCAAAAAACTACTGGAACTAATTGAGAGTTTTAGCATAGTGGCGGAATACAAGATCAACATACAAAAATCAGTTGGATTCCTCTACACCAGCAAAGAGATTGCTGAAAAGGAAATAAGGAAATCAATACTGTTTACAATAGCTACCAAAAAATAAAATATTTGAGAATAAATCTCAGTAGGGACACAAAACTCCTGTACAAACAAAACTATGAATCATTACTCCTAGAAACCATAAGAGATCTATGTAAATGGAAGAACTTACCATGCTCATGGATAGGAAAATGGAACTTTGTGAAAATGTCAAAACTACACAAAACAATCTATACATTCAATGCAATCCCAATCCAGATCCCATCAGCATTCTTTAAGTGTGGAAAAACAAATCACTAATTTTATATGGAAAGGAAAGAGACCTCAAATAAGCAAAGCTCTATTAAAGAAGAAAAAAGTAGGAGGTCTCACACTCCCAGATCTCAAAACCTACTATACAGCCACAGTAGTCAAAACAGCCTGGTACTGGTACAATGACAGACAAATAGACCAGTGGAACAGAATTGAGAACCCAGAAATATAACCATCAACCTATGGTCAGCTAATTTTTGACAAAGGGCTGAAATCCATTAAATGGGCAAGAGGTGGTCTCTTTAACAAATGGTGCTGGCAAAACTGGATATCTATTTGCAGAAAAATGAAACACGATCTGTACCTCACACCATACACAAAAACTAACTCCAGATGGATCAAAGACTTAAATGTGAAACGTAAAACTGTAAAGTTTCTCAAGGGAAAAATAGGGGCAAATTAGGGGCCCTAATTTATGGCATAAATAGACTGTCAAGCATAACCCAAAATTCACAAATAGCAGAAGATAAACTAGATGAATAGGACCTTCTAAAAATTAAATTTTTATGTATTTCAAAAGACTTCTCCAAAAGAGTAAAAAACAGCACCTACAGACTGGGAAAAAATATTCAGCAACAACATATCTGACCAGGGTCTTATCTCTAAAATTTACAGAAAACTCCAACACCTCAACAACAAAAAGATTAACAACCCAATTAAAAATGGGCAGAAGACATAAATAGACACTTCACCAGAGAGGATACTCAGGCAGCCAGCAAATATATGAAGAAATGCTCACAATCATTAGCCATCAGAGAGATGCAAATCAAAATAACAATGAGATACTATCTCACTCCAACGTTAGTGGCAAAGTTCAATAAGGAAGAGAATAACAAATGCTGCCAAGGATGTGGAGAGACTGAGACTCTCATACACTGCTGGTGGGACTAAAATGGTACAACCATTCTGGAAAGCAGTATGGCAATTCCTTCAAAAGTTGGAATTAGAAATACCATTTGACCCAGCAATCCCATTACTAGGTATATATCCTAATGAAGTGAGAGCCAAGACAAGAATAGATATAAGCACACCCATGTTCATCACAGCACTATTTCCAATAGCAAAAAAATGGAAACAACCTAGGTGCCCATCAACAGAAGAATGGATAACCAAACTATGGTACATACACACAATGGAATACTATACAACCCTGAATAATAACCTAGAAGCTGCAAAACACCACATAACATAGATGAACTTAGAGAGCATTATGCTGAGTGAAATAAGTCAATCACAGAAGGACAAATATAATATTAGTTCATTATTGTAACAAGTCAAGGAATGGTTTATATATGGAAAGGCTTTGTTGGTTTCCAGGGGCGGGAGGGGAGGGGAGAGAACTCTGCAAAAAAAAAAAAAAAAAGCATTGACCCACATCACTTTAGTTTTGTGTATTTCACTGCACATAAATTATATTTCAATAAGATGTATTTTTAAAAAAATCAGAAGTGCATATTGCAGTGGGCAAATCTACTATAAAAAAACTTCTTTAAAGCATTAAGAAGTAAATAAGTCACTTTAAAAACTAAGATACGCCTAATCAAAGCCATCGTATTTTCAATCACCTCATGAATGTGAAAGCTGGATAATGAGTAAGGAAGACCAAAGAAGAGTTGATTCCTTTAAATTGTGATGTTGGGTCGGGATACTGAAAATGCATGGACTGCCACAAGAAGGAACAAATCTGTCCTGCAAAAAAGTACAGATGAAATGCTCCTTAGAGCCATGAATAGCCAGCCTTCATCTCACTTATTTTGGTCATGTTGTCAGAAGGGATCACTCCCTGGAGAAGAATATCATGCTTGGTAAAGTAGAGAGTCAGCAAAAAAGGGGAAATCCTCTGTGTGGTGGAGTGACTCAGTGGCTGCAATAGTGGGCTCAAGCATAGCAAGGATTAGGAGGGTGGTGCAGGACTGGGCACTGTTTTGTTCTCTTGCACTAAGGGTCCCCATGAGTCAGAGCCAACTTTATGGCACCTACCAAGAACAACATATAAATGAATATATACATATATTATTTATTAATACTAATTAAACACTAATAATTTACCAATTCAATATTCTGGTATATCTAAATCATGAAATACTAAGTAATTTTTCAAAAAATAATGTGTACAGAGAACTTTAATGAAATAGAAAAATACCTGTGGTAGTTAAGGTTGTGTATTATCTTGACTACTAAATGGCTTAGTAGTTATGATGTAGTTATTCTCCATGATGAGATAATATGTAGTCACCTCCATGATGAGATCTGCTATGAGCAATCAGTTAGAAGGGAGTTTCCTTTGGGGTGTGGCCTGTTTCCAGTATATATGGAAAAGCTTTGGGAAGGGTCCTGGCTTTTTGTATATTTTGGATCCTGCAATTGGCTCATCACCATCCCTGGTTTCTGGACTTGAACCAGTGGCCTACAGTATTGCCTGACATCTTGGTATTTTTGCTTTCAAAGCCTATGAGCCAACAGTCTGCCATTTTACCTACCAATCTTGGATTTGTCAGCCTCTGAAGCCAGTAACCTGCTACACTGCCCACCAATCTTGAGTTCTTCAGCCCCTGCAGCTGCATGAGTCAGGAGAAACCTCCAGCTTGACTTTCAATCCACAGATTTGGGATTTGCCAGCCCCTACAATTACGTAAGCCATTTCCTTGAGATAAATATGTATATATAAGCTTCACTAGTTTTGCTTCTCTACAGAATCCAGCCTAAGACACTACCATATATGTAAGTGTGTATGTTATTGTTGTTCAATGCCATAAAGACAATTTTGATTGACAGTAGCCCTATATGATAGAGTAGAATTGCCCATAGGTTTTCTAGGCTGTAATCTTTACAGGAAGATTGCCAGGGCTTTCTCCCATGGAGCCACTGGGTGGGTTCAATCTTTCAGTTAACAGCTCAGCTGAATGGTTAACCATTGCACTCAAGTCACTGGGGCTTCTATATGTATGTGCATACATGTGCATACATATTATACACACTGTATTTATAATATGATCTCAGTTACATAACTACATGTATGCCACAGATTGGGTTTTCAAGGAAGTAGACAATGAGGAGTTAAACCCAAAAAGTCATTGATGTGGAGTCAATTCCAACTCATAGCATCCCTGTAGAATGGAGGACAAGGCTGTAAATCTTTACAGAAGATTACTACATCTTTCTCCTTCAGAGGGCTGGGTGGTAGGTTCAAACAGCTGACCTTTCTGTTAGCAGCCAAGCTCTTAACCACTGCACCACCAGGGCTCCTTAATGAGGAGTGAAAAGTGCAAAAGATGGATTGGAGAGTAATACCTATTTTTACCTATCAATTTCATTGCAATTGGAAGGCAGAGAAAGAGTTGGGTGGGGGGAGGAGGGAGTTCATACCTACTGTCTGCTACAAGCAGAGCTCAGGTAGGAGTTTTAAACCATCATATCACCTGTCATAGGTGGTATTATCAACACCACACACACGCACACACACACACACACACACAAAGGCTCAAAGTCAAGTTGGCCTCAGTCTAGTAACAACTGGAGGCAAGATTCACTCCAAATGTTTGGTCCCAAATCTTTGCTCATTCAAGAACTCCTCACAGCCTTCACTCAAGATATATCCAGATCCTGCAGCTCAGCATATCTGGGGAAGTCGATCATTGGGAAAACCTTTGCATCCAATGTGGAGTTCTGCTAATAGAAGGTTGAGAGTCATGAGACTTGTGTTCCCACAGTGCCTGTATCCAGTGCACCAGGATGTCTATGGATGTATTTTCTTGTGAATTGAACAGTGGCTGGGAGTTGATGATTTCTAAAGGACTTTCTTCAGTGGCTCCTTAAATGCTCAACAAACCCATTGCTATTATTCCTGACTTATAGTGACCTTACTGGACAGAGTAGAACCGCCCCACAGGGTTTCCAAGGCTATAAATCTTTACAGAAGCAGACTGCCACATCTTTCTCCTACAGAATGGCTGGGGGTCCGAAACACCGACGTTTTAGTTAGTGGCTGAACTCTTAACCACTGAGCCACCAGGACTCCTTCAATATTTATTTACATATTCATAAAGTGTGCTCTCAGCAAACCTGTGCTGTTCACTGTGCAGCATCTAAGTTACAAACCTCATCAACTCTAACTGTTTTAAGGGTAAACAGATGTTTAAACAGTTCCACATGACTGTCTCACTCAGACCCACTTAAAGCCCATTCACTGTGGTGTTACTTGTAATACCAAAAGACTGGTAACAGTGCAAAGGCCAAAAAGTAGAGGGCTGGTTAAATAAGCTATGGCACATCTGTACACTGGAATACCATACAGACATGAAAAAGAATGGGGCATTTATCCAACATTTTCTACACTGGACTTCTAGGATGCCACATTCTTATGTCTTTGTCCTCTTTTCTGGCTGTTCCTTGTCAGTCTTCTCTGCTGGCCCTTCCTCTTCTTCTCAACCTCTAAATGTTAGAGGAACACAGGAATCAGTCCCTGACCTTCTCTATCGACATTTAATCCCTGGTGATTATCCAGGCCAAGATTTAAAATATCATCTGATGACACCCAAATTTATATCTCCAGCCTTAACCTAAGCTGTGAACTCCAGAATCATATATCCCAATGCCTCTTGAAGACTGGCATTAGGATATGTAACAGGAATCCCAAACCAGAAAATGTGAATCCCTATCACACCAGACCCTTCATCTCCAATGCTCCCCATTTTCATAAATGCAAAACATTTACTCAATTGCTCAGGCCAAAAACCTTGGAATCATTTTGATTCCTTTCTCTCACACCCCACACTCTGTAGGCTCTATTCCCAAAATATAAATCTACTACTACCAGCCTAAACCAAACCACGATCTCATGCTTCCTGATTATGACAGTAGCCACCTGCTGTTCCTCAGTTCTACTCTTGCCCCTTGACAGTCTGTTCACCACCCAACAGCCAGAGAGATATTTTTAGAAGTATCAGATATTATTCCCTGCCTAAAACCATCCAATAGCTTCATATATCGCTTAGAATAAAAGCCAAACTCCTCAAGGCATCATGGACTCTGTCCCCTGCCTGCCTCCATGACCTCATCTCCCACCACACTTTGTCTCATTCTGCCCCAGTTACTCTGGCCTCCTTCTTGGTCCTCTAACAAGCCAAGTACATCCCCACCCTAGGGCCTGTGTCCATGTTGTCCTCTCCATTTAGAAAGCTCATCCCCCTGACCTAGGCATGGGTCACTCCTCTCTTTTAAGTCTTCTTCCCTAACCATCTTATCTGAAAGAGCCCCCATCACTTCTACCCTCATCCTGTTTTTACTCTTCTTGACACTTATCACTACCTGACAATATATTAGATAAGCATTATTTACAAGCATGTCTAATTGGATTGCACTTTGCTTTATTGCCTCTCACAAATACTGTATTTTTTACCAATTGAAGGATTGTGGCAACCCTGTGTGGAGGAAGTCTATTGGCTCCATTTTTATAACAGTCTGTGCTCATTTCATATCTCAGTGTCACATCTGGGTAATTCTCACAATATTTCAAACTTTTTCACAATCCTATAGCACACTTAATACAGTACAGTATAAGGTAAACATAATTTTTATATGCACTGGGAAACCAAAAAATTCATGTGACTCACTTTATTGCAATATTTGCTTTATTGTCATGTCAGTGGTCTGGAACGAAACCCACACTATCTCCGAGTATGCCTGTACTTGTTTTCTGGTCTCCTCACTAGAATGTTAGAGGGCCACGATCTTGTCTTGCTTTTCCACTGCTGTATCCTTAGTACCTAGAACAATCACTGATGGTCCTTAGTAGGCACTCAAATATTTTTAAAAACTACTAATGAATATATGTGCTGTTGTAGAGAAATCTCCAACTCCAAGATATTTTGTTATATAGAAAGCAAAATGCAGATGATGTCTAGAATACTGTTGTTGAAAGGATACAGAAGAAATTGTAAAAAGTGGTTGGCACTGGGAATGGAGACTAAGGAGCTAGAGTAAGAGGTAAATGTATTTTTCAATGATAATTCTCAATACTGTTTGAATTATTTACCATGGACATTGTGGTAGTTCAGTTTGATTGTCAACTTGGCTGGGCCTGGTTGAGTGGCTGGTAATCAACTCCATGGTGGAATCTACTGTGAGCAGCTGATGAGCTGCCTTAGAGGATGTGGTCTGCTTCCTGTATATAAGCAGAAGCCTTGGGGACTGGTCTCTAGCTTATGGCATGCTTGGACCCTGCATGTAGCCATGTCATTGTTCAGCAGCCTGCCATGTTCTGCCGACCTTGGAACTTACAATGGACTTGAATCAATGGCCCACCACGTGGTTTGGTAACATCGGGACTGAGCCTTTTTACTTGTCGACTTTGGGCTTGGCAGCCTCAACAGCCAGCAGTTGTCTGAGTGAAGAAAAGCCTCTAGCTTCAGTGGGCCGGGAGCTGGAGGCAAAACTGAAGCCCAAGGCTGAGGGGCTTTCACTGAGCCCCTAGAGCCTAGTGCTTTGAACTTGGACTTAAAATCTCCAGATTGTAAGAGAATAAACTCCTGTTTGTTAAGGCCATCCCATTTGTGGAATATTCTTGTCAGAGCAGCACTAGGTAACCAGAATAGACATGAATTATTTTTCACTTAAAATAAAATCACCTTCTATCTCCACATTTTACCTTTCTGATAAAAGTCCTCAACCTCCCCTATTGCCCTATTAGGATCCACAGACTTCTACAGCTGACCTTGATTTCTCCAAATGGAGACCATAACATCCTTTAAGTTATATATTTTTTATTTTGTTTTGTTTTAGTGAGGAGGATCCTCACCCCCAACACTAAAGACCAGAGTTTGATACGGTCTATCCCCCCTTCCAAGGTCATATAAATACACTATTCTAATGGGATCCAGGAACTGTGGCTTCTCTGTAGAAGGACATTTCTCAAGTCCCAAGGAAGCTGAGAGCATTGCTCTTGCCAAGTCGTAGTCTCCCTTGCTCTTCCAGTGGCTCCTGGCTGTTCCAGACCTCCAGGCAACCAACACCAGGTTGCACCAGTGTCATAATTGCAGATTAGTTTGGACAATGCCATTTGTAAAGGACAGTTGGATTCAGCAGGAGGTGAAAGAACCATTTCCCGCCCCACTGCTTGTCCCTGGCCTGACTCCACAGAACCCAAGACCCAAAGACAGAGCACCCTTGTTTCCAAAATGAGGAAACAAAAGCTTAGAGAGTGAAGTACTTGTTCAAGGTTGCAGGGTGACTTAACAAAGGCTCCAGGTTGAAAATTCAGGTCCCCAAATTCCCAATCCCAGGTTGATCTCCATCTGAGTTCATCCCAATTACTTGGCCTCTCAGATCCATGCTTCCCCCCCCCC
>NW_006921631.1:9556058-9567819 GCF_000298275.1 Orycteropus afer afer | reverse complement strand
AACAGAAGCAAAAGGAGGGAGGTAGAGAACAGGCTCAGAACCAAAGCACCTTCTGGCAGCTCTGAAGGGGTGCTGGCCACTACTGGATTTGACAAGTGCTTGGAGTCAGCTCATGTACATAGTTGGGGCTTTTAGCAGCAATTTAGCAATCTACTCAAACTTCCTTCACAGACCTCAACACACACATAATTTCTCTCTTATCCTTCAGAATCAGGTATACTTAAGTTGTCTGTAGAACCTCTTACTTTTAATATAAGATAATGTAAAAGCAGTAATATAATATGTATAACATTTGAATCGGCTCTGATACATGGTGACCCCATGTGTCAGAGTAGAACTGTGCTCCATGGGATTTCCAGTGGCTAATTTTTCACAAGTAGATCACCAGACATTTATCCCAAGGCATGTCTAGGTAGATTCGAACCTCCAGTCTTTAAGTTAGCAGCTGACAGCATTAAATGTTTGCACACCCACAAACTCCCAGGTGTAAAAGCAGAGAATGACAAATAAAACTCTTATTTTTAGAAGTGCATGATCATAGACAGAAATGTTTAAGAAAACACAAAGGACAAGGAATTCAAATTGTAATTAATTTATTCATCAATTATTTGATACTCACACACATTCTCCTTTCATAGTTAAAATGGCTGATAAGCATTTGGAGAGACAGGTCTGATAGGGAGAGAATCAAGAGGCAAATTGTGTTGCTTCTTTGTATAACTCCCCAAGTAAGTTCATTGTTAGGTACCTTATCTCCAGTGCAAGGGGAGGTGGTCTCATACAATCCCATGGTGTGCAAAGAGATTGCCTGTTTGTGCTTCATGTGGCTGTGCTGAGGGTCAGCATCTACACAGCTGTGTCCCCATCACATCAGCATGGAGGGTCCCAAGTCACATGGACCTGACTTTTTAGCTGTGTGATGCGTATCTGACTCAACTCCTCTTCACTTTTGTCATCTATAAAATAGGGATTGGTGGTGGTGGTGTTGTTATTTGCTTTTGGGTTGATTCCAGCTCCTAACAACCTCTTGTGTGTCAGAGTGGACCTGTGTTCCACAGGGTTTTCAATGGCTGATTTCTTTCAGAAGCACATCATCAGGCATTTCTTCTGAGGGGCTTCTGGGTGGATTCAAACCACTGAAATTTCATTGTTGTTGTTATGTGTCGCGGAGTCAGACCTGACTCATAGCAACCTGACTCATAGCGACCCCTCCTTGGGTTTCTGAGGCAGTATCACTACGGAAGTAGATTGCCCAACCTTCCTTCCAAGGAGTAGCTGGTGGGTTTGAACCGCCAACCTTCTGGTTAGCAGTCAAGTGCCTTAGGCACTATGCTACCAAAGCTCCTCCGAACTTTCATTAGCAGCCCAGCATAGTAACTGTTTGCACCACCCAGTCCATTATATGTTTGGTCCGGGAACATTGGTCCTTGGTCTTGCTGTGCTCCAGATAAGCATCTGGGCATCTTTTCTCTAAGGGATGGCTTTAGCTAAGCAGTGCTTTTGGAATTCTGGAATGGGCTCTAATCTTTAAAAACAGTTAAATGGTTACTGGTAACAAACCGTATTCTAACTCACCAGCAAGCTATTAATTATTACTATAATTGCTATTACTTTGGGGGCAACTACATTAATGTGTTATTTTAATTTGCTAATGTAAATTTTATTAATAACTCATAACTATAACAAAACTGAACAAAAATAGCAGCTACTATTTTCATTAAACAATTTACTATGTGTCTGATACCATGGTAACTATGTTGCCTCAATATCTCAATTAATCCTCAAAACAACCTTAGGAATAAAGTATAATTATCCCCATTTTACAGAAAATAAAAGTGAAGAGGAGTCAGTTATGCCCACAAACCTAAAGTGTCAGGGCAACCTGACTCCAAAGTCCATGTTTTTACCACCAATTTATATAACATCTCATCCCTGATTACAGGATGCCATCCGCATTTAAAAAAAAAAAAGGAGGGAGGGAGCAGAAGTGGCCGGGGACCTTAGGAGCAGCAGGATATCCAGGTAAAAAGGAGTGGGAGGCAAAGCTAAGCCAAAAGCCCCCTAGAGCCAGGCAAGGGAGGGAGCAGGAGAGGCCAGGGACCTCCAGAGCAGCAGGATATCTAGGTAAAAAGGGGCGGGAGGCAAGGCTAGCCCCTAAGCCCCCTAGAGCCAGGCAAGGGAGGGAGCAGGAGAGGCCAGGGACCTCCAGAGCAGCAGGATATCTAGGTAAAAAGGGGCGGGAGGCAAGGCTAGGCCCAAAGCCCCTAGAGCCAGGAAAGGGAGGGAGCAGCCAGGGACCACAAAGTGGCAGGTTCCTGGTAGGAATTAAGTAAAAGGAGGGTGCAGAGATTTCCAGCAGCTAAGGGAGACAAACATGTCTGTCAGTTTGTCATTCTGTGGGGCTTGTACATTGCTGTGAGGCTTGAGGCTCTGCCACTGGTGTTTCAAACCAGAGTTTGCACATTGTTCACAGGTTTAAACACAACTTACAGACTAAGACAGACTAGGAAGAAGGAGGAGGCCATCTACTTCTCAAAAATCGGCCAGGGAAAACCTTATGAATAGCAGAGAAACACTGTTTGAACATGCAATTTTATGAATAGCTTGGAAAATTGTCCAAAACAGTGCAGGAAGACAAGCCCCTTGGCTCAGAAGGTGCTCAAAATAGGACTGGGAAAGAGCTGCCTCATCAGAGTAGAACCAACCTTAATGATATGGATAAAGTAACTCAGGACCTCCATGTACTGACATGGCAGGACTCAAATTAAGGAGAAACAGCTACAAACATCCATTAATAATCAGAACATAGAATGTATGAAGTAGGAATCTAGGAAAATTGGAAGTTGTCACAAATGAAATGGAACACATAAAGATTGATATCCTAGGCATTAGTGAGCTGAAATTGACAGGTTTTGGCCATTTTGAATCAGACAACCATATGATCTACTATGCCAGGAATGACAAATTGAAGAGGAATGGTGTGGCATTCATCATCACAAAGGATGTCTCAAGATCTGTCCTAATGTAAGGTGCTGTCAGTGACAGGATAATATCCATATGCCTACAAGCAAGACCCATTAATATGACTATTATTCAAATTTATGCACCAACCACCAAAGCCAAAGATGAAAAATTGAAGATTTTTATCAATTCTGCAGTCTGAAATTGACCGAACATGCAATCAAGATGTGTTGATTATCACTAGTGACTGGAACGCAAAAGTTGGAAACTAAGAAGAATCACTGGTAGTGGGAAAATTTGGCCTTGGTGACAGAAATAACACTGGAGATCGCATGATAGAATTTTGCAAGACCAACGACTGTTCCATTGCAAATACCTTTTTTCAACAACACAAATGGAGGCTATACACATGGACTTTGCCAGATGGAGTACACTGGAATCAGACTGACTACATCTGTGGCAAGAGGTGATGGAAAAGTTCAATATCTTTAGCCAAAACAAGGCCAGGAGCTGATTGTGGAACAGACCATCAACTGCCCATATGCAAGTTGAAGTTGAAGTTGAAGACAATTAAAACAAGTCCACAAGAGCCAAAATATGATCTTGAATATATCCCTCCTGAATTTAGAGACCATCTAAAGAATAGATTTGATGTATTGAGCACCAGTGACCAAAAACTAGAAGAAATGTGGGATAACATGAAGAGCATCATCTATGAAGAAGCAAGAGGTCATTAAAAATATGAGAAAGAAAGAAAAGACCAAAATGGATGTCAGAAGGGACTCTGAAACTTGTCTTTGAGTGAATAGTAGCTAATGCAAATGGAAGAAATGACAAGATAAAAGAGATGAACAGAAGATTTCAAAGAGCACCTCAAGCAGACAAAGCCAATTACTATAATGAAATGTGCAAAGACTTGGAGTTAGAAAACCAAAAGGGAAGAACATGCTCAGCATTTCTCAAGCTGAAAGAACTGAGGAAAAAATTTCAGCCTTGAGTTGCCATATTGAAAGATTCTATGGGCAAAATATTGAATGATGCAGGAAGCATCAAAAGAAGATGGAAGGAACACACAGAGTCACTGTACCAAAAAGAACTAGTCAATCTTCATCCATTTCATGAGGTGGCATATGTTCAAGAACCAATGGTATTGAGGGAAGAGGTCGAAGCTGTGGTGAGGGAATTGGTGAGGAACAAGGCTCCAGGAATTGACAGAATACCCATTGAGATGTTTCAACATACAGATGCCCTGCTGGAAGCACTCACTCGGTTATGCCAAGAGATTTGGAAGACAGCTACCTGGCCAATTGACTGGAAGAGATCCATATTTGTACCCTTTCCAAAGAAAGGTGATACCACGGATTGTGGAAATTACTGAACAATATCATTAATATCACATGCAAGTAAAATCTTACCGAAGATAATTCAAAAACGGTTGTAGCAGTATATTGACAGAGAACTTCCAGAAATGCAAGCTGGATTCAGAAGAGAACATGGAACAAGGGATATCATTGCTGATGTCAGGTGGATCTTGTTCAAAGTAAAGAATACCAGAAAGATGTTTACTTGTGTTTTATTGACTATGCAAAAGCATTTGATTGTATGGATCATAACAAATTGTGGATAACATTGAGAAGAATGAGAATTCCAGAACACTTAATTGTACTCATGAGAAACCTGCACATAGACCAGGAGGCTGTCGTTCAAACAGAAAAAAAGGAACATTACATGGTTTAAATGAAAAAGGGAGTATGTCAGGGTTGTTTCTTTCCCCATACTTATTCAATCTGTATGCTGAGCAAATAATCCAAGAAGCTGGACTATATGAAGAAGAACATGGCATTAGGATTGGAGGAAGAACCATTAACAACCTGTGATATGCTGATGACACAACTTTGCTTGCTGAAAGTGAGGATGACTGGAAGTATCTAGTGATGAAGATTGAAGAATACAGTCTGCAGTATGGATTACATCTCAATATAAAGAAAACAAAAATCCTTACAACTGGTCCTATAAGCAACACTATGATAAATGGAGAAAAGATTGAAATTGTCAAAGACTTCACATTGCTTGGTTCTACAATTGATGCCAATCAATGTATAACACTGGGCAAATTGGCTGCAAAGCACCTCTTTCAAGTGCTGAAGAACAAAGATGTCTCCTTGAGGAGTAAGGTGCGCCTCACACAACCCATGGTATTTTCAATTGCCTCATGTGCTGGACAATGAATAAGGAAGACCAAAGAAGAGTTGATGTTTTTGAGCTGTAGTGTTGGCAAAGAATACTGAAAGTACCATGGACTGCTAAAAGAACTAACAGATCTGTCCTGGAGGAAGTACAGCCGGAATGCTCCTTGGAAGCGAGAATGGCCAGACTTTGTCTCACCTACTTTGGTCACGTTGTCAGAAGGCACCATTCCCTGGAGAAGAACGTCATGCTTGGTAAGGTGGAAGGTCGACGAAAGAGGGAAAAGCCCTCAATGAGATGGATTGACACAGTGGCAGTGCCGATGGGCTCAACTATAGCAAGAATCATGGAGCTGGCTCAGGACCAGGCAGTGTTTTGTTCTGCTGTGCATAGGGTGGCTATGAGTCGGAGACGACTCAATGGCACCTAACAACATAACAACATAGGCATAGATTCTCACTTTGAGCTTTCTGCCAGCTCACCCAATGGGTAGCAATAAACCCTAGACTTAACTTCATACTACTATTGGGCAATATGGAAAGAAAATCCTCCTTCAAGAGAATATGTGAAACTTTTATGGGCACAACTACAGAGGAGATCTGGCTCAGATAAATTATTCTCTTAAAATATATAACATCACAAGGCATACTATTAGCTGGAAATACAATGCTATTAACTTAATTTACGTCAATAGTAATGATTCAGGACCTAGTATGAGCTCCAAAACTCACTGCCATCAAGTTGATTCTGACTCACAGTAACTCCCGTTGGGTTTCCAAAGCTGTAAATCTTTATGGGAGCAGACTGCCCCACCTTTCCTCCATGGAGTAGCTAGTGGGTTCAAAATGCCAACCTTTTGATTAGCAGCCAAATGCCTTAAGCACTGCACCACTAGAGCTCCTTAGTATGAAGTAAACAAACAAACAAACAAACAAACAAAAAACAAACTCACTGCCATCAAGTTGATTCCAACTCATAGCGACCCCCATTGGGTTTCCAAGGCTATAACTCTTTACAGAAATAGAGTCCCCCATCTTCCTTCTCTGGAGCAGCTGGTGGATTTGAACTGCTAACCCTCTGGTTAGCAGCCAGATGCCTTATCCATTACGCCACCCAGCATGATATAAATATGCAAATAAGACAAGGCCCCTGGCCCCCAAGGAGTTCACAGTCTAGTAGGAGAAATTTATAATTATGGTTCATTGTGATAAAGATTATCATAAAATAAAAGGACAATGTCCAAGAAAGCCTAACGTAATTCTGTCTGGAGGAATCCAGGGATGCCTAACATTTGAAGTGAATGTGGAATCTGCACTGACTCTTGAAGCAAGAACTTGAAAAGCCAACAGTGAGAGAAAGAGGATTCAAAGGGGAAATAACAGAGAGGTAAGTACCAGCAAATGCCAACAGTATCTATTTGGCAAGCTCAAAACCAAACCCACTGCCATTGAGTCAATCCAACTCACAGCAACCCTATAGGACAAGTAGAACTGCCCCATAGGGTTTCCAAGGCTGTAAATCTTTACAGAAGCAGACTGTCTCACCTTTCTCCCACAACACAGCTGGTGGATTTGAACCTCTGATCTTTTGGTTGGCACACAAATGTGTTAACCACTGAGCCACCAGAGCTCCTTGGGGAGCATGAGGTTAAGAAGAAAGGTTGGATCCAGTTCCAAAAGGGCCTAGAATATCACATGTTAAGAAGATTGAACATCATCTGAGGACAGGACAATGATGAGCCATTAGAAGTTTCTGAGCAGAGCAGTAGCATAATCAGAAAGCTTCCCTGACAGAGAAAGATCACTCTGGAGACTGTGTGGCCAACAGATTAATAGGTATCTGGGTCTAGGTAGATTTGATGGCCCTGAATATTTAATTAAATGAATTTCCTAAACACAAAAAGTATGATACATTTTAATGTGTATGTCTCTCTCTATGGCAACTAATCTTAATTATCAAAGAACTCAGAGCTCAAGAAGATATCTCACCTGTTTATCTTCAGAGAGAATAAGTCGAGAGTTTACTCTGAGTATTAAATGTGCATTTTTATAGGTTTGGGGCTTAATTAAATAGCTTTGAAATCCATGTGCAAGTTATTGAAAGCATAAGTGCCTGAAATGGTAGGAAAAAAAATATTTAGAAATTTGCCATGTTGGTGTATTATTTTTAAAAGAACAGAAATAAATAAAATAAAATAAAAAAGAACAGAAAACCCCTGTTAGATCCCAAATCACTGTACTCTTGGTTCTGTTAACTATGGGTAAATTCTTGTCTCTTGGGTTCTTAGAGCATCTTTTCCCATTACAAAGAAACTGTGTGGAGAAAATATGACCTGGGTCTACCCTCCTGTCCCTTCCCACCAATCTTTCACCTCCAAAACCTCCTCATCCTCCTACTATATACACATACATATGCCTACCCCCCACTATCAGTGTTACAACCCAGTTCTACTCTTTAAACTGCAAAGGTTTAAGGAAGGTCATCCCCAAAGTACAATAAATTGGGGTAACCAGTCAGGACATCAAGGTAGTTGGAAAAAGAAACAGTCAAAAGAATCAAACAAAAGCAGCAAATCCTGCATACTATATATACATCAGCATATTCATTTAGTTGGTCATTTATTCATTCAACAATCAGAGAACACCTGGCATATGCCAACCACTGGCCCAGGCACTGAAAAGTAGCAGGAATCAGAAACACTCCTTTCTCCTCAATGAACTCCATCTCATCTGGTACTGAACTACAATTCTGTAACTGCAGAAACTATTCAGAGGGGGAAACTGAAGCTTAGAGATGCTAATTCACTTCAAGACCAAGAATTCCATCCATAGGGGATTTGGAGCAAGGCAAAGGAGCCAAGGTGAGCAATGAAAACTGAGCAGCTGAGTTGAACACAAACATAAAAGAAGAGAAACCCTGTAGTTCTGTTCTGTCCTATAGGGTTACTATGAGTCAGAATCATCTTGACAGCAATGGCTTTTTGTTTGGGGGGCCAAATTTACACACAGAGCCCCATAGGTGGAGGCAGAGTACTGCCTAGGCAGGAACCAAACAGATCATTTTGACCCTTCTAAGATTATTTTAGCAGCAAAATCATAAGAAACTATTGACTCAATAACTACAGTAAAGATATTTAGGAGACAGTGTGTACAATGGTAAAATACACAGCCTCATTTAAAAAAAAAATTATTTGTGGGTGAAAGTTTACAGAGAAATTGGTTTTCCATTCAATAATCCACACACATTGTGTTTATGACATTGACTGCAATCCCCACAAAGTAACAGCACTCTTCCCACTTCCTCTCTGTGTTTAACATGTCCCTTTGTCCTTTTTTCCTATTCTGTCCTGCCTTCTTAGCTTTATTGCTGGGCAAATGCCACTGTTTTTGTCTCATATGGTTGATTGTTCTAATGAGTACCTGCTTCCCTGGTCATATTATTCACCTTCTAGGCCTGTGTATCATTTGAGTGAAAGATGAGCCATAGAGGTGAGTTCAGTTCCCAGCTTAAAGAGAATCTAAGGTCCATAGTCTTAGGGTTCCATCAGTCTCTATGAGACCAGTAAGCCTGGCCTTTAGATTTCAAGTTTTGTTCCACATTTTTCTCCTACTCTATCTAGGACCTCTATTGTGATCTCTTTCAGAGAAGTCAGTAGTGGTAGCCAGGCAACAGTTAGTTCTTCTTGTCTTGGGGTTGTCGAGGCTGGGGTTTGTGTGGCCCATTAGTGCTTTGGTCTAATTGTTTCCATGCAGCTTTGATTTTCTTCACTATTTTTGCTCCAGACAAGGAAAGACCAATAGTTGCACCTTAGAAGGCCTCTCACAAGTTTTTAAGACCCTAGTCTATACCACCAAGGTAGGATGTAGAACATTGTCTTTGTGGACTATGTTATGCCAATTGACCTTATCGTCCTTCAAAAAACTATGGTTCTGAACCCATACGTCCAGTGACTCATTCTTTTCAGGAGCACACAGCCCTTAGGACATAAAAACCTAGGTTCAAATCCCAGTTCTGCTACTTCTTAACAGTGGGCAAGTTACTTAGCCTTCCCATGAGTTTATAATCCTTACATCATGGATTGTTTTGTGAGAATTACTTAAGAGGTAATGTATGTAAAGTGCTTAACGTTGTGCCTGGCACTCAATGAGAATCAATAAAAATGAGCTATGACATGTCAAACTCAACAAGCCCCCAAATGAAATCATTATCTGTTCTCTCCAACGTGTTCCTTCAGTGCCAACATTTTTTCTCTGCATGATTTCCACCCACTCACCAACATCAGCAGCCATCCTCAGTTCCATTTCTCACACCACCACCCTTCCCCCTTCCTCTGCCATCATCATCATCATAGCTAACACTTTTGGTGTTTTTGGTGTCTTTCTGTGCTCCAGAGGCTAAGCTAAGGTAAGCTCTTTGATCAAAGACCTTCTTTAATTGGGCAGAAAATTTTATGAGAAAGGTGCTATCATTATCTTCATTTTGCATTTGAGGAAATTGAGACTTAGAGAGGTTAAAATAATAATAATAATAATAATAATAAACTGGCCCAAAATCAGACAACTATTTAGTAACAGAACTAAGATTGTATTCTAAAGCCCAGATGCTTAAACATTACACTGTATCATCTACCAACCAAATGGTCACTGACAAGCCCTATGGATTCTGCTTTCTAATTTCTCTTGAACCAATCCCCTGTCATTTCCTACAGCCCACGGCCTACTCTGTTAAAGCAGAGGGAATATCATGGGTCATAGGAGTGGTGGTCTGAGACAATTGTGGAGTGCTTTGAAGGCCAGACTGATAGGGAATCTGGCCAAGGAGGAGTCTGTGAGTCAGAGACAGGTTATCTCCGGGCTGAGAGCAGCCTCACTGGGGAGGGTGGGTAGGAGCCCAAGGCCAGGGAGGAGACACACAGCAGACTAGGTACAAGGTGCAGGGGGCCTGAAGTGCAGGGGGTGGGAGTGGGAATGAAAAGCTGGATGCGACAGATGTTACCATACCAGGCACAGATACTCCCGAGGCTGGAACTTAGCTTAATGATTTTGTTACTAGGGCAACGGCAAAGAACCTATCTCAGGGAGAACCCTACATACCTGTTTCTGCACTGAAGTATGGCAACTCTGAGCTGGGAAAACGAGCAAAGCAAAGTGGCCAAGTGATGCACCAGGGTGTATAGATCAGGGTTTCACATAGGCATGTTGCTGACAATTCTTCCCCCACAGTTTTGGGATTTGGGACATTTAAAGCAGGCTTCCCAGAAAGGAAGAGGCAACGTAACCCCCTTGACAGATTGGTGATCCTACCTCTGATACTTGGACTAATTTAGCAATACTCAGAAGGGAGAGGGGAGGACCATTCCTCATCTGCTCACATGGGGCTCTCATGGAGGAAAGTTCATATTGAGGGCATGCCTGGAAACTGAAGCAAAAAGCATCAATCACCAAGTTAACCAGTCACTCAGCTATCTGCTTTCCTCCAGATTGGTATCCCTGGAACTACAGCCAGGCCTTTCAAGTTACATTTACATTTCCAACCTGTTCAGCAGATGAAGTGCTAGGAAAAGCCTGACTGTGGGAGTGACTTCATGAACTTAGGTTAAGAGTGCTTGATGTCCTTTGTAAGGCCCACAGTAAGAAAGCCTTCTTCCTCTGAACAACCTCAGTCTCCCCCCTTTTGTCCTCTGGTCCTTTCAGAAATGTCATAATGAAATAGCCATACAGTTCAATAGGTCTCTCCAAGAACCAGAAAAGGAATAATCTTTCAAAGACATTAGGAGAACTTTGAGACTTTGAGACTTAGAGGCATTCTCACCACACTCACTCAGGATTAATGCCATTCTTTCTAGTTTCCAAGCAGATGCCATCCTGCCCCTTCTAGATTATCAAGCAGAGAAACCCCTCAATGTGCCTGCAGTACTTATAGTCAAAGTTCTCACCTCCCAAACCAACTATTTCTTTCCACAAGGAATGCCAAAGGAGAAACACAACTCAGCACCCCTCAGTCTTCTTCCTGGCCTCCCACAAGCCTGAATGGGGTATAGATTTTCCTTAAGGGACCATCCAAAGGCTTCTGCTGCATTAGAATATTAGTATCAAATATCAAATATTGTCCTAAAGAAAGGCCGGAGATAGGGTGGTTATGGAGAGATCTCAGACAGAGTGGTTGTGCATCAATTCACCTAGTAGACACAGCATGTTCCAGATAATCTTGGAAGAAGTTCCTTCCTACAGGAGTGGCTGTACAGAGAATTTGAGTCAACTCAGACATCAGTGAGTCGCTTTTCTCTTGTTGTCTCTGCCGTTCATTTTCCGAGCAAGCACAAGAAAGTGTTTCACTTTTTAGCTTCCTCACCTGCAAAAGGAAGAAAATCATACTGAACAATCTCAAAGGTCAATATAAGAATTTAAAACCTAAAAAAGTGTCTTAAATCTTTTTAAAGACAAAGAGCCCCAAATCATGTATGTTGTTGTTGTTGTTATGTGCCGTCGAGTCGGCCCCGACTCATAGCGACCCCTCTTTGGGTTTCCGAGGCAGTATCACTACGGAAGTAGGATTGCAGGATTGCCCAACCTTCCTTCCGAGGAGTGGCTGGTGGGTTTGAACCACCAGCCTT
>NW_006921631.1:9503368-9555340 GCF_000298275.1 Orycteropus afer afer | reverse complement strand
CAAAAAAAAAAAAAAACAATAGCTAGCATTTTGAGGCATTTGCACATTAAGTAGTGGTAGAGTTCAGTAGTTAAGAGCTTGTACTCAGGAGTAAAACTTCCTGGACCAAATCCTGCCTCCGTCACTCACCAGTTCTGTGACCTTAGGCAAGTGGCACTTCTGAGAGCTTCTGCTTCTTCGTTCATAAGATGATGGTCATGATACTTGACTCACTGGGTTGGTGGGAGGAGCATAGGCCTGACACAGGGTAAATAGTAAATGGTAGTCATTTAATCACACACAATCTTCATGATAACTCTAGAAAAGTAATATTTATTGTTCTGAGTCAATGGCAACTAACACCACCAACAATTTTACCAAAAGAGGAAACTATGGCCCATAGAAGCTAAGGGGCTCACTCAAAGTCACTCAATGAGGAGACTTCTTACCTGGGAGCTCACACTACTCTACAGTTGTCTCCCATGCTGTATAGCCAAAACCAAACCCACTACCATCAAGTCGATTCTAACTCATAGCAACCCCCATTGGGCTTCTACTTTACAGAAGTAGACTGCCTCATCCTTCTCCCGTGCAGTGGCTTGTGGGTTTGAACCACTGACCTTCTGGTTAGTGGAAAAATGCCTTACCCGCTATGACACCAGAGTTCCTTCTGAAATGTACAAGGCAGCTATAAAACAAAGTCCATGTTCTCCTCCCAAATCAATGGGCTCAGACAGCTACCATTACTGGCAGAGTCCCGTTCCATGTTTGAGGCATAATGAGTTCATGGAAGCCTAGCCATGGGCAGTAGTATGCAGACTTGTTATTCACTAAAAGCAAGACACAAATTCTGCCCCCAAAATTTTAGCCATTTCAAGGCTTCCCTTGGGTTCCCCTGGATAATGACTGCTGGAGAAATGAAAATGTGGATGAAGCCTGAAAACAAAGGCATCCTTGGGGAGCACAGCAAATTGGAGTGATTTCTGTGACCTGCACTTGAAAGGGTCCAATCTTCTAAGTGGGGACAGGTGGGCTGAAGGGAAAAGACAAAAATAGTTCACACCAACTGGTACTAAAAAAAAACCCAAGGATCACATATAGATATAGAGACATAGACAGATTAATAGATAATCAGTCCTTAGGCCCTGCCCTCTCAGCATGTTTTGGAACTTTTTTTTCCCTCCAGCCTGACCTTGTTCCTTTACATCTGCCTTCCACGGGACTTGTCCCAAGTTCCAAACCCACTTAGATGACCTTGCTGAAGAAGGCCCAGGTAGAGTCAAAGGCTAAAGGAAATTGGATCCCAGAAGCTGCTCCTACTCAAAAGTCCTTGAAATTTTGACATTCTTGAGACCAGAACCCATATTTCCTGACTGGGAACACTACCGCTGGCTTGCCATAGGTTGTTCACCCTATCTAAGTCTTGAGTGGATGAGCACATTGTTGTTGTTGTTGTTATGTGCCAACCCTGCTTGGGTTTCCGATGCAGTATCACTAGGGAAGTAGATCACCCAACCTTCCTTCTAGGTGTGGCTGATGGGTTTGAATCTCCAGCCTTCTGGTTAGCAGTCAAGTGCCTTAGGCACTATGCCACCAAAGCTCCTGATGAGCACATTGTTGTTGTTGTTATGTGCCGTCGAGTCGGCCCCAACTCATAGCGACCCCTCCTTGGGTTTCTGAGGCAGTATCACTATGGAAGTAGGATTGCCCAACCCTCCTTCTGAGGAGTGGCTGGTGGGTTTGAACCGCCAGCCTTCTGGTTAGCAGTCAAGTGCTTTAACCACTATGCTACCAGAGCTCCTGATGAGCATATTAGTAATTTTAATTTATGAAGATGGCACAGGCATTACTTTCTGATATTTTTCTCCTGAGCAAATAAAAGTATGTCAGAAGTAAATTTCTCTTACTACTTGCACCTCTGCATCTGAGTGAACTATTTAATAGCTAACATTTAAGGAAAGGAGGTCTGGTGATGTAGTGGTTAAGGCATTTGGCTGCTAATCAAAAGGTTGGTGGTTTGAATGCACCAGCCACTCCACAGGAGAAAGCAGCAGCAGTCTGCTGCCTTAAAGATTGACACCCTTGGAAACCCTGTGGGGCAGTTCTACTCTGTCCTATTAGGTGGTTTTATGGACTTCTTCCACTGTGCCAAGCCCTACATAATTCAGTCAATCTCTGGTCCCTATTGCATGGGCTTTAAAGCATCAAGTGTTTGTCCTCTCCCTGCATAGACTGAATCTTGATGGAATTTTAGAACTGGGAGAGCCCTCAGAGAGCATCTTATCTTGTTTCACAAAAAGTAAACCAAGGCCCTGGGACATTGTAGAGTCCCACAACATTACTAGTGAAGAAGCTGGAATATCTTGATTGTGTCCACTTTGCGCTATGCCATCTGCCCTTCTATTTTATAATATCAGGATCTGTGCCAATCTGTCCTATGTATCACCAAGAGAGCTATTTGGATATGTGCTGGCACCTGAGAGAAATCATTAAGGTGGAAAGGCAGAGGTGCTATCAGACACAGCTAAAAATAGGTCCCTTCCCAAGACCAAATTGGGCTAGTGAGATTGTACTGATACAAGGGACTTTCACTGAGCTCACCTGATAGTCCACCTGTCCTGCTAGGAGGATGGTCACCCTGGCCACCTCAGAATCAGGTAGGCTGATAAAACAGCTACACAGCTGAATCTGCTCAAGTGGCTCACTGGTGGAAAAAAAAAATCCGTTTTTGTAACACCAGCCTACTGTGAGTAGAAAGAGTAGGAAGTCTCTCCTCTTGAACCCAAAATACTTGCCCAACTGGCCTGCTGGGGGATGCCTGGAATCTTTCCATTATGAAGGAGTTCAGAGGTCTAATGGAAACCTGGAAATTATCTAATTCACCTGCCGTAGTATAGATATGAGAAAAATAAGGCCCAGAGAAGTTAAACAACTTAACCAAGGGCCAAGGGCCTAGTCTAGAATTTCCCAAAGTAGAATCCATGAAATATAAGGAATATTATAAGTCTGCAGTATGGATTACATCTCAACATAGAGAAAACAAAAATCCTCACAACTGGACCAATGAGCAGCATCACAATAAATGGAGAGAAGATTGAGGTTGTCAAGGAATTCATGTTGCTTGGTTCTACAATCGATGCCAATGGAAGCAGCAGTCAGGACATTAGACGATGTGTAGCATTGGGGAAGTCAACTGCGAAGGAACTGTTTCAAGTGCTGAGGAGCAAGGATATCTCCTTGAGGACTAAGGTGCGCCTGACACAAGCCATGATATTTCCAATCGCCTGGTATGCATGTGAGAGCTGGACAATGAATAGGGAAGACCGAAGAAGAGTTGATGCTTTTGAGTTGTGGTGCTGGCGAAGAATGCTGAAAGTACCGTGGACTGCTAAAAGAACTAACAGATCTGTCCTGGAGGAAGTGCAGCCGGAATGCTCCTTGGAAGCAAGAATGGCCAGACTTTGTCTCACCTATTTTGGTCATGTTGTAAGAAGGGACCATTCCCTGGAGAAGGATGTCATGCTTGGTAGGGTGGAGGGTCGACGAAAGAGGGGGAGGCCTTCAGGGAGATGGATTGATACAGTGGCTGCGATGATGGGCTCGAGTATAGCATGGATTGTGGGGCTGGCGCGGGATCGGGCAGTGTTTTGTTCTGCTGTGCATGGGGTCGCTATGAGTCGGAAATGACTCAACGGCACTTAACAACAACAACAACATAAGATATTCCTTGGGAGAAGGGTAAAGATAGTCTGAAGTCAGGTAATTTGGGAAATGCTGCATTCTCTATACTCATTCTATAATGAACTTTGGTGGTATAGTAGTTAAGGCATTTGGCGGCTAACCAAAAGTTTGGTGGTTTGAATCCATCAGGTGCTCTGTGGAAGAAAGCTGGGGCAGTCCGCTTCTGTAAAGAGTTATAGCCTTGGAAACTCAATGGAGATTGCTATGAGTCAGGGCCTAAGGTGCTATTATTTGTTTGTTTGTTTTATTTAACAAATACTCAGTCCCAAAATGAGGAACACATTTTAGGGATCTGGCCTAACCTGGCAATGCTGAAACCAGCCTGTGGGTCTTCAGACTTCAGGACCAAAAAGTACTTGGCTACCTCAAGTGTTAAGAACATTCTTTGAGGTTCATCATTCATAATGTTTTATTAAAATGGTAGTACTCTAGAGAGGGAGATACGTAACACACTGGTGTAGGTCAGAAACCTATGGTGTGATTTACTTATCCAACGCTTTTCTAAAAGAGCACTTATCATAATATGGTCAAATAGGTAGCCTGAGGCTACTGTCTTGAGAAAGTTAGTCCAAATAAACCAAAAAAAAAAAAAAAAAAAATTGCCATCAAGTCAATTCCAAATCATGGTGACACTATTTGTGTCAGAGTGGAAGTGCACCCCATAAAGTTTTCAGTGACTGTAATCTTATGGAAGTAGATTGCCAGGCCTTTCTTCCATGGCATCACTAGGTGGACGTGAACCATCAACCTTCTGGTTGATTTGTGCCACCTTAAAAGCACCTTAAAGGTGGCTAAAAATTAAATAGGGGTGACCAGGAATCACTGTGTCCTTGAAGAAAGGAAGAGTCAGAAGGAGGGAGCAATGGAGTAAAGGAAAATGTGGACAATCAATAAAATCATTCCTGAAGTCTTGGCAGGTTAGTCAACAGTCATCCCACTCTGAAATAGGATTCCTGCAACCCTCTTACAAATTACTCACAGCCTCACCTCCACTCCCAGAGGAAACGGTCTCTTTTGAAATTAATTCTTTTCTACAGACCTCATGTACCAAATTCCTCCCCTGGGCAATCATATAAGATCTAGCCAGGAACCTTTTCTTTAATAGAATTTCTTTTTCTTTTTTTTTTTAATTATCAGGAAAGGTTGGCTCCCCCATCAATAAAAGTGTTTCAATTAACACAGCTATCTTTTCCTTCGGGTCATTACTTTAAGTATTTGAAATTTCTACTTAAATAAGGTCACTTTCAATTTGGTAAACACTCCTAAGTCATCATATTAATCATGACCATTCACCCTAGGAATGCTGAGTAAGTAAATATAATCAAACATTAGCTAACTAACCACAAATCCACTTGAGTTTATTAATTTCTTTCTTGGCAAAGAAGCAAGAAAAGGGACCAAACCATCAGAGACATTCACGCATCATTCATTCAATAAATATTTATTATATACCATGTGCCTGGCACTGTGCTAAGCCAAATATAGGTGTCATTATTTTATAGATATACACAGCTGGGTTGTTTATGAATGTCTTAAAGAATGAAATCCTATTTTCCCAAAAATATAAATTTTAAGTCCTGAGATGCTTTATCTCCATTTCTGCTTAATGTGCCTTCTTTCATGGAATGGATGATATATCCTAATTCTTTAGCTTCCAGAATCTCCACACACACCCCAAAAGAACCCCCCATCATCTGTCATGTAGTTAATGAATAGAAACTCACAGGAGAAGTACCAGAGTAGCACTATTTTTTTTTTTTAAGTCCTAAGAGAATAAAAATGGTGAGAAAATTTTTATACTACTGCACCCTGATTTTTCAATACATTTGAGTTTTGATGTTTTGGGAGGAAGGGGAGAGGGAACAGCTTATACTTGTTCAAATGGTTTTCAAAAATACTAGTACACATATATTCTAAATGCAGATAGAGATGTATAACAACCTAGAAATAAAATATTAAAAAAGAACAACCTTATAAGAGAAGTTCCTCTTGCTTTATTTCAAAAGAGGTTCCCCCTTCTAACTTCTCTGGGAAACACCAAAACATGTCACCCCTCCAAATTCAAAACCTAAGAAGAAAACCCATACAGAGAACTGACCTTGAACAGGCCACTTTCTCATCAGTAAAAAGAGAGTCAAACTACAGACTCCCCACATGCCCTCTACAGCTACAGATGGGAGGGGTCCCATCTGACCTAACCTTTTGCCACACCTCTGTGGAGAGGTGATACAGACAGACCCAGGCCCACCCCAGCCATTCATACACATCTTGAGCAACTATACACACACACACACACACACACACTACAGGCCCCTGCCCAAGAAACCCAGTTTCCCCCCAGGGACAGCCAGCTTACCTACTGAGATATACAAAACACCCCCACACCACCCAGAAGGCAAGACAAGGAACTTCTTTCCCTCAGCCAGGCAGTCTCCTCAGGCTGCTGACATCACAAAGGTGTCAACTGGCAACCTCATTGTCATGTGGCTCTCCCCTGGCTCCCCTTCACTTCCAACACAGGGAAAGGGTGAGTCCTTTCAAAGCTGCCAAATGGGCCAGCTTCCAGCAGCAGTCTGGGAGTGAGCAATCAGCAGAGCCACCAAGCCTGGCGGCGGGGCATTGGGCCTCGCGTTTCAACTTCTGTTCGGTTCTCCTGTAATGGAAAATTGCTTTGCACAAAGCTAGAGTGCTACAGTTCTTTCCAGCTCCCCTCCCCCACCCTGCCCCCTCGCCAGCCTTCTGATCAGAGGGACAGTGCCCGCAGGAAGGTGGCAGGAGGGTAGTCGCGGCTTCTTACTATGTCCCTTGCTTCAGGCCCTGGACCCGGGTGGTTACTCTTTTCCTTTGGAATGGGGCTGGTATCAGGGTCAAAGTGTCCACATAACTGTGTGTGTCAAACCCAAGAAGTGATCTGCACAGGAAGGCAGTTAACTGCATACCCCACTGACATACCCCTGAACACTCGGAGGCTGTTCTTGGACAATAACAGAATCACCTATTTGCCAGCCATGAATCTAGGTCTCCTCAGTGACCTTGTTTACTTGGACTGTAAGAACAACCTGATTCGTGAGGTGATGGATTATACCTTCGTCGGCATCTTCAAACTCATCTACCTTGATCTCAGCTTCAACAACCTAACATTGATCTCCCCATACAGTTTCTCCGTGCTCAGCAACCTGGTGCAGCTGAACATCTCCAACAACCCTCACCTGTCATTTCTTCACAAGTACACCTTTGCAAACACCACCTCTTTAAGGCACCTGGACCTCAGAAACACTGGCTTGCAGATCCTGGACCAGGATGCCTTCCATCACCTGATAACGCTAAGGACCCTGTATCTGAGTGGAAATCCTTGGAATTGCAACTGCTCTTTCCTGGACTTCACCATCTACTTAATAGTGTCCCATCTGGACCACCCAGGTGAGGGCTTGATTGGGTGTGGGGAAGAGGATGTGATGGAGCAGGAGGAATTGGTTTCAGAAAAGGAGAAGTCAAAAGATGGGTCAGGATAGGAGAAAAATCTGGATTCAGTTGATTGAAAACATTTGTGTTACTCTCCATGGGCCCATCTTTGGGTTTGGATGGGGAGGCAATAAGGCTTGGCAAAAAGAGCCCTGGAATAGGAATGCAAAGGGCTGAATTCTGGTCCCAACTTACTAGTTGGCTCCCCTTGGAAAAGCCACATTTTCTCTGAACCTGTTTCTAGATCCATAAAGTGGGAATAATAACATTACCTAACATAAAGAGTTGTGTCAACTAAAATGTGTGTAGAAATGGTAAAGTATTATAATTGCAAAATAACAAAGTAATAGAGGGACACTGTATTTCATTGGTAGACTGTTAATCTGCTTAATTCAGTGACTGAATTTTTCAGGGGTCTAAAAATAACTTCAGTCATTCATAGTCTGTAGAGTGTCTAATAGTCATATGGTGTACAGAGGGAAAAGTTCAATAGGGATTAAAAGAGGGGCAATGAGCTCCCTGGACAATGAAAAGAAGAGAAGAAGGGAAAGGAAAAGCCTTTGATATTTGCTTTATTTGCATGACTCTAAGGTCATTAAGAGGAGCCCTGGTGGCATAGTAGTTAAAGCTCTTGGCTGCTAACCAAAAGCGTAGCATTTCCAACCTACCAGCCACTCCAGGGAGAAATGTGTGGCAGTCTGCTTCTATAAAGATTTAAGCCTTGGAAACCCTACGGGGAAGTTCTACACTGTCCTGTAGGGTCGCTGTGAGTTGGAATTGACTCAATGGCAGTAGGTAAGCACATAAGGAAGGAGAGAATGGTATGAATCTGTGGAGAATGGGTCAATAATGAGTATTCATTATGTAAGGCAGGGAGAGTCCAGTCTTACAGGCATATTCCCAAATCTTACCTGGCACATTTCCAAGCCAGTTGCTGCCATTGTCCCCAACATCTCTGTCATGGTTCCTGGGCCACCCTAGTACCTCTTTCCTCTTTTCGAGGACATGCCTGCCTATCTACATCCTTTGATTCTCCCACTTCCACCAATAGCACCTTCCACCCAGGGAAATCGGAGCTTTACAGAATAAATGACTCCACATATAAGGCTGAAGCCACTGATGTATTCTGGTAAAATTAACTTGGATAGAAAATCAAACCCTTTCAAAAACATGTCTTCTCTCCCTTCCCTGAGTATTTGTCTTTGAAAATGTTTCCACAGATCCAGCTTCACAAAAGTTCCACTAAAGCTTATACCATGAAGTCCTATCCATGTGGGAATATCCTAGGAAGATTCTTGGTCAAAATGACAGTATTAGGGGGAAACTTGAGGGAAGAGAGCTGACTGATGACAGCAAGTACAACTGTGCTCTCCTGGCTTCCCCAGTGGGCATGTCACTTAAAATGTCTACCATACAGTTCTGGACTAGTGTAAGGCAAATAAGGCACCTAGGATGCGTAATTTAAGGAGGCACTGAGAGTGAGTGCCTCCTTAAATTTTGTGCCCTAAGCACCTGGCTCTGCTGCCAGGTATTTCAATGTAGAATTGTTAAAATAAATCAAAAGAAACTAACCTTTTCAGACTATCTTCCTCACAGTAAAAATCTCAAAAGAATACAGAGACAGTTTCCTTGGGTAGGTTGGCTTGCTTCTCTATATTACTTTCTCTAAAGGACAAAAACATCTTCCACTTTTTTTAATGACTATTGCTGTGATACTTTGAATGTAGAAAACTGTTCTAAAGAGAAATAAGAGAGAAAAAGGCTAAATATGAATCCTCCTTATGCATTAAATGTTATTCCTCAAAGGGATTCTCCCCTAACTGCTGATACTATTGTAAGAGCATCGTCCTCTCCTGTCCTTGCACCACCACACATGCACATTTCCATAAGCAGAGCCCATCAGGTTGCCAGGGGACCTCCTGTCCTACTGAAGTGAGTGAGGTAATATGGCTTCTATTTCAGCCCCTATGCCTACCACTTAACCTTCCATCAATTCTATCCTTAATCAAATTCCTGTGCCTTCTGAGAATTTTCAGGGTGACTACCTTGGAGACTCTTTAATTCATTCCAGGACTGAATAGGATTATAAACTAGAGCTGTTTCATTGTATACTTTTATTTTTATTTTTTACTCATAGTTACCCCTGTTGGGTTTCTGAGGAGGTGAATTTTTTTTTTTTTTTTAATTGTGCTTTGGGTGCAAATTTACATAGCAAACTTGTTTTCCATTCAACAGTTAATGCACATCTGATTTCACAGCCCAATTACTGTCCCCAACAGTGAAAAAGACTCTCTTCCCCTCTCCCTGCTGGGATCACCTCCTCCCTGCGTCCTTCTCATCTATACATTCCTATCTGTCCAGCTTTCCCTCTATGTGAGTGCTGTGTCTCTGGAATCGCATGCTGATTGATCAATGGGGTGCATCTCCCTAGACTAGGTGGGTACATCAACCTGGGGTAGGTGTTCTGTATCTAGGTCTTTCTACTGCTGGGCTGAGAGCCAAGCCATGTAAATGAGTCCAATTCTAGGCCTGAAGGATAACCTGGGGCCATAGTCTTGGGGGTTCCACCAATCTCTCTGTGACCAGCAATTCTGGTCATGTTTGTGTTTTTTAATTTTGTTCCACATTTTTCCTCCCACTCTATCCAGGATCTCCAGATTTGATCCCTTTCTGAGCAGTTGGCATTGGTAGCCAGGCACCAGCTAGTTCTTCTGGTCTCAGGTCATGGAGGCTGAGGTCCTTGTGGTCCTTATTTTTGGAGTAATTGTTTCCGGGTGACTTTGATCTTCTTCACTCTTCTTTGCTCCAGATGAGAGGAGACCAATTGTTGCATCTCAGATGGCTCAAAACCTTTTAAGACCTCAGTTGCTACTCATCAACTTGTAAAACAAAATTTTTATGAACTATGTTGGCCAATTGAGCATGATGTCCCCTGAGACTATGATCCAGAGCCTCCAGGCCTGGTGATTCTGAGAGAATCATCATTGCATACTTTTAATGACAAACTGACGGTGACAACGTCTGTCTTGTCAATCTCATAAACTCCTCATGAATAAAAAGTCCTTCTTTTGGGGTACAAAAAGCTTTCATCCACTGGTCAATAGGAGCTCCTCATACCTACAACTGCTAATCTGCCAATCTTCCTCTGTATGGTGGCCCAGAGGAACTCCCAGGCTACTTCATGCAGAAATATGGTCTCTTTGCTCCAGATTTCTACTATTATCTATTAAAAGTGAGAGTTAGCCATGGTCAGACATAAGAATAATTTATATTTGAATAGAGCTTTGCAGGTGGTTAAGTGTTTTCACCCATGGTGTGTCATTTTATTTACTGTGAGTATCATGCCAACAATTACATTTTGACCCTAGGCCTGAATAAGTCTCAGATTGGTATGTTTAACCTCATCCATCTTCTTAAGAAAGGAGTCTGAGATATGCCCAAAATCACACAGCTAGTAAATGGCACTAAAATGATTTGAACTTCCTGTTTACAGATTCAGTTCATTTTCCATAAGACTACACCATCTCTTAGAGATAATCTCTCAAACCATCTCTTAAAGATAATCACATGATTATCTTTAAAGTCAGTTTTGTTATAAACATAAGTCATGTTATAAGTGTACAGCTATAGCATCTACACTTCAACTTTATTTCCTATCTGGCTGCCATTTGGAATTCACCCAAGATTATTTCCATTGGATAATAAGCCCTAAACATCATGAACTCATTATGATACGCCTGCACTTCCCTTGCAGACCCAGGTCTCATTCTAATCTGCCCAAACTCTAAAAGGATGATTCCAGCTGTTTCTCCATTACTGTATACACACGTATAAACACTCACGCAAACAAACACACATACACACATATGTATGAGCACACACAGAAATAAATACAAAGCCATCCCCACACAGTCTCACACATACATATACATCTACTTACATATATACCTGTCCACATATTTACACATGCATAAATACACATAACACTATACACACATAAACAAACACACAAGGACACATGCACACATGCACATATACTCATATACACATAACGGTGAACACACACACACACACAATAAAATTCATTATATGCTTCTCTTCCCTCTTAGCGAGATCTCATCATAAGAGAATATATTTATTTCATGTGATTCTCATGTGATGATTCATAGTCTTTGTTGGGTGACTTGATTATTGACAAACCTTCTTAGTGAACTCTTTTGTCTTAAGCCTATCTATTTATGTTGCATTTACACTCAAAATGGTGGTCTTTGTTATGTTCTAGGATGTGGTTAACAGATCTTTCCTCACGTGCCCACATTTCAGGATACAGGAAGAATTTCTGTGAAATAAGCTGAGTAACCTAGTTGGTTATAAAGAAGAATCCAGTTTAAAAATAGGTTCATTTTAGACCAGGAAGTACTAGACCTTAGTATTGGGAAAGTTTACCTGTGGTGCAATATGGAAGTCGATATTACAGTTGGACTCCAGTATATATCTCTTTAAAAATGAGGCAAGAAAGTAAGGGACTTCCATGCTACCCCTCAGTTTATCTATTCATTAATTTAAATATTTATTGAGCACCTGCTATGTGCCAAACAAGTGCTCATGGAGGAATTAACCAAGAAGCGTGGATCTATGTAAGAAAATTCACATGATTCTAGGTCATCTGTACTGTACATGTCCAATGGTCTGGTCAGAATCAGAAGATCTAATGCCCTAATATGGGGCAGGACAAAAGAGGACAGGATGGACATATTGGAGTAAAGCAAGTAGTTGGCACAGCCCCAGCTACAGGAGATGAAGGACAGCTACCATACAGGCAGTGGAGCCCAGTATAAAGAATTCAGGTTCTGCAGTGAAACAGATCTGAATTATAATTCTAGCTCTCCCATTTATTATCTGTAGAATATCAGACATGTTACTTAGCTTCCCTTCAATTTCCTTGTCATTAAAGCAGGAATAATAATAGAACCAACCTGCCTAGGGCTCTTGGAAGGATGAAATGAGAACATTTATGAACTGCCATCAGCATTAAGCCTGGCACACCATAAGCACTCTAAACATATGGTAGGTTGGTTGGTAGATGTAAGAAAGACTAAAAGAGTAGAGTAGCAGACATCACTTAGGTGGTTGCCTGGACAAGCAGTGGACTTTAAGAAGTCCCAGCACACATGGATTAAGGACACCATGCCCTGTCTAGGAGACATGACTGTGGTGATGCAGGTGGGAATGTAGATAGGATGTTGGGTGGGTGGACAGCAGATCCTAGGATTCTAATCTTTAAGAAATATGGCAAGGAAAATTCTAGAGGGAGTCAGTTATCACACATGTTATGAACACAGGAGTTCAGACCCTGGAAAATAAGACCAGAGACCCAAACCAAGGCCTGGTCTCAGCCTGGGCTGTGAGACTCAGGGACAGACCAGCAGCAGCAGGTTGTTCCTGAGTCACTTGAGTGACTTGGGACTGAAGTTCTGCCTAAGGACAAGACAAGTCCAACTGCCAGATGTCTGCTGGAAGTCCCACTCCAGTGCAGACATGAAGACAGCTTTCTAGCAGCCTTAGGAATGAGGGAAAGGAAGTCAGTCCAATTGTGAGGCAGACGTAGACTTGGGGGTGGGGGGGAACTGACCTACCTGGTTATTTTTGTGACTTGAAGTACACTAGGCCAGATCTTTACCCCAATATCTCTCCATTTACTGCCTACCACAGAGCAGAAATTGTTGTTGTTTGTTGTTGTTATATGCCGTAGAGTCGGACCTGACTCATAGCGACCCCTCCTTGGGTTTCCGAGGCAATATCACTATGGAAGTAGATTGTCCATCCTTTCTTCTAAGAAGTGGCTGGTGGGTTTGAACCACCAGCCTTCTGGTTAGCAGTCAAGTGCCTTAGGCACTAGTCTTTAGTAATTCATCTCTTTGGGTCCCAAAAGATATTTTTATCTTGAAGAGGACCCTAAAAAACACAAGAACTCCTGGGAAGAATGATACAAATACCCCTAAGCCTCGATCATCAGCTCATAACAGAGGAGGAGTGAATTTGTGGTAAAGGCAATTAGCTAAGATTAATTCAGCAACAGCAAGAAATCTTAAAGGAAGTAGTGGTCCAGGAAGGAAGTGGAGAGATATTAAAAGATGAGACATGAGGGCAATTATATGCCTTCCCTACATGTAGGACCTATATGTAGGTCATCCCTACAGGGGAGCTGCAAAGGGGGCAATCAGTTTCATTCACCTTATTTTATCATAAGGCTACACTGAATAGGAATATCGAAAATTCCCAAGTTGGCAAAAGATTTAGTGCTGTTATCAAAGTAAATCCTAATCAAAAGATACCCTACAATGATATACTCACCAGATGCACTGAAAATTATTCAGTCTTCAAAGAGTTCATATATTCACTTTTCAAACACAGAAAATTACTGCAGAAAAGAGTGTGCTGTCACGTGCCAGTTGCCAGGGTACTCTAGTAAGCCCTGATCAACACAGAGTTAAAAGAGACCAACAGATTCCATTTCCTTTTTGGCCCAGGTCACTGAGTAGGAGGACTAATTCCTGGCCGGATTGTAATTTTCCAGTCATTAACACTATTTGAAGGTGATACTGGCAATTGAACTCTTCCCAGGATATTTGTTGCTCCTTAACGGGACACGGTCAGATGCCTCTCAGATGCTCTCAAAAACTCATTCAGTTCTAAACTCTTGGACAAGAGGAACCTGGTCTTTTATATCCCCTCCCCTTGCACCCCTAAAAGTCTGGTCCAGTGCAGACAGTTCCAAGGCTGTCATCTGCTCTTCCACTATGGCTATCCTACCTTATAACTCACACACACTCTGGCCTTGTAGCTTTTCCTGACAGAATTTTCTGCGATGAAGGAAATGGGGCTCTATCTGTGTGTCCAATGTGGTTAACTCCTAGCCATATAATATGGTTACTGAGGTCCTGAAATTTGGCTAGTGCAACTCAGGAACTGAATTTTAAATTAGTCTAATTTCAATCCATTTAATTTTAAATAGCCATCTATGAGGCTAGTGGCCACTGCATTTATTAGTGTGGTCTTTTATATATAGGATGCTTAAGCTGGAACTTTAGAATCCAGACCCCTCACAGCTCAGTGGCTATAGAACCAATACCAGCTCAGAGGTCTCCTGACATCCAAGTTCAATGTTTTTTTCCCCAGTTCCATGATATGTCCTTACTATCAGGCATAGCACAAGCTATTTGACTCTGACATATTTATTGTATGCTCATTATGTGCCCAATATTGTGTTATAAGGCTGGAGTGGTTTTTTAACCAAGGCAGAAGTTATAATCTCTGTCTCTGATAAGACAATTTAGATATTTAAGGAGAAGAAAGTAGTGTTGAAATCCAGGAAGACTTATCCTGACCACAGCAATGTCACCGCAGTGCCACTTTGTGATGCTGGGCCACTTTCCCTCTTTGGGTCTTATTTTTCTTCTCTTTAAAATGAGAGAGTTGGATTAGACCCTTCCTAAAACTCCTTCTAGCTAGCAGTCTACAGACCTAAATTGAAAGATAAGACATACTTACATGAACTAAGAGGAATACAATGGTTAGCAGACAGGACCCCAGACAAGTAAACACATGATGGGTAAGTGTTGAGGTACAGGTGTTCCTGGTGATAAGGGGTAGGGGCACATTCTCCAACTGCTTGTCTTAAGCACCCTCTATTTGCTAGAAGGAGGCTTTGATAGTTCACTGGCAGAAATATCATCTTCCATGCAGGAGGCCAGGGTTTGATTCCCAGCCAATGAACCTCATGCACAGCAATCACCTGTCTGTCAGTGGAGGAGCTTGAATGGTGCTAGGAATGTGAACAGGTTTCAGAGGAGCTTTCAGACTAAGACAGACAAGGAAGAAAGCCTTGGTGATCTACTTCTGAAAACCATATGAATCACATAGTATGATCTACAACTGATCATGGGGATGGCACAAGACCAGACAACATTTTATTCCATTGTGTCATGGGGTCTCCAGGAGTTGGGAGCCAGATCCATGCAGCCACCATTTGACTAGAATGAACTCTGCCTTCATCCCCAAGGAGTTTAGTGCCCTAGACTTTCCACCCAGACCTGGCCTGCTAAACCAATGATTCTCAAATTCTAATAAGCATAAGAATCCCAAGCCCGACCAGGTTTGCTGGTCTGATAGAGCCTGGTGAAACCACTGAGACTATGGTCCCTAGCTGCCCTTCAGGTCGGGAATTGAACCCACACCTCTGGCTTCCAGCCAAACAAAAGATAGGCATAAGAGTTGAACATGTACCTGAGGTAGATACATTCCTTGGAGAGAACAATCATGGGAGAAAGAAGGGTTGTTTATGCACAGGGAGACAGCTCAGGGGGCAGGAGTGCATGGAGGGTGGACACAGGGAAGAGGTAACTATTGGGAGGAAATGGGAGTGGAGCTGTTGCATTGGGCTAAATCGTAGTCAATGTCATGAGACAACGTGTGTGTGAACTGCTGTATGGAAAGTGAATTTGCTCTGTAAACTTTCACCCAAATCACAATTTAAAAAGAAAGAAGAATTATTCCAGGCCCCATATCCAGAGATTTCAATTCAGTGGACTCCTGCTGCAGATGGTTCTTCAGTCACATTTTGAGAAATTCTTGACAATGGCCTGTGTTTTGAACCTGCAGTGGATGCCCCAGTTGGCCAATAAATTGATTTGCACTGACTTGTCCATATCTAATAATCATTTGATGTTGTTGGTGTTGTTGATATGGCTCCCTTAAGTGGCACCTGCACTTTGAAAGAGAACAACAACCCAATAACCGTAAGGAAGGAAACAGTGAGAATTCAGAAAATGACAGGCTACCAGGGGTAGGAGTGGGGAGTTTGAGGATGGTGGGTCCCTCTGTGTCAGCTCTTAAATTATAGGTGATCCTGATTGAGCCCAATAGTGGGGCCCACAAACCAAAGAGGTGTCTAGGCAAGGGTGCTGCAGAGGCAGGTGGACAAAGCCACTCAGGGACATCTGCAGAGAGCAGATGGGTTGGGTCATGTGCTGCTTCAGCTCCAAGTCATTTTGAGGGCATTTTTGCAGAGAACATCTTAGTTTCATTCCAAGGCTATTTCACCCTGTATTTAAGGCTGTTGTAATATGATAATGGCCCCATTTCAACCCACTACATACAAAGTCATCCACAACTGTGCCAAAACTTAGATTTCCAGAATGAATTCATGTCCTCGCTCTATTCCATTATTGACACTAACCCATTTTCTCCATCAGAGAAATTGCAACAGAGACCAGAAGCCAAAAAAGAGAAATGGTTGGACAGCAGGCAGTTCCAAGGCTGTCATCTGCTCTTCCACTATGGCTATCCTACCTTGTAACTCACACACACTCTGGCCTTGCAGCTTTTCCTGCAGACTGCTGGAGGAGCAGCCTCTGAGGGCAGTTAGGCAGCTGAAGGGAGCAAGATAAGGCTACTGATTTTTAACTCATAAAGAGAAGTCTGAGAAGAGATAGGGGTGGCAAGCAAGTGTGATTTAGATTGAGTTCACAGGTGAGTCTGATGGTCTGTAAATCAGCCCAGTAGGAATCCCTGAGACTAAGTGACCTATGGTTCCCTTGAGTTCAGAAATGCCTCTTCTCTATGTATGGCCTCTTCATCACTCAGGCCTCTGGAAGGCAACGATATAAGGCTGGGCAAAGCAGCAGACGTTGGTTTCCTCATCTTTAGGGCTGAAGAACTTCCTAGCCTAGAGGCAATCTGGGAAAGATCGGGTACAGCTAGAAAGATAAAGAGAAATCCAGCCATGAGGGCCTTGAATGTTTTTCTGGGGAATATAAAAGGTAACCTGAGGGCAATGATAAGTCCTTAAGGGTTTTGTTGTTATTGACAGCTGCCATTGAGTCAGCCCACAACTCATGGTAACACTATGCATGATGGGATGGGACCACTGTGATCCATAGGGTTTTTATCGATTGATTTTTGGAAGTAGGTTGCCAGGCCTTTCTTCCTAGTCAATTTTAGTCTAGAAATTCCACTTAAATCTGTTCAGCATCATAGTAACACACAAATCTCCACTGACGGATGGTGGCTATCCATTGACTGGGAATCATGTATGAAAGGTGAGAATTCCACCACTGAACCACCACTGTCCTTCAAAAATGTTTTTAGTCAGAGCATTTTAAACCACAAGGCTGCATGCTGGAGAAGATTTGAGAGTCAGGCATGCTTGGAGGTAGTCCTAGTGGCTCCAAGAAGCATCCAGGGGAGAGAGGATGGCAGCCTATAGCAGAGTGTGGATGGGGAGTTGTCGGCAGGTCAGAAGAAACCAGTTAGAACATGATTCAATAGGACTTGGGACTGGACTAAACACTCTTATAGTCCCCTGTACTTCCTTTCATAGCTTTTGGCACAACTTTAAGTAATAAACCAAAAGAAGAAAACCAAACTCACTACCATCGAGTCAATTTAACTCATAGCGATCCTTCCTTGGGTTTCTGAGGCAGTATCTCTATGGAAGTAGATTGCCCAATCTTCCTTCCGAGGAGTGGCTGGTGCATTTGAACCACCAGCCTTCTGGTTAGCAGCAAATGCCTTAGGCACTACACCACCAGAGCTCCCTCTAAGTAATTGTGTTGTTGTTGTTGTTGTTATGTGCCGTCGAGTCGGAGCCGACTCATAGCGACCCCTCCTTGGGTTTCCGAGGCAGTATCACTACAGAAGTAGATTGACCCATCTTCCTTCCGAGGAGTGGCTGGTGGGTTTGAACCGCCAGTCTTCTGGTTAGCAGTCAAGTGCCTTAGCCACTATGCTACCAGAGCTCCTTAAGTAATTAGCTTGTATTAATGTAATGTTTACCTTCCCTGATAGACTGGAAGCTTGATGAGAGCAAAAGGCCTGTCTGAACCTTCAGACAAAGAAAGTGCTCAATAAGTTAACTTTTGAGCTGTAACTCCAAAATAAAAGAAAGGGGAAGATTAAGGACAATTCCCAAAGCTTTGGTGTGGACAACTGTGAAACTATTAGTGAGACAGACACTCTCGGAGAGGGGATAGCGAGGAGGTTAGGAGAGAATCCAAGTCCCATTTTGAACTTGTTGAGTGGGGGGTGGGGTACCAAGGACTCAGCTAAGTAGCAGTAGACATTTGGATGTTCTTTGAAACTCAGAATCCAGAGCATGGAATAAAACATATATTTGGAAATCATCAGCTCACTGATAATCACTGAAACCAAATAATAGATGAGAATGGAAAACCAATTTGCTCAGTCAACTTTCATCCAAATCACAATGAAAAGTTCATTAAAAATAAATAAATAAAAATAGATGAGATCAGCCAGAGAAAACATTTAGAATGAGAGGTAACAGGGTCAAGTACAGGAGCTTTGGGGAATGCCAACATATTTCTATCACATTTGCTTACATATTTTCTATGGCTGGGTTGTGGCGGGCCTATGTTGTTGTTGTTGTTAAGTGCCATCAAGTCATTTCCGACTCATAGTGACCCCATGAACAGCAGAACAAAACACTGCCCAATCCCACGCCAGCCCCACAATCCCTGCTATACTTGAGTCCATCATCGCAGCCACCGTATCAGTCCATCTCCTTGAAGGCCTCCCCCTCTTTCGTCGACCCTCCACCCTACCAAGCATGACATCCTTCTCCAGGGAATGGTCCCTCCTTATAACATGACGAAAATAGGTGAGACAAAGTCTGGCCATTCTTGCTTCCAAGGATCATTCTGGCTGCACTTCCTCCAGGACAGATCTGTTAGTTCTTTAGTAGTCCATGGTACTTTCAGCATTCTTCGCCAGCACCACAACTCAAAAGCATCAACTCTTCTTCGGTCTTCCTTATTCATTGTCTAGCTCTCACATGTGAGAGCTGGCGGGCCTATAGGAGGTAGATAATCATGTCAAGAAAGGAAGAGAAACCCAGGAATACACTAAGCAGGAGCAGCCAGAAAGGAGAAAGAAAACGAGAGGAGGGTAGATTCATGGAAGTTAAGACAGGAAAGATTTCCAAAAAGCAGGAGCAGGTCAGACAAGGACTGAAAAGTATCCATCATATTAGCTACCAGGGTCCCTGCTGGTGGATGAGGGCAGATCTAGTGGTTTGTTATGGATGGAACAACAATGAGCAGAAATAGAGCAATGTAAACTACTCTTCCAGAGGGCTTGACTGTGGACTGAGGAGATAGGATGATGGAGGAGAAGCATATAAAAAGTAATGACTATTTTAGGACAAAAAAGGTCCAAGCATGTGTTTGTCTGCTTATAGGAAGAAGCTGATGCAGAGAGAAAGGGCAATGATACAGGGGGGAAGGGGAATAACTGAGGTGGTAAATTCTGCAGAAGACAGGAGTAGATGGCCTCCAGGACATGCTTTCATGGAGTGGACAGGGGAGAAAAGACAACAAACAAAAAACACATGCCATAATGCCAAGTAAGAATAATACTAGAGAGGAAAATAAGGCAGAGAAGGCAAAAGGTGTCCCTGGGATTAACAGCAGCAGCAGCAGACACTTTAGATGGTATGGTCCTAAGGGGTGACATTGGAGAAGAGAATGGAAAAAAGTTAGGGAAAAAGCTGTGGCAATATGAGGAGCGATCATTCCAGACAGAGGGAAGAGAAAATGCAAAGACCTTGAAGTGGGATGAGATTGATGTACTAGAAAGTGAGAATGACAGAATAAAGAAACAGGAGAAAAGCAAGAAATAAGATACATGATTAGCCAGAGGCCAGATCATACAGAGCCCTATAGGCCATGAAGAGGCTTTTGATTTTATTCTGTGTGATGGGAGGTCATGGGAGGGTTTTGAGTAGGGAAGTGACATGATTTATGACTTACACTTCACTGTGGCTGCTATATGGGGAAGAGACTGTAGGGAAAACCAGGGACACAAAGTAGGAGGTAATGACAGGTCAGGAGAGGAAGGACAATAGCTTGGGCCAGGGTAATGGTCCAGGGGATAGAAAGAGGTAAGAAAAAGGATATATTTTCAAGGTAAAACTAATGGTTTGACTATGGGAAGTGAGAGAAGAAGTAAGGACCCCCCAGCCTTAGTTTTCCAGTGCTGCTGTAACAGAAATACCACAAGTGGGTAGCTTTCATGAACAAAAATTTATTTTCTCACAGTTTAAGGGGCTAGAAGTATAAATTCAGGGCTCTGGCTCTAGGGGAAGGCTTTCTGTCTCTGTTGACTCTGGAGGAAAGTCTTTGTCTCTTTTCAGTTTCTATTCCTTGACTCCTTGGCGATCTTCATGCGGCCTGGCGTCTACCTTCCCTCATCTGTTCTTCCTCATCTCTGCACCTAATCTGCTCTTTTTGTATCTCAAAAGTGATTGGTTTACAACATAACCTACGCTGATTATGGTCTCATTAACATAACAGAGGAAGTCCTATTTCCAAGTAGAATTACATCCACAAGTATAAGGGTTAGGATTTGCAACACATATTTGGGGGGACACAATTCAATCTCTAACAACCTTAAGTTTCTACCCGGATAACTGGTGAATGAACTTCTCTAAACTGAGAAAAGCTACTGAGCTTTCTAAATTGCTTATTTTCCATGAAACCAACCATTCACTCTCTGGATTTTTCTGAACAGATGAATAGTTATAAGCAGGGTCAGCCCTAACAGATCCAAATGGTAAAGAAAAAGTTTGCCTTTAGCTTCCAAGAACTACCTAGTACCATACCCCACCCATTTCACATACCTGGGTCCTCTTCCCCAGTCAAAACCTACTCAAGAAAAGTGATGGCCAAAATTTACCCCTTGGTCTGAATTAAGTCATTTCCCTCTTTTTCAGAAGTCTTTATACCGTAACCTTTATTTTACTGTCAAAATGAAAGGTTTTACCTCCTGCTGACAGAATTCTGCAGACTGAAGATCACATGAGAAGGTATTGTGAAGGGGCCTTTCTGCCTCTAAATCATGCAACCTTTCATGCAAAAGACCAGTCCTGTAGCCTAAAACACCTTTCAACCAAAAAACAAACCAAATGCACTGCCATCTAGTTGATTGTGACTCATAGCGACCCTCATTGGGTTTCCAAGGCTACAAATCTTTATGGAAGTAGAGTGCCTCATCTTCCTCCCATGGAACAGCTGGTAGGTTTGAACCACCAACCTTCTGGTTAGCAGTCAAATGCCTTATGCACTGTGCCACCAGACCTTTAAAGCACCTTAAAATCAAGGTGAACTTGCTGTATTTAAAAGTCTTTTCTTCAATGTACCTTCAGTCTATGCATCATATTTTACTTTTAGGAAAATATAGACTCTGTCCAAGGGGAAAAGTTCTCAGTACTAGATTAGAACTCTTATTCAAGTTCTTATCACCCAAATCTGTAAGGTTTCAAGATGCTTTGGATCGTTTACCCCAGAGGTCTGCACACTTTTTCTGTAAAAGATCAAATGGTCAATATTTTAGGCTTTATGGCCATATGATCTGTATCATCACTACTCAACCCTGCCATTTGTAGTATGCAAACAGCCAAAGAAAGTATGTAAACAAACGGGTATGGCAATGTTCCAATAAAACTTTATTAACAAAAACAGAAGTGGGCTAGATTTGGCCCTCGGGTAATAGTTTGCTGAATCCTGGTTTACACTATTATGGGAACACAGCTGGGTGATGAGGAAAAGGAGCTCAAGTTAGGCAAAGATAGAAGCCAGTGCTGGGACTAGAAATGCTCACAGGACATGCATGAGGATCTGAGAAGGAGGCCTGGAGGGCCAACTAGTTTTTATGCTGTTGGGCAGCTGCACTGCCCACTCCAGCATCTCTTCTAGTGAGTCAGCTCCTCTGGGCCTCCCATAGTACAGGAGGACACTATAACAATGATTCCTTCAAAATCCAATTTGGGAAACAGTCCTAAATAGCAAGGCCAAAGACACAAGAGTTTAAGAACAGTGTGTGAGATGAGACAAATTATTGTTCTTGGATGCATTCAACAGACATTTGTTGAGTATTTACTGTATGCCAGGCACTGGGGCAGCCACTGGTCTGTCAGTTTGTCCTACTGTGGACACAAAGTTGAACAAAAACAGTCTCTGCTCTCAAAGAGTGCTCAGTCCATTGGGAAATAATATTAACAATTACCTGTTGATGTCACACCTGTAGCATTTCCTTCCCAGTCTGTGCTTACTCTCGTTTCCTTCTCTGGAACCTCAGAGGAGGTGCCCTTCCCAGTTCAAAGCTTGCCCCTCTATTTGGTCCTTGAGGCCATTTTCTCCTGTTTCCTTGGAGACTTCATACTCATTAGTTCACTGAATCTGTCTTAGAAGAAGTACCACCAGAATGCTCCTTAGAAGCAAGGATGGTAAGACTTTGTCTCACATACCTTAGACGTGTTATTAGGAGGGACCAGTCCCTAAAGAAAGACAGCATGCTTGGTAAAGTAGAGGGCAGTAAAAAAGAGGTAGACCCTTAATGAGATAGATTGACACAGCAGCTGCAAAAATGAGCTCAAACATTGCAACAATTATGAAGATGGTGCATGACCAGAGAGCATTTCATGTCCTTCTGTTGTACATGATGTCCCTATGAGTCAGAACCAACTTAACAACAACATTAGTTCACTGAATCCTCCCTCAAACTAGTATAAATTAGGCAGAGATTGATATCCCTATCGTCCCTTCTTTCCTGTGGTCAAAGGTTATGTCAGTGTCAGTGACCACAGAACTGTTCATAATAAACAGCATTTAATCCCTTCAACAAGAGTACATAATAAATAGCATTTAATTCCTTCAACAAGAGTACTGCAGTATGTGTTAAACACCATTCTATATGTTGGAGATGCAATACTGAACAAAATCAACAAAAATCAATGTCCTCTTAGAGTTTATAACCTAGTAGTTGGAGTCTGTCTTAGTTATGTAGTGCTGCTATAACAGAAATACAAGTGGCTGGTTTTAACAAACAGAAATTTATTCTCTCATAGTTCAGAAGACTAAAAGTCTGAGTTCAGGGCACCAGCTCTAGGGGATGGTTTTCTCTCTCTGCTGGCCGTATAGGCCAATACCTGTAGGCCTATTGTCCTTGGGAGATCTCCATATGTCTTGGCATCGCTGGGTCAAGGAGGTTCTCAGCACAGGGACCCTGGGTCCAAAGTATGCACTCCACTCTCAGTTCTTCTTTCTTGATGGTATTCAGGTCCCTCCTTTTCTGCTCACTTCTCTCTCCTGTTATCTCTCATAAGATAAAAGATGATACATCATGGGGAATTGCAGTCAATGTCAAGAGACAAAATGCATATGAACTGCTGTAAGGAAGATAAATTTGCTCTGTAAACTTTCACTCAAATCACAATAAAAATTTAAAAGTTAAAAAAAAAAAAGATAAAAGATGATGCAAGCCAAATTACAGGGAAATCCCCTTATGGATCAGGGCTGTGACCTACATCCCACTTTAATCACCTTACAACTCATCTGCTGATCACATCAAATTACATCATGGAGGATCATCACATAACTGCCAAATTGCATCACTACATAACTGCCAAACCACTGAGAATCATGGCTCAGCCAAGTCGACACATATTTTTGGGGAACAAAATTCAATCTGCAACAGAGGCAGACAAATGAGTAGATGGTTAATCCATTTTCTTAACAAGTGCATAATTTAACTGAAGAAAAATAAGAAAGAACAAAGCACTGTACATCTAATGCTGTTCAAGTGCACAAGCAGGACTTAGAAGAAATGGGGAAATTTTTCTAGAGTTGGGAAAGGAGCCCTGGTGGCACAATGGTTAAAGCATCTGGCTGCTAAGCAAAAGGCTGCTGGTTCGAACCCACCAGCTGCTCCACAGGAGAAAGAAGAGACAGTCTGCTTCTGTAAATATTTATCGTCTTGGAAACTCTATAGGGTAGTTCTACTCTGTCCTACAGGGTCACTATGAGTCACAATTGACAGTGGGCTTGGTTTGGGGTTGGGGCTAGAGGTTTTATGACAAAGTGTTGAAAGCAATAGAAACTAATATTGAGTTACAGTTGAGAGAGGGGAGTCTTCAAATTCCATCCTCTCACCTTACATTGCTACCACCTGGAAGCTTGCCCCTCCACTCAGCCCAGAAGTTTCCTGAGCAAGTTTGCCTCAGGGGACTCAAAGAAGCCTGCACAGGGCTTGGCTACTCTGAGGCACTAGTCACCTGGGAACCTGCAGCGGACCCCTAAGTGGAACTATAGTCCCTTATGCAGACAAAGCAAAGAAGCAATCTCTCTCATAACTGCTGGGTTCAAGCCTGTTTTCTGAAAAGGTCTTATGGGCTCCCCACTAAAGAGTATGGTCCTGGGCCACAGAATCTCTTGCTCCTCCACACATCTGATTCAGGCAGACAGATTTTCTACTTGTGAGCAAAAAGTACTGTGTGTGAAATAAACAAAGGGCAGTTTGTTTCTTTAAGAACTATTTGCAGGAAGAAGTTAAACATTAGTGACGTCTGTAATTGTACCTGGGACCTTTAAGGGGAACAAATGCTCTGAGCCCACCAGAGTGGAGACGGAGGTGAAGAACAATATGAGAACTAGTTACCTGCCAACGGTGTAAATGGAGTGCTCTGGAGTCGTGCAGCACACAGTGTGCACAACAGTACATGGCAGCCCTTTGTGAGAGGCAACAAGATCAAAAAACAAAAGAGAAGAATTGATGAGCAGGGCTGTGTTGTGGTGGCTCTGCAGGATGTAGACAATCATGTCATCGCATCATCAGGAGTGGCACTAACTCTTAATGCACAGTACCAGGCACTGTGCTGAGTGCTTTATAAGCCTTCTCCCATTTAATTCAACCAGAAAACCTATGTGTTGACTACTATTATTATCTCCATTTTACAGAAGTCAAATAGATTTGGAGAAGTTAATAAGCTTGGGAACACATATATAATTAATAATGGAGGCAGGCAGGCTTTGAACCCAGCAGTCCAACCACAAAGCCCTGGGACAGTATTTGTTTAAAACTATTCCTTCCATGGAGGTATGCACAGTGCAGTGCTCTGTGTATAAACCATATGTGTCAATGGACTCTTGAGTTAGAAGAACCCAGGCTGGAGTCCTGTCCCAGCTCTTCCACTAATAAGATTAGTTCAAGTTATTTAGCCTAACTAATGCATCAGTTTACTCCTTACTGTAGCACAGAAATATCTAAAACTACCCTGTGGGATGGTCAAGAGTATAGGTTAATTTTGTAAAGAAACTACCATGTTTCTTGGCACATATCAGGCACTCCATGATTAGCAGATATACATACAATCTCCAAAGTCACACAAGAGTAAGAAGGGAAATGTTTGACTAACAAGCTAAAGAAGAGGAAACGTCATAATAGAAAAGACAAGTAAGGAGAGGAAAAGGGACAGAAAGCCGTGGGACAAATGGAAAACAAATAGTAGGGTGGTGGTGTTGTTATGTGCCAGTGAGTAAGACCCGACTCATAGCGACCCCTCCTTGGGTTTCCGAGGCAGCATCACTACAGAAATAGATTGCCCAACCTTCCCTCCGAGGAGTGACTGGTGGGTTTGAACTACCAGCCTTCTAGTTAGTAGTCAAGTGCCTTAGGCATATACCACTAATTACACTAAATGTCAGTGGAGCTATTTAAAATAAAAAAAACTGTTAAATTGTATGAAAAACAAAACCCAATCATATACAGTTTCTAAAAACTCACCTTAAATACAGGAACATAGAAAGATTGAGAGTAAAAGGATGGGGACAATACACAATGAAAACACTTATCAAGAGAAATTCAATATAGCCATACCAATGTCAAATAAAATAGACTTTAAGGAAGAAACATTCCCAGATATAATGAGAGATATTGCTCAATGATAGGCAAATCTACCAGGAAGACAACACAGTTATAACTTCGTAGGCATCTAATAACAAATCTTCAAAATATGTGAAGTTGACAAAACACTATGGAAGAATAAACAAATGCACAGTCATATCTGGTCACTTTCCTATACTGTGTCCAATAACTAATAGCCTAATAGTAACAAATAGACAATAGCTTTTTATAGATAAAAAGTCAGTAAGGCTATAAAGAATCTGTGTAACACAACCTAATTGACATCCATTTTCAGACTAAAACAAACTAAGAAGAAAGGCCTGGTGGTCTATTTCCAATAATCACCCAATGAAAACCCTACAGAACATAACAGTCCAGTCCAATCAAGAGTGTGGCCCAGAATGAGGCTGCATCCATCCTGTTGTGCATGGAGTTGCCATAGTCGGAGGCTGACTCAAAGGCAGTTAACAACAGACATACATAGAACACTGTAGCCAACAAAAAATACACAGTTTTCCCGGTGTACATGGGAAATTTACTAAAATTGCTCTTATACTCAGCAAAGCAAATCCTCAATAAATTTAAAGCGATGGAAATCATAGAGGGTATGTCTTTGGATAGAGTAGAATTAAGGTAGAATTGAACAATAAAAATATCATTAGAAAATCTCCAAATATTTAAAAATTAAGGAATTCATTCAATGAATGTTTGCTCCTATTGAGAACAAGAACAGTGATGATCAGACACAGATTATGCCTTCAAAGAGCTGAAAGTCCACCGAGTAGAGGATAAAGGGTGCATACTTAAATAACTATCATGTAAGGTAGAATGTGATAGGTAATTTAAGAACAATACAAGGAAATGCTATAGATGTGTTCAGAAGTAGAACCAGTCACATGTCCTCTGAACTATAAGGGCTGGGTGACTGGATAAAGTCTTCTGGGAAAAGATACATTTAGGGTGTGTAGGACTTGATTATGCAAAAATTGGGGAAAGAGGCATTCCATGCAAAAAGAGCAGTGTATAGAAGTTACAGACAAGGGGAAGATATAATCAAAGAATAATGCGTAGTTTAATTTGATAGAGCTCAGGGTGAGTTACCAAGAGTACTGAGAAGTAAGGTGGAAAAGGTAGAAGGGGTCAGATAATTAGGGTCTCTAAATGCCAGGGGGTGTGGCTTCGGAGGGCAATGGCAGAGTCAGCAGAGTGCTTGGAGTCAGAAAGCACAGGGAAGAGTTGTGCTTGGAGAACAGTCTGGCAGGAATGTGGACCAGGAGAAATGGACGAAAGCTGAGAAACAAGGGGCTAGAAGGTGATGAGAGCCTGCACCTTGGCAGTGACAGGCAAGGGGAGGCAGAGAGACAAGCAGAGGTAAAAAAAAAAAAAAAAAAAAAAACCCGGGCCTCCCTGCCAACAGAGCCACCCACATCCCTCACTGAACAGCAGTTAACAATGCATTAAAATCACTGCCTAATTGCTCCTTTCAAGGTTAATGCTCCAAAATGGGAAAACGTGTGTTTAATGTTTAGTCTCATCTCTGCCACCCAAGCCCCAATTTGAAAGCCCAATCTTTTTTTTTTTAATAGAATGAGATAAAACCCCCAGACACACCCCAGACCCTCAGAAACCCACGTTTTCCTTTCCCAAACATACCTGTCTTTGTATATTCCTGTGTCTCTGGTAGTTCTGGCATGTGACCCCAGGCCTCTCTTGAGAGAATCCCTGAATTGTTCCCAGGAGCCCACCCTCCCTCTCCTCACCAGCTCCACTCTTGGGTCTCCTGGGCCAAGCCCCAGAGGTTCTCTAACCAGGATGATGGGAAAGAAGTCTAGAACCTTAATTGCATTCTTGCCCTTTTAAGGAGCGAAATGGAGACCAGACGTCCCAGCCCCTTTCCCTCCTTTTGCAAGCTCTAGGGTAGGGCAGCCCTCAGTAGCATTGTCCCACCCTCAGTCCACAAAGAGGCTTCTTCTCCTTTCCTCTGTAATCATTCTAACAGAGGATGTGATATACTCAAGGGTGGATTACTCAACAATCAAGGTAAGCACGGGCTTACTTGTGCTTACTCGTTAATATGTAGTGAACAATTTCACATGGGTTTCAGTTCATCGTTGATGTGTTTCAAAAAATGTGAAACTGTTCACTACAATTAGTAAGTAAGCATAAGTAAGTCCGTGCTTACCTGGCTTACTGGATACTATGACTTGTCAGGGATTATAAATTTGAAAAGAGGCTTTGATTCTGTAGGAAGGTGCTGTGGGGTTGGGAAAGAGACAGATGCCAGCCATACCCAAAAGCCAAATCTTTGATGTGGTGAAAAGTGTGAAATTATTCACTAACAGATGAATAAATGAGCACAAGAAAGCACATATTTACTTTGCTTATTGAGTAATCCAACACTGGCTACACTCCCTGCACTGGCTTCCCTGCCCCAAGGAGTGAGGAGGACTCAGCAGCATCACGCATCATCTTCCAGAAAGTAAAAATAGGAATTTAAAAAAAAAAACAAAACTTTTTATTGTGATGTGGGTAAAAGTTTACAAAGCAAATTTGTTTTCCATTCAATAGTTCATACACATTTTGTTTCATGACATTGTAACCCCTGCTCTCTTCGTACTTCCTCCCTGTGTCCTTTCCTATGCATTCCTGCCCTCTGAGCCTTCTCCTCATGCAAGCACAGCCCTTCTCATCTCCCATCATTGATTGTTCTAAGGAGTGTACTTCTCTGGTGTCATCGTTCACATCATAGGCCTATTGTTTGGCTGAAAGTTAAGCCATGGGAGTTCAATTCCAGGTCCAAAGAGTAACTAAAAAACTAAAACCAAACCCACTGCCGTTGAGTCGGATCCGACTCATAGCAACTCTTCCTTGGGTTTCTGAGGCAGTATCACTACAGAAGTAGATTGCCCAACCTTCCTTCCAAGGAGTGGCTGGTGGGTTTGAACCTCCAGCCTTCTGGTTAGCAGTCAAATGCCTTAGGCACTATGCCACCAGTGACTAGGGGCCATAATATTAGTTTTATCAGTCTCTATCAGACAAGTAAGCCTAGTCTTTTCTTTGCTTTTGAGTTTTGTTCCACATCTTTCTCCCACTCTATCCAAGATCTCCAATATTGATCCCTTTCCAAATGGTTGGCAGTGGTAGCCAGGCACCATCTAGTTCTTCTGGTCTCAGGGTCATCATGTAGGCCAAGGTTCCCATGGTCCACTAGTCCCTTGGATTAATTGTTCCCGTGCATCTTCGATTTTGTTCATTCTTCTTTAAAAAACGACATCACCTTAGGATAGATAGGTGGACAAGCTAAATGATTAGGTATGTCTATGAAATGGGGAGTGTATCCAAGATCATATATAGGGTTGGCAGACAATGGTCCTATAAGTTCATGTGAATGATCAGAATTCCCAAGTGTATAGTAAAGCTGACAAGGGGCAAGGCTGGGGTCACTGTTTGGTCATAACCAGCTACCCAGAGGGACCGAGTAGTTGAACCTGCGGGCTTGGGACCATAGTCACAGGGGACATCAAGCTCAATTGGCATAACATACTATACAAATCATTGTTCCACCTCCTACTTTGGCGAGTAGTGACTGGGATCTTAAAAGCTAGCAAGCTGCCATCTAGATGCAACGATGGGTCTCTCCTCGTCAAGAGCAAAGAAGAAAGAAGAAAAACAAAATTAATGGAAACAATCAGTCCTAGTGACTAGTACACCATCCAATCTGCAACCTATACAAGTATGAGACCAGAAGAACTAGATGGTGTCCGGCTACCACTGCAATCCATTTGGAAGGGATGTAGAAGATCCTGGATAGAGAGGGAGAACAATGTGGAACAAAACTCAAAATCATTTGGAGGAAAAAAAAAAAGAAAAAAGAAGGTGGGGACCAGGTTTGCTGGTCCAATAGAGCCTGCTGGAACTACCGAGACTATGGCCCCTAGTTGCCCTTCAGGTGTGGAATTGAACCCACACCTGTGGTTGCCAGCCAAACAATGTACAGGCATGTGAGTTAAACATTCACCTCAAGTAGACACATGCCCTGGAGAGACCAATCATGGGAGAAGGAAGGGCTGCTTATGCACAGGGAGACAGCTCAGGGCTCAGGAGAGTATGGAGGGATGGTCACTGGGAAGAGGTAACTATGGGGAGGAAGTGGGAGGGGAGCTGTTAATTGTAAACTGTGGTCAATGACATGAGACAAAGTATATGTGAACTGCTGTATGGAAAGTGAATTTGCTCCGTAAATCTTCACCCAAATCACAATAAATAAAATAAAATTAAAAAAAAAAAAAGAGAGAGAAGAAGAAAAATGACATCACTTTAGTTTCACTGATGCAGAAGCAAAGTACAGGTAAGAGCGCCTACACTGGAAATAACTTTAAGAACACTAGGGCCTGGACAGCTCTTTCTAAACTCCCTCCTCCCCGTTTCTGTACCCAATTCTACATTTCTCCTACTTCTGGTTCTAACCCAAATCTGATTTCCCTGACTTCTTCGATCACCAAAAATATCAATGTCTTCATATAGTCTGGCAATTCCTACCCTAAAGTCTAGGGGAAGCTTCTCTCCACATTAGCTTCTGTTTGCATCTCCTAATTCTGCAAAACAAACTCAGATAGCTCAGTACTGATTTTCTCAAAACTGCCCAGATCTTGCAGATCTCTGAAACATTCATCTTATGAAATATTGCTGACCCTTAGCTTCCTTTATGAGACAATACTTGTAAATCACTTAGCATACAGTAAGAGTTCAATAAATACTAGCTACAATTATAATTTTGATTATGATTATCTCAAGCTCTGGTCTCAGCCCTGAACCTAAGCTTATTTATCTAATAATGCCTGCTGAAATATTGACTTAGACTCACCATACATGTACTTCAATACCAGTATGGCAGAATATATAGAGCTGGAAAAGTTTACGGCTGTGGATAGGCCTCCAAGTATTATGCACTGGGCTCAATAACTGGCCTTCCTACCTGTGTCAATTAATCTTCTCAACTACCATGAGAATAATTATCATTTTTTTGCATTTATAGGATGAAGAAATGAGATTCAAAGAGAGAATCAGATATCTTAACAAAGTTTATAAAACTACTCAGTGACAGAGTCCAGATTTGAGCCCTGGACTGTCTGGCTCCAGAACCCACTTTTCTTTCTGCTATATCCTGAAGTCCACAACACTAGATGTGGGGTGGTGCTCAGGGATGTGGCCAGGATGCTGAATCAGCTGCTAAAAAGGACTGAAACTCACGCAGGTCTTGTGATCAGCCAGTGACTACCGACATCACCTCTTGAGAAGGGAAACTGCTTCCCCTTATCTTTTTCTCCTAAAAAGAAAGGAGAAAAACCTAACCGCTTATTTTAGTCTCCTAAAACCTCTCCTACCCATTTCCCCTGTGTGAAGTGTTGGCAGGAAATGACAACACACAGTACGCATTTTCAGGGAAGCTTATCCCTCTCTAGAATTGAGCCAAATGGGTTCTGATGCCCATGGGTGGCACTGGTGATCCCTGGCTAGGCTCAGACACAGGTGAAGGAAAAGGTCAAAGTGGAGAGGGAGGGTAGAGGTCAAGAAGAGGGAGGACAGGAGGTGATGAACATAGGTGGAGGTCTTGCTTAAGTTTCCAATGTCCCAGTCCTATTGTGGCCTCTCCTTCCTTGGGGATCCTTAAGAAGCAAAGACCACCTTTGATGAGGTGACCCAAATGTGGACAAGAAGTGATACAGACACAGAACTTCTTAAACTTTTGTGTGCAAGCAAACCGCCTGGGGACCTTTTGAAGGTGCAGATTCTGACCAGAAGGTCTGGGGTGGGGGATAAGATTCTGCATTTCTAACAAGATCCAGGTGATGCCAGTATTGCTGGTCCAATTTGAGATCACATTTGCATACTGAGCATCAGACAGCCTCTCCAGATCCCCTTTGGCTCTCCGACCCTGCGAGTTCTGCTATTTCAAAACTATGCCTGCTATGTTTTTCCCCACAGATGACCAAAATGCCACCTGTGTGGAGCCTACAGAACTGTCAGGGTGGCCCATCACTCGGGTGGGGAACCCACTTCGGTACATGTGCATCACACACCTGGACCGCCAAGACTATATCTTCCTGCTTCTTATCGGCTTCTGCATCTTCGCCGCGGGTACGGTGGCCGCCTGGCTCACAGGTGTGTGTGCTGTACTCTGCGAGAACGCTCGCCGCAAGGCAGATGAAGATGAGGCGGAGGACGAGGTCGGGCAAAGGTTGGAAGTCAGTAGACGGATTATTCAAAACAGAAATGAGTCAGTCCACGATGGGTTCCCTCAACTGATTTAGTTGCCAGAGACCTCTGTCTGATGTGCCTTCGTACAGGCTTCCTGCTTTTTCTCTTGCCCTCCCTCCCCTTCCCAGTTCTCAGTGCTGTGAGAGATTGAAAACTATTTAGTAAAATAAATTAACTCTTCAGTGGCAATTTCATAGGTTGGTCCCTTCCTGCTCACTAGCCTACAGGAAATTCCTTAAAAGGATGGAGATGGGGGAATCCCATTACCAGTCCAGTCGATCCTGACTTGTGGCAATTCTGACTCATGTATATAGAGTAAAACCACTCCATAATGTTTTCTTGCTGTAATCTTAACAGAAGCAGATAGGAAGAAAGGCCTGGCAATTTACTTCTAAAAATCAGCCAGTGAACTACTGTGAAACACAACAGTCTGATCTATGGTCAATGGTGGGGATGGCACAGGACCAGGCAGCGTTTTGGTCTATTGTGCATAGGGTCACCATGAGTCCAGCCAATTTGGTAATTCAAAGGCAGTTAAACAACAACAAAGTGGACAATAGCTACTGGGTGAGTTCAAACCACCAAACTTTAGGTTAATAGTTGAGTGCAAACTATTTGCACCACCTAAAGATGCTGTTAGATGCATCTAGATGTCAAGGATGTCCATCCCAAAAGTAGGCCACCTCACATTTAGTGAGCATCTGTGATGGCCCTAAACTAAGTGCTAGAGACAGAAATACAAGAAATATAAGATTTAAGATCTGTCCTCAAAGATTGAATTCTTTTGGGAAGTCAGATTATTATGAATGAAACAGAGAAAAATACAAGACATAATGGCAAGAACTAACATTAACTGGATGTGTCTATGAGCCTTCAGACACCATCTCATAATTATCATAGCCATCCTATAAGATCGATATTATTTTATGATGAAAAATGGAGGCCTAGGCAGTTTAAACTGACCAAGGTCACTCAACTGCTAAGTAGCACTGTTGCCCAAAGACCACATTATTTCCTTTACTCAAAGTTACCTAAGAAATGTTTAGCAACATAACCAAGAACTCATCACATAAGCCTCGGACAAAACAGAGGAGTAAGGTCTGCAGAGGCCCGCACCACTTACCAACTGATCCAGCTTTATATACATATATATATATATTTCTCATCAGTATAACCCCCCAACCAGGACAGGTGATCATTATTACCTTCATTTTCCTGAAGCTCCAAATCAAAACCAACCAAACCCATTGCCCTTAAGTTGATTTCACTCATAGTGACCCTATAGAACAGACTAGAACTGTCCTATAGGGCTTCCAAGGCTATAAATCTTTATAGAAGACTATCACATCTTTCTACTGTGGAATAGCTGATAGCTTCCAACCACCGAACTTTTGGTTAGTGTTCTGGTTACCTAGTGCCTCTCTGACAGAAATATACCAAACATGGGATGGCCTTAACAAACAGGAGTTTATTCTCTTACAGTTTGGAGGCTTTAAGTCCAAGTTCAAAGTGCCAGGCTCTAGGGGGTTCAGCTCCACCTCCTGCTCCCGGCCCACTGGAGCTAGAGGCATTTATTCACTCAGACAGCTGCTGGCTGCTGAGGCTGACAATCCCAAGTTTGACAAGTAAAAAGGCACAGTCCTGATGTTACCAAACCTCACGGCAGGCCATTAATTTAAGTCCATTGTAAGTCCCAAGGTTGGCAGAGCATGGCAGGCTGCTGAACAACAACACAGCTACACACAGGGTCCAAGCGTGCCATAAGCTAGAGACCATTCCCCAAGGGTTCTGCTTATATACAGGAAGCAGACCACATCCCTAAGGCAGCTACTTAGCTGCTCACAGTAGATTCTACCATGGAGTTAATTACCAATCTCAACATGGGGAGTAACTACATCCAGCTGCCCAGCCACTCAACCAGGCCTAGCCAAGTTGATACACAAACTTAACTACCATAATTCCACCCTTGTCAACTTGGCTTCTGTACAGATCTTCATTGGGTGGCATCTGTACATATCTCTTCTCACTGGGTGGCTCCAGTCCCCTAGTTCCTCTAAGTAGCAACCTCACCCCCTTGGCCTGGCAGCCCCATTCCTCTCCCTCTTGGGCATGGCAGCCCTGCCCCCTCACTCTTGGGCAGCAGCTATGGCTCCATCCCACTAGCTCACATGAACAAGCAGCCCCACATTCCAGAACCAAGTTGGTGAAGGTCTGGCTCTTTGAAACCTAGGGGGCTGTGGTAGTTACACCCCCAAAGGCCATGGTCCTACACTTTGAGGCTAAGGCACCTCTGCTTCCCATTTTCTTGGTCTCTCTGCTTCTGCCGATTAATGCCCAAGGGCAACCCACTCCACCAGAAATCTTCCTCCCAAAACCACTCAGCTTTCTTGCTCCATAGACCAGCCAACCTGCTACTCCATTTCATGCTGATCTTGTCTACAAATTAATGCCCCAAGGCAACTCACTCCCACCAGGAAACCGGCTACCCAGACGCATCCAGCTTTCTCCTCCATAGGCTGGTAAGGCTGTCGCTGTCTCATGCCGTTAATTGAGTGCTTTAATCACTGTGCCAGCAGAGCTTCTCTGCTGAAACTCAGTAAGGCTAAATTAGGAACCCAAGATTGCATTTTGATGAGTCATAGAGCAATTGCTGAACTCAGACTGCTTGGCCACCCAAACCCATTCTCTGTGTCTTTCATGCAGTCTTTCATGAAGTGCTAAACAAAATAGCCAAGTGAACACCAGTTCCCAGTACTGGGTAGAGATACCAAAAAAGGGAGCAGAAGAGAAGGGTGACTCAACCTCCATTCAAAGATCTATTCCTGGTTTTCCCTTTCTCTCTTCCCATATCAACCTATCCTTCAAAACTCAGATCAAAGCCCCAACCCATGAAGCTAACTATCTCTCTACTGCCAACCAGTGTTTTTACTTCTGTACTTCCACAGCAACTTGCACGTACTTCTAATTAGCATTCCCCCCACAGTTTGTTAGGTGCAATGGTTGAGATCATGGGCTCCTGAGTCAGGGCTGGGCTCCTATCCTTGATTCTGCACTTAATACTCTGCGAATGTGTGTGTCCTACTTGAAATCACCTTGAGGACTGAAACTACCTGTTATTCTCTATTGACACAGCACTTAGGGTGGTGCCTTATACAAAGTAGGAGTTCAATCAATGTTTGTTCTAACCCATCAGTCATTCCTAAAATGTTATTACTGAATATAACAAGTAACTATGGGCAGATTGTTTAACTTCTCTCTGCAAATGACAATAATTGCAATGCTTACACTCTATAGAGATATTGAGAATAAAACGAGTACCAATTAAATAATAATAGTAATATATTTTAAAAATATTTTTAGTTTGGAATAATTTTAGATTTACATAAAAGTTGCAAAGATAGCACAGAGAGTTCCTGTATACAGCTCACTCAGTTTCCCCCAGTGTTATGTTTTTACATTACAGTTTTGTCAAAAGTAAGAAACTGACATTATTATTAACTAAATTCCAGACTTTATTAGGATTTCACCAGTTTTTTGCTTAATGCTCTTTTTCTGTTCTAAGAGCCAATCCATAATATTGCAGTTAGTAATAGTATAACTGCTATTTATTGGACATTTCAGATGCCAGGCAATGTTCTAAGTGCTTATATATATATCAATTCATTTAATCATTGCAATAGCTCTATAGGGTGAATATAATTATTATTATCCTCATTGAATAATAAATTTGGGGCTTAAAGAGTATCTTAGTTTCCTAGGATTGCAATAACAAAATACCACAAAGTAGGTGGCTTATAAGAAATGTCTCATAGTTCTTGAGTCCCGAATTGCAAATTCAGCACATGAGCAGAGTCATGTTCTCAGAGGCTCTAGAAGGTCTTTCCTTGTCTCTTCTAGTTTCTGGTAATCCCAGGTGTTTCTCAGCAGCCCTTGGCCTGTAGATGCATCTTCACATGGAGTCTTCCCCTGTATGTCTCTCTCTGTGTCTGTTTTCCTCTTTTATAAGATACCATTCATATGGCATTAGGATCCACCCTACTCATGTATGACTTCATGTGAACCTAACTGATAACATCTTCAAAGAAAGACCCTATTCCCAAACAAGGTCATATTCAAAGATACAAGGAGTAAAACTTTAACATACCTTTTTGGGGATGTAATTCAATCTGTAACAGAGAAATTACATAATTTGCTCAACATTACACAGCTAATAAGGCCAAAAGTCAAACCAGCTCTGTCTGATGATAGACTATTTCCTCCAAAACACTCATCGATACTATTTCTCAAAAATTAAAACTACCAAGAAAGTTCAGACAAAAGAAATCTGAATTCCAGCTTTCTGAAATAGCTTCTCTTCTGAGATTCTGCCTAGATCCTCTCACAATAATTCATTCACTGCACAAATATTTACTGAGCACCTACGCCAACTGGCCTGGAGGAAACTGCAGTGAACGAGGTAGGGTCCCTGTGCTCAGTGTACTCACAGCCTAGTTTAGCAGAGACACAATAAATAGGCCATTTCAGGCCATAATGGTAAGTAAAAACACAGGGGTCTAAGTGTACACAAAAGAGGGACATCTCACCCACAAAATAGTAGGGAGTCTCAAAAGACTTCCTAGGGAAAGAAACATCTAAGCTGAGGCTTGAAAGTTAAGTTCTCCAGGCAAAGTGGCATAAAGGGGGTAGGTGACAAGAAGACATTCTAAGCAATAAGAACTGTATGTGAAAAGGCCCAGAAATGGGACAGAGCCTGGCATGTCTAGAATTTAGAGTCTAAGGGAAGGAAAAGAAGAGAAATAATGTTAGAGAGAAAAGTCCAGACTCTGTTAGTCAGGGTGATGATGGGCTAAGTTGCAGGAACAGATCAACTCCAAAGTCTCCTTGTACAACAAAGATTTATTTCTCACAGATGAAAAGTTCAATGAGGGTAAGACATCCCTCCTCCATCCTGTAGCCACAGCATCTAAAACATAGGTCTTGACAGTCACTGCAGAAGAGAAGAGAGATGTTATAGGCACATAGCTCTTAACTGAAAATGACGTGTCACTTTCATTCACATTCCACATGTTCCCAACTGTACTGCAAGAAAATGTAGTCTATGTGCCCAGAAAGAGAAAATGCTATGGTAAACAAAATATTGTCTCTACTCCATCATGATGGGGAATTTACACTTTATCTTGTGGGTCCCCAGATACGTTCAAGAGCTCTAAGCCTCATACTTACATGTCTAATTTGTGTTTTAGAAAGCTCAGTCTGGCTGCAAGGTGATGAAGACACCAAAGTGAAGCATGACAAGAAACAAGAAGACTAGTATTATTTCAGTATTCTAGTCAAGATGAGATATGACAGTGGCAGGGCAAGGCAGCAGTAGTGAGAACAGAGAGAAGTGGATGAATTCTGAGTTTTGTCAGAGGTAAAGTTGACAGAATGCCATGAGTGACTGGATATGAGGAAGCAGGGAAAGATAGGGAGAAAGGAGAATTAGGAGAAAGAAGAAAGAGTTAAGGAGGGTGCCCAAATTTCTGACTTGGAGAGCCAGGTGGATGGTGGCACCAGTCACTGAGGCAGAGTGAATCACCATGGCATACTGGATGCAAAAATTAGCTGAGCAACATAAACATGGGAGTTGGGAAAGGATGTGTTAGAGGGCACAGGAGGAGGACAGAGGGTTAAATTCTCATCCTCTGCAGTAGAAAGTCAATAGACAATGCCTAAAACTGGAAAACCAAAAGGAACAATATAAGCATATTTTCAGAGACATCAAAAGAAGCAGTCAAAAGAATTGCAAGTATTTGCCTCTAGGGAGGGAAAAACATGGGGAAGATGGATAGAGGACTGCTGTTTTTCATAACAAATTTTGTACAGCTGTAACTTTCAATAAACTATCTGCATGTATATTTGATAAAAATGAAAGCTTTAAAAAGGAAAAGACTGGTCTAGGATGTTGCTACCTTCCCCCCAAAAGGTATCTTTAGCCACCTTATACAGAGAGGTATACATTAAAGGGCAATACGCTCGCTCTTGTTGTTTTTGTTAGCTATCACTAAGTTGGCACTCAACTCATGGCAACCCCATGAAGAATGGAATAAAATGCTTCCCAATGTGCCATCTGCATGATTGGTGGTAGATCATGGGATGCTAATACTACCTACTATATTTCTTCATATGGGTCCTACTGATTCCCAAAAACTCAGAGAGGGCTTTACAGAGAAGACCATGTTTGACCTAGATAGTTCAGAATCACAGAATTCAACAAGGAGCCACATTTCAGATGAATGGTAAGGATGAAAGCATGGACACATGAGGTAGGTTTGATGAATAGTATTTCTGTTTGGCAAGCTGCACTAGTGATGAGAGGATGGCAAGAAAAGACCAACTGGGTAGCTAAAGAAACTGTTCCTCAAAATAAGGTCTATGAACCACCTACATCAGGCTGCTAATGTAGGAACTCCCAATTCTAAATTAAAACCTCAGCAATTTGGGGTGGGGAGGCGTTTTAATAAATTCTCTACGTGAATCTTACACATACTAAAATTTGAGAGTCACTGGTCAAGCAAAAAGAAATAAAATCTTAAAATAAGGCAGTGACACTGTGGCTGGGAGGAGGAAGCAGTCATGACACCTAGGATCTAAGAGACTAGAAGGGCCTCTTGCCCAGAACTGGCCTCAGCCAACACATCAGAGCAAGTGGCCCTATTGCCTGCAAAGAAATGCAGATGGCAGGGAACCAGTACTGCCCAACAACCACTTACTGACACTCATCGTTGTTGTTGTTGTTATGTGCCGTGGAGTCGGACCTGACTCATAGCGACCCCTCCTTGGGTTTCCGAGGCAGTATCACTACGGAAGTAGATTGCCCCATCTTCCTTCCGAGGAATGGCTGGTGGGTTTGAACCACCAGCCTTCTGCTTAGCAGTCAAGTGCCTTAGGCACTACACTAACTGACACTCCTGCCTCAGGCAAAACGATTCCCACTCACAGGAAACTCAAAAACCAAACTCACTACAATTGATCAATCCCAGCTCATAGCAACCCTCTTTGAGCTTCCAAGGCTGTGAATCTTAACAGAAGCAAACTGTCCCATCTTTCTTCCACAGAGCAGTTGGTTGGTTTGGACCACCAATCTTTTGGTTAGTAGCCAAATACCTTAACCACCACACCACTAGAGGTCCTTTCAGCAACATGGATGGATCTTAACAATATAATGCTGAGTTTAAAAAAAAAAAAAAAAGGAATAAACATAATGAACAGCCTCCATAACACTCAAAACCCTGAAATGACTCCCTAATTCCCTCATAGCAAAAGCCAAAGTCCTTACAATGTCCCACATGCCCTACATGATCTGTCTGTCCCCCAGCTACCACCTCTTTCACCTCGCTGACATTATCTTCCACCTCTGCCTCCATCATTTACTCTGTATCAGCCTCACTGGCCTCCCTGGAGCTATTTAAATACACCTTCACCAATGCTGCCATAAAGGCTTTGTACTGGCTCCTCCCTTTGCCTGGACACCACACACACACACACACACACACACACACATACACACAAACACACACATTTGGCTCCCCTTACCCAGCTTTATATTTCATATAGGCAATAAATCAAATATAATACGGAAATTGCATAGTGGTCAAAAATGTCTCTTCACCCCCACCCTCATCACAAGAATATAATCTCCCTGAGGACAGGAATTTTTGCCTATTTTGTTCACTTATTTTCTCCCAATGCCTAGAACAAAGTCTACCACAAAAAAAGGCACTTAAATTTTTGTTGAATCAATGAATGATTACAACACACACACTTACACTTTAAATACACTTTTAAACACATTAAATGAATGTCTATAAGGCAAATGGTATGTAGAAACAGGGGGTATAAGGTATAAAGTAAGAGATGAGCTTAGCATGGAGCAATGATGATAATGTGCCATTAAGGAGTATGGTTCCAACTCACCAGCCACTCAGCACCAGTAAAGGGTGTGGCAGTCTGCTTCTGGAAAGTTTATCCAAAAAAACAAACTCACCCCCTCAAGTCGATTCTACTTACAACACCACCCTAGAAGACAGAGTAGAATTTTCTAAGGCTGTAATATTTAAGAAAGCAGACTGCCATATCTTTCTCTAACAGAGCTGCTGTTTGGTTCAAACTGCCAACCTTTTGGTTAGCAGCCAACTGCTTTAACCGCTGCTCTAGCAGGGCTCCTTTCCATAAACCCTATAGGCCAGTTCTACCCTGTACCATAGGGTCACTATAAGTCAGGATCTACTCTGAGGCAATGGGATGATTAATCCAAGGAGCCCTGGTGGCACAATGGTTCAGCGCTGGACTTCCAAACTAAAGGTTGATGGTTAGAACCTGCCCAGTGGATCTGCAGAAGAAAGACCTGGCTCTCTGCTTTCATAAAATTACAGCCCAGAACACTATATGAAGCAGTTTCACTCTGTCAGAGTCCCTAAGAGTGTGAATCAACTGGAAGATTCAAGGGCACCCAACACACAACAACATGATTAATCCAACCTTCTGTCCCTGAGGTTAAGGAGCTCTGGTGGCATAGTGGGTAAGGCATTTGGCTGCTAACCAGGACAGTGGTTTAAAACCCCCAGATGCTCCATGGGATTGAGACGATGTAACAACTTCCGTTAAGATTTGCAGCCTTGGAAATCCAATGGGGGTCGCTAGGAGTCAAATCAAGTTGATACCAGTGGGTTTTGGTTTGGGTTCTTGAGATTAAAAATGGAGTGAGTGTGGCAGGGAAGAAACATCTGGTCATCTCTTCCTGGGCCCAACTGTTGGAGCCTCACTTTCTGCCACGTCTATGCCTGGATGAAGCAAACTCTTGACTGTGGGGAAGGACCTTCTACTCAGTCTACTCAGCAGTTGCCTCTGAGCTCATCCTTCAATTAGGTGAAGTTTAGCAAGTTTTTCGCTGAAAATTCCCAGGCGCATTCATGTTAATCGCAGATGCGCATTCGCAGAGCTGCGAAAACCTCCCAGGTGAAACGAAGCAAGCCTGGTTCAGTGTTCACGAATTCGCTATTTGCATAAGGCAATGCTTTACCGCGAATAACTAGTCTCTACTTACTTCAGTATACACGATCCCACTCAGCCCAGCTCATTTCCTCAAACACAGAGCCCACCTAAGGTAGAGAGGACTGGACTCCACACAGAAAAGTACAAAATGATTTTATATGTCCAACTCACAAAGCCTTTCCACAACCTTGAAAGACATCACTGTTCCCATAGTATAGATAAGAAAACTAATTTTTGAAACAGTCACCCTATTTCACCTGGCTAGAACCTAGCAAAGCTGAGGTGTTTAGCAACCCGTGTCTTCTTGACACCAAGTTTCATTTACTTTTACCACCTTACTTTCCCTCTCTGTACAGGCTAGGGAAATTACCAAGATAACTTTTTCCAAATTTGATTATATATGATCCTTCTCTGAGCTTTTTCCTGCAACTCCTCTTTATCTCAGGTATTTCAATTCAAAAGCTATGGATTTGTCACACTGTCTCAAAGCTAATGTCAGAAAATAAGGCCAAGTCAACCATTTACTACTGTTAATACTAAAAAGATTATCCATTCTTTGCAAGCAGACAGAGGTAGAGACCATATATGGCTATTAACCAAAAACCAAACACACTGTCATCAAGTCTCACCCGACTCATACCGACCCCTCCTTGGTTTGCCAAGGCAGTATCACTACGGAAGTAGATTGCCCAACCTTCCTTCTGAAGAGTGGCTGGTGGGTTTGAACTGCCAGCCTTCTGTTCAGCAGTCAAATACCTTAGGCACTATGCTACCAGAGCTCCTGGTGGGTTATTAGAGCCCTGGTATTGCTGAGATTTAAAGGATATGGAGAACTCTTAAGGCAGTGCTAAGTGTCTGACAAGGGTGAGATGAGGAAGAATGCAGACTTGTTGGTTTCTTGAGAAGGCTGATCATTTAGGCCAAGAGATTAACATTTAAGAAAAATAAAGTCAGGTCTATAACTTGGGATCCACTTGGATACCACTCCCTGGACCCATGTAAATAACTCTGGGTACTTTCCCCATCAGCAAAATGGATTTTGATCCAGTCTCCCTCAGAAGTTGCCCATGACTTAGAGTTCTTCATTACTGCCATTGAACTTGGTAGAGTGCATATACCTGGTAGGAGCTTTATAAAGCTCCCTGAATTAGAGTCTCTCTGCAATTCATACTGCAACAATCACCATGAAAACTAATGCAACTTTACATTGAAGCTCTGAAACCTCACAGCTCCTTTCCTTCTAGGAAGCCTCTCAGGGATTTCCAGTTTCCAGTGAAAATTTACTTATATTGATAAAGTCATAATCCCCTGGCCCCAACAAATGACAAGTAAAGAAAAATTCATTGTAATGATCAGTATTATCTACACAGTGAGTTATTTCTTCATAAGCTGCAGTACTATTGCATTCTCTGTAGTGAAATGGAAGGAAAAGATTTGGTTTATGTGATAATTCAGGTTGTGTGTCAACTTGGCTGGGTCTGATTTTGAGTGACTAGATAGCTGGATGTAGTTATTCCCCATGAAGAGACTGGTAATCAACTCCATGGTGAAATCTACCATGAGCAGCTGAATAGCTGCTGCCTTAGGGATGTGGTCTGCTTCCAGTACATAAGAAATTTTTAGAAAGGTCTCTAGCTTTTTGTCACATCTGGATCCTACATTTGGTCGAGTCTTCATCTCAGTGGCCTGCCATGTCATCTGCTGATCTTGAGACTCCCAGAACTAGTGGCCTGCCATGTTGCTTGATAATTTTGAGACTGTGCCATTTTACTTGTCAGCCTTGGGTTTGGCAGCCTCAGCAACCAGCAGCTGCTTGAGTGAAGAGACACCTCCAGCTTCAGTGGACAGGAGCAAGAGGTAGAGCTGAAGCCCAGGTAGAAGGGCCTTCACCCAGCCCCTAGGGCTGGCAATTTGAACTCGGACTTCTAGCCTCCTAAACTGTAAGAGAATAAATCCCTGTTTGTTCAAGTTGTCCACTTGTGATATGTCTGTTACAGCGGCACTGTTGTTGTTGTTGTTGTTATGTGCCATCGAGTCGGCCCCGACTCATAGCGACCCCTCCTTGGGTTTCCGAGGCAGTATCACTACGGAAGTAGGATTGCCCAACCTTCCTTCCGAGGAGTGGCTGGTGGGTTTGAACCGCCAGCCATCTGGTTAGCAGGCAAGTGTCTTAGCCACTATGCTACCAGAGCTCCCAGCGGCACTAGAGAATGAAAAAAGTTTAGAATCTCTGCTATAAGCCTTGAACATGTCATAACCTCTGTGACTTTTCATCCCTCAGTTTATAAAGGGGAATGAAACTGACCATGGTTCTAAAATTTAAAGATTCTTTATGTAAAGGATCTAATGCAACCCCTGGCACAAAGCAGGGCTTCAAAAAATGATGGCATTAGGAAGAGAATGAGCCTCTTAGTATCCCACATACAAGAACTTTCCATTTCAGATGGGACTTAGAAGGTCCATAATTTTATCCTTGCTGGACACCCACGAACTCAATGACCTTAAGTTATTTTCTCTCTTTAGACTTCAACTTCTTTATTAGCAAAAATAAAGGGTGAGGATAAGAGGTCTGATATCCATTCCACCTCTAAAATGTTATGCTTGTGATTATGGTGTTTAGTCTAAAGTAGCTTTATGAGCAGAGAATTCTGGATTCCTAAGCCCCACAGAAGGTGTTTTGCAATTTTATTTAAGAGCAAAAGAATAAATGTTGTCGGGAAAATGAGAAGAGCTCAGCCCTCAGACCTCACAGCTCAGCTGGAGAATCACATAAACAAATAATTACATTATAAGGTGCATTCTACACACGGAAAGATATGCATAAACTTTTTTGGAGCATAGAAGAAAAATGTCTCACCTTTGAGGGGCTAGGGAATGCGTCATCAAAGAGAACACAAGATTTGTGATTTCAAAGATGGAAGTGAGGATAAGAATACTCCAAATAGAGAGATGCATGTGCAAAGTCCTCAAGGTAAGTGGCACATAACATAATCAAGAATTTTAAAGAAGAGCATTGTAGCTCTTATGGCAAAATAAGAAAAGCCATACAAGATGAAATGTAAGAGACAGAAAAAGCCATATAATGCAGGTTTCTTCAGGCCATGAAAAGGTTTTATGTCGTTAACATGGAACATAGCTTTTTGTCACATCTGGACCCTACATTTGGTAAAGTCTTCATCTCAGTGCCCTGCCCTGTTGTCTGCTGATCTTGAGACTGTTTCTGGATTTGAACTAGTGGCTTGCCATGTTGCTTGATACTTTTGGGACTGTGCCATTTTACTTGTCAACCTTGGGTTTGGCGTCCTCAGCAGCCAGCAGCTGAGCTTTTAACATAGCTTTTAACATAAAAGCTATGTTTTAGCAAAAATAAAGGGTGCAAAAATAAACATAAAATTAATAATAAAAAAATGTTTTTTAGCAAAAATAAAGCTATGTCACTGAAGAGTTGTAAACATAAGGAAGGTATGACTAAATTCAAATTTAAAAATAAAAATTACTCTAGCTAGAAAAAAAAAAGTTTACTCTGGCTGTAGCTGTGGTACAGAAAACAGAAGGGAAACAAGGATGCAGGGTACAATGAGTTCTGATGACAACCATCCAGAGTTAGCCAAACTGCACAGCTTAAGGGCATAGTCCTCCCAAGACTGCTTTCACTTAAGACACCAGATACAAATTCAGGCCACCCTCCATTTTCACCAGACTCCGTCAGTTTCAGTAATTCACTAGAATGACACACACAACTCGGGAAAAGTGCTATATAGTTTTATCATACCAAAAGGACACAAATAGGAATCAGACAAAGAGATAGACATGTAGAGTGAAGTCCAGGTAGGTTCTATGTCCTCAGGGATACATTATCCTCCCAGCATCAATGTATGACAGTAATTAAGAAGTGTTGTCGTTAAGGGAAGCTGACCCATGCCTAGGTGTCCAGAGTTTTTATTGAAGCTTCATTACCTTGGCAAGATTGAATAACTCACTTTCCACATAGTTGAAATCAATTTCCAGACTCCTTCCTTCTTCTCAGTCAGGCTGATATTATGTGACTCAAATCTCAACCCCCTAATCACATGTTTGGCTTTTCTGGCATGTCCAGGGCTCACCTTGTGTTATCTCTTTAACATAAACTATGAAGGAGTCCACCATGAGTTGCGTTGTTAGCATCAGGTGTGACCCAAGGAGCCCACAATAAATAACTGATACATTCCAACTACTTGAGAAATCTCTAAGAATTTAGAAATTACCTCCGGGAACCAGAAACAAAGACCAACCAAATTCTTTATTATTCTGAGGGAGATACTTGTTTTGGGGGAAGGGGTATTGTAAGAGTCCAGGTGAAAGAGGATCACAGCTTGGCATTGGCAGTAGAAAGAAGTGGTTGATAAGAGAAGTCTTTAGGAGGTAAAGTCAGGAGAACTTGGAGATGAATTGGATAGAAGAGTGAGAGGGAAGGAAGTAACAATGATGAATTGTAGGTGTTCAGTATGTACAACTGACTGGATGGTCTTATCATATAGGGTGTGCTTAGAGTAGCAAGAGTTGGGTTTTATGGTATTAAGTTTTATAAGGACATCCTAGTGAAGATGTCAAGTAGGCAGCTGGCTACATGGGTTTGGGGATCAGATGCATGGTCTGAATTAAGAATGTTGAAATGAGATTCACTGGAGAGTAATTAACTGAAGCCAGTTACATATGAAATCACCTGGGGAAAAGAGTATAGAAGGAGGAGAGAAAGGGACTTGGAATAGCCTTGGGGATGCCAACATTTTAACAAGTAAAAAATGATGCCACCATTTGTCTGTCAACTTGTCATATTGTGTTGGCTTGCAGGTTGCTATGATACTAGAAGCTGTGCCATCAGTATTTCAAATACTGGCAGGGTCACCCATGGTGGATAGGTTTCAGTGGCACTTCCAGACTAAGACAGACTAGGAGGAAGGACCTGGCAACTACTTCTGGGAAAAAAAAAAAATTAACCAGTAAAAACATCATGGATAATAGTAGAACACTGTCTGATACACTACTGGGAGATGAGCCCCTCAGGTTGGAAGGCACTCAAAATACAAGTACAGAAGAGCTGCTTTCTCCAAGTAGAGTCGACCTTAGTGATGTAGGTGGAGTAAAGCTTTCAGGATCTTCATTTGTTGATATGACACAACTCAAAATGAGTAGAATCAGTTGCAAACATCCATCAGTAATCAGAACATGAAATGTAAAAGTATGAATCAAGGAAAATTGGAAGTTATCAAAATTGAAATGACATCCCATTGGCTCAACTTTCAGCCAAACAATAGACCTGTAAGGTGAACAATAACACCAAGGAGGTATACCCTCATTAGAACCTTCAACCACATAAATCAAAAGAGCAGCATTTGCCCAGGGATAAGACTCATAAGATAGGATAGGAAAGAAGGCTAAGGGGAAGTGCTAAACACTGGAGGGAGTAGGAAGTATGCTGTTACACTGTGGGGATTACCATCAATGTCACAAAACAAAGTGTGTATGAATTATTAAAGTGGAAAACCCATTTACTCTGTAAACTTTCACCCAAATCACAATTTTCAAAAATAAAAAATATATAATGGAATGGATAAAGATCAATGCCCTAGGCATTAGTTAGTTGAAATGTACTGGTATTGGCCATCTTGAACCTTGCATGCCAAAAGTGAAGAAGACTTAAACCACTTACCAATAAAGGTAAAAGACAACAGCCTTCAGCGTGGATTAACTACCTCTACATTAAGAAAAGTTTACATATACTTCAGTGGATTGGTTCCATCACTTCTGACTTTCTGCTCTTTCAGCCTAAGTTACAGAGCAGATCACCACCCACGTGAGCCCAGCTAAAGCCACAGTCAATTCAGTCCTCTTATTACATAAGCAACAAATAAATGATTATAAACCACTGATATTTGAGGGCTGATTTTTTTATTGCAGCAAAAACTGATAACTTACTTGTACACAGTGAAATTTCTTTAAAACTAAACCAAGTAATTTCAAACTCCAGTGGAAAAGAGAAAGTGTACTAGCTGTCCAGAACATATTATACTCCTGGCATTGATAAGCATTTTTCAGACATTATTTCATTTTAATCCTTAAGACAACTATTTTCACCATTTTACAGGTACAAACTGAAGCTCAGAAAAATAAAATTTCCAAGATCATAAATCTAGCTACTAGTAGAAATGAAACAAATATTCATCTAATTCCAAAGCCTATGCACTTTCCATATTGCCCTATGAAAGAATTGATTAGGAATCACACCTAAGTCTCCCATATGGGAAGTAAGAAAGGTACCAGTGAATCATCGGTAGAAGTTCAGCTCTAGACTATAATTTGGACCTGTTGGAGAGCAGGCTCAGAGCAATCAGCAGGAGAACATTCACAGCTCTTGATTGGAAAGTCACATTGCCACAAGCTCTGCCTTTCTCCCACTAACCCTACCTCAGCTGAGGAAATGGAAGCTGTGAGCTGAAATGTGGTGCTTAGGGGAGGTCACACTAAAAATTGGACACAAATGTATTTTATCTCAATTACTATATATATGAAAACTAGATGACTTTTTATAGTAGCTCACTATGATCATCCCTACCGAGGAGACTTGATGGTAGAATGATTAAGCACTCAGCTGCAAATCAAAAGGTTGCTGGTTTGAATCCACCTTGCAGCTCTGTGGGAAAAAGGCCTGGTAATCTACTCCTGTAAAGATAACACCCTAGAAAAATCACACTGCCTCCTGCTGTTAGCCCCTAAGATAGGCTACAGTCTTTACTGCTTTCAAGAAAAAGACAAAAATATTCCTGACAGAACAGCACAAATTCTCAAAAAAGTATTAATTGTTACAACTTGTGCACTAAAACTTCCAATACATTGCTGAGAGAAATTAAAGAAGATCCAAATAAGTGCAGAGACATTCCATATTCATGGGTTGGAAGTCTGAATATTATTGAGATGGTAATTATCCTCCAAACTGATCTACAGATTCAACAAGAAATTCCAGGCTTTGTTTTGTTGTTGTTGGTTTGTTTGTTTGTTTTGCAGAAATTGACAAGTTGATTCTAATATTTATATGAAAATGCAAAGGACCCAGAAAACAAAAACAAAGAAGAACAAAGTGGGATGGCTTATATTTCCTAACTGCAAAATTGAGAGTTCAAAAATAACCTCTTCTGAAGTAAAGCTATCTCTATTTGTGGATGACATGATCCTATACATAGAAAACCCAAGAGACTCAGTGAAAAACCTACTGGAACTAATAGAGAGGTTCAGCAAAGTGGCAGGATACAAGGTCAACATACAAAAATCAGTTGAATTCCTCTACACCATCAAAGAGACCTCTGAAAAAGAAATAAGGGAAACAATACCATTTATAGTAGTTACCAAAAATATAAAATATCTAGGAATAAATCTTACCAGAGACACAAAAGACCTGTAAAAAGAAAACTATAAAGCACTAAAGAAGAAACTACAAGGGATCAACATAAATGGAAGAACCTGCCTTGTTCATGGACAAGAAGACTAAATATTGTGAAAATCTCAATACTACCCAAAGAAATGTACACATATAATGCAATCCAGATCCAGATACCAACAAAATTTTTTAGGGATAAGGAAAAACCAATTACCAACTTCATATGGAAAGGAAAGAGACCTCAGATAAGCAGACCACTACTGAAGATGAAGAACAAAGTGGGAGGTCTCACACTCCTGGTTCTCAAAACCTACTATAGAGCCACAGTGGCCAAAACAAAACAGTATTGGTATAATGATAGACAGATAGACCAATGGAACAGAATTGAAAATGCAGAAATAGACCCATCCATCTATGGAAAGCTGATCTTTGACAAAGGACCAAAATCCATTAAATGGGGGAAGAATAGCCCTTTAACAAATGGTGCTGGCAAAATTGGATATCCACTTGCAGAAAAATGAAACAAGAGCCATACCTTACTCCATACACAAAAACAAACTCAAGCTGGATCAAAGACTTAAACGTAAAACCCAAAACTATAAAGTTCATCAAAGATAAAATAGGGGCAAATCTAGGGACCCTAATTTATGGCATAAATAGACTATCAAGCATAGCCCAGAATACACAGGAGGTAGAAGAAAAGCTGGATGACTGGGACCTTTTAAAAATTAAATTCTTATCCACATTGAAAGATTTCATCAAAAGGATAAAAAAGAACCTACAGATTGGGAGAAAATATTTGCCTATGACATACATATCTGACAAAGGACTTAGCTCCAAAATCTATAGAAAACTTCAACACCTCAACACCAAAAAGACAAACAACCCAATTTAAAAATGGGCAAGGGACATGAACAGACACTTCACTAAAGATGATATGCTGACAGCCAACAAACACATGAGGAATTGCTCATGATCATTAGCCGTTAGAGAGATGCAAATCAAAACAACGATGGGATGTCATCTCACCCCAGAAATAATAGCAAAGTTCAACAGGACAGAAAATAACAAATGCTGGTAAGGCTGAGGAGAGATTGGAACTCTCATACACTGATGGTGGGACTGTAAAATGGTATAACCATTGTGGCAAATGGTATGGTATCTCCTTAGAAAACTGAAAATAGAAATACCATTTGAACCAGCAATTCCATTACTAGGAATATATCCTAAAGAGGTGAGAGGCAGGACACAAACAGACATATGCACACCCATGTGCATTGCAGCACAATTCAATATAGCAAAGAGATGGAAACAACCTAAATGCCCATCAACAGATGAATGGATAACAAAACTACAGTACAGTCACACAGTGGAATACTATGCTACATTAAAGGACAATGAAGAATACGTGAATCATCTCACAACACAGATGAGCCTGAAGGACATTATACTGAGTGAAATAAGTCAATCACAGAAGGACAAATACTGTACGAGCCCATTACTGTAAGAAGTAAAGGAAGGGTTTACTTAGAGACGGGAACTCACTTTGTAGATTACTGGAGATGGGAGGGAAAGAGAGGGGATAATTTCAGACATGTGGGGGCCACATGCTGAGTTGGGTAAGGGGAAGGATGGTATGAAAAGAGTCTGTGACCAGCACGATAACACTGGAGAAAGGGAGGACACTGAATTGTGTACATACGATATACATGACAGAGACTAACACCAGCATATCCACAATACTGCATTACCATTAACACCAAACACAAGGCTACAGATAAACATATAGACAACTGAGAAAATCAGATGGGTATCAGTGAACAGGAATATACTCTAGAGCAATGATAGACTCAGCTGATGCTAATCTTGCACAATAATAATAATACAAAATACCCGCAATCATTACAGAAGCAACAGAAGACAGATACAGAGCAATCCCTCATAGACAGTCAGACACTGTGGGAGAGAGATCCACTGGATTGGCTGACTAAGGACCATAGTACTGGGGGACACCAGACTCGACTGGCAAAACAAAATACATAAAAATCTTGTTCCACAACCTACTTTGGTGAGTAGAGACTGGGGGCTTACAAGCTTTCAAGCGGCCATATACAGTGCAGCTAATGGTTTCCTATCATCAGAAGCAAAAAAGAGTGAAGAAAACCAAGGGCATTTGGAAACAATTAGCCCTAGGATATGCTGGACCTCAAGACCAGAAGAACTAGATGGTACCCAGCTACCAATGCCAACCACTTGAGAAAGGATCAAAACTTGAGATCCTGAATAGAATGGGAGAAAAACATGGAACAAAATCCAAAAACACAATAATGACCAGAATTACTGTTGGATGGAGTCTGGTGGGACCCCCAAGACTATGGCCCTGGGATACACTTTGGGCCTGGGATAAAACTCACTCCCAAGGGCTAGCTCTCAGCCCAACAGTAAATAAGACTTACATGCAAAACACTCAACACAGGATGATGCACCCACCTACTCTATGGAGATACACTCCTTAGAGCAATTGGCCATGGGGCATGAGAGGGGCACCAGTCACCCAGAGGAAAAGCTGGACAGACATGAGTGTATAGCACAACCAAGAAGGGCACAGGTGGTGGTGGGGGGCTGTTACTGGGAAGGGAGAGGAAGAGAGTGGATTAGGGCTGGGGATGGTAATTGGGGAGTGAAACAAAATGTACATGAAATGTTGAATGTAGAACAAATTCTGCTCTGTAAATTTGCATTTAAAGCACAATAAAAATAAATAAATAAAATAATCTCTTCTATTATGGTCAATTGATTTTCAAGAAAGGCACCAAGGCAATTCAAAGGGAACAGGGTAGTCTTTTCAAAATATGACACTCTGACAGCTGGATATCCACATGCAAAAATATGAACTTAGATCCGTACTCATACCACCTCAAACTAACTCAAAATTAATCATAAACCTAAATATAAGAACTAAAACTATAAAAATTTTAGGAGAAAATCTTTGTCCTCTTGGGTAGGCAAAGATTTCTTAGATATGACATCAAAAGGAAAATTCATTTTAAAAAATTGATGAAGTAGACTTCATCAAAATTAAAGTTTTGAGCTTCAAAATATACCATTAAGAAAGTGAAAAGACAAGCCAGAGCATGGGAGAAAATATTTGCCAATTATATATCTGATAAGGTCCAGATATGTAACGAACTCTTACAACTCAATAATTAGACAAATCAATTTCAAAATAGGCAAAATAAATCCCAATCCAGATCCCATCAACATTCTTTAGGGATATGGAAAAAATGATCACTAACTTTATATGGAAAGGAAAGAGACCTCGGATAAGCAAA
>NW_006921631.1:9496867-9501618 GCF_000298275.1 Orycteropus afer afer | reverse complement strand
AAAAAAAAAAAAAAAAAAAGAAACAAAATAGGCAAAATATTTAAAGAGAAACTTTAGCAAAGAAGACATATGAATGACTGTTAGGCACAAGAAAAGATGCTCAACATCATTAATCATTAGGGAAATACAAATTTAGACTACAATGAGATATCACTTCACCACCACTAGAATAAAAAACACAGACATTAGACAATATTGGTAATGTTGTGGAGAAACTGGAACCCTCATACATAGTTGGTGGGGTTGTAAAATGATATGGCCACTTTGGAAAATAACCTGGCATTTTCTTAAAATGTTAAATATAAATTCCAGCAATTCTACTCCTCAATATCTACCCAAGAAAATGAAAACATGTTCATACAAAATCTGTACACAGATGTTCACAACAACATTATTCAAAATAGCCCCAAAGTGGAAACAATCCAAATGTCCATCAGTGGTTAATTCATGGGGCAGCTAACTGAAAAGCTGGAGGTTCAGATCTGCCCAAAGGTACATCAGAAGAAAAGCTTGGTGATCTATTTCTAAAAAATAAGTCATTGGAAACTCAGTGGAGCACAATTCTACTCAGACATACAGGGGGTTGCCATGAATTGGAATTGACTCCATGACAACTGGTTAATGTCTGGTGTATCCAGACAATACTATACAGAAATTTAAAAAGGAACAGAATATTCATACTGGTAAAATACAGATGAACCTCAAAAATATTATGCTAAGTGAAAGATGTCAGACTCAAAAGACTACATTTTATATGCTTCCATATATATGAAATATCTAGAACAGAAAACAAATTAGCTGCTACCCGAAGTGGAAGTGAGGACTGACAGCAAACAGACAAAATAGATCTTTCTAGGGTGATAGAAATGTTCTAAAACTGGATAGTGATGATGATTGCACAATTCTGCAAATTTACTAAAAGTCATTGAATTGTTCATTTAAAACAATGCGTTTTAAGGTATGCAAATTATACCTCAATGGACCTGTTCTTTTGTTTTTTAAAAAAGTCTTGATTCCTCTGCAAAATACCACAGATGAGGTGAAAGTGATAGCTGGGTGAGTCTCTTCTCCAGCCTTCCTCCTTTCTGTTCTCTGGGAAGGACATGTGAGCCCCCTCTTTCAGCACTAAGAGCTATTTCTCTGAGCAGTCTGCAGCACCTGTGCAGTACTCTTCAGCATTTGTGGCTGTTAGTGGCCCTGCTTTAGGTCTCTGGCAGCAAAGCTCACCTTGCAGAAATACTGTAAGAGTTATAAATACTTTAGGTCCCTGGGGAGCCCTGTGAGTTCTCTGCTATGTCACCAGTGACCTAGGGCAAGGAAAATTCTATTCCTAGGTATTCTAAGGGTCAGTAAGCAGGTTGGCCTGAGCTGCCTTTAGACTGCACGGCATTCTCAAACAATAAATGTCTCTTCCACAGAAGTCTTCCTTCCTTAAGACATCCCTGCTCTCTTAAAAGTCGGTTCCTACAGGCTAATTGTAGTTAGCACTCCAGAAAAACAGGTTGAATGTGGGAAATTCAAATTAGAGCCCAATGTCCAGGGGAGAGTTTACTGAATGCTGGGGAGCCTGATTTTAGAAAAAACATGTTCTCAACTTCAGTTGCATAGTGAAACCCACCTAGCAATCATTTTCAAAATACTGTACCTGGGTGGCATCCACAGAGACTTGAATATAACTAGTCCGAATTGTAGCCTAAGCACCAGTACTTTTTAAAGCCCTCTAGTTGCTTCTGCTGCACATCCAGGGTTGAGAATCATCAGCCTTAGATAGAGACAGGTATCAAAACAAGGTCTCCCACCTGTGGCTTACTTCCTGCCTTAGGATATACTACTCCCTGAATAAGGATCTATTCTTCCCACCTCTCCACCTAGCAAGTAGTAACAATGGGACAAAGTCAGCTTGACTGGACAACAGGATGTAATTTACAGTGCAGATGCTGCCAATTTATCTCAATGTCTAAGAGAAACAACATCCTCCCAGGCTGCAGCTAACAATGCCATCAGGACAAAGAGGGCATCCTCTGTAGAAAAGACTGCCAGCATTTGGCTTGGATGGGATGTCCTACCATCCAATTTTTTTTGTACAATCTCATAATCCTTTGTGCATGGGATCGCCAATAAATTTATGTTGGGTGTTAGGATACTGATCTGCACACCCTTAATCACAACACTTAAAAGTTAATAGGAGCTCTGGTGGCATAATACCTAAGGCATTTGACTGCTAACCAGAAGTCTGGTGGTTTAAACCCACCAGCCACTCCTCAAAAGGAAGATTGGCAATCTACTTCTGTAGTGATACTGCCTCAGAAACCCAAGGAGGGGCCATAGTACAGTACTGCTTGTCAGTGATGGCAAGTATTGATGTACGGGTGGATAGATGAGTGGACAGGCTGAATGATCAGGTATGTCTAGGCAGCAGGAAGTGTGCCCACAACCATATATAGGGTTGGCAGATGATGTTTCCACAAGTGCATTTGTATGCACTGTAAGAATGTCCAGATGTGTAGTACAGCTGACAAGGGACAAGGTTGTGGTGGCCTCTTGGCCACAGCCAGCTACCTTGAGGGAGTGAGTGGTTGGACTTGTGGGCTTAGAACCATGCTCACAGGGGACGTCAAGCTTAACTGTCATAACATACTACACAAAAACATTGTTCTACACCTACTTTGGTGAGTGGCGACTGGGGTCTTAAAAGGTTACAAGCAGCCATATAGATGAAACAATGGGTCTGGTCTCTCTTCATCCAGAGCAAAGAAGAATAAAAACAACTAAAGATGCATGGAAATAATTATTAGTCCAACGGACTAGTAGACCATGTGATCCTCAGCCTATATGACCACAAGACCAGAAGAAATAGATGGTGCCCAGCTACCACTGTCAACCCCTTATAAAGAGATCAGTGCAGGAGATCCTGGATAGAGTGGAAGAACAGTGTGGAACAAAACTCAAAATCATAAAAAAAAAAAAAAAAAAGACCAGGTTTGCTCATCTGATAGAGCTTGATGAGACCCCTGAGACTAGGCCCCTAGTTACCCTTCAGGTCTGGAACTGAACCCACTCCTGTGGCTTCCAGCCAAACAATAGACAGGCATACGGGGTGAACATTTATATCAGGTAGATACACTCTTTGAAGCAAACAATTATGGGAGAACAGAAGGACAGTGTTCGCACAGGGAGACAGCTGGGGGGCAGGAGTGCGTGGGAGGGAAGAACACAGGGAAGAGGTAACTACAGGGAGGAAGTTGAGCTGTTCCACTGTGGGAAACTGCAGTCAATATCATGAAACAAAATGTGTAGGGACTGCTATACGGAAAATGAATTTGCTCTGTAAACTTTTACCCAAACCACAATTAAAAAAAAAAAAAAAAAGTAAAAAGCTAATGCTACTACTAGTATCTTAAAAGCTTGCAAGTGGCCATCTAGATGCAATGATTGGTCTCTCCTCATCCAGAGCACAGAAGAATGAAGAAAACCAAAGATGCATGGAAACAATTAATCCAAGGGCCTGTTACAGCATGCAATCCTCAGCCTATACAACTATGAGACCAGAAGAACTAGTTGGTGCCCAGCTACCACTGTCAGCCACTTGGAGGGGGATCTATGTAGGAGATACTGGATAGAGAGGAGAACAGTGTGGAATAAAACTCAAAATCATTTGGAGAAAAAAAGGGGGGGGACCAGGTTTGCTGGTCTGATAGAGCCTGGTGGAACCACTGAGACTATGGTCCCTAGCTGCCTTTCAGGTCTGGAATTGAACCCACTTCTGTGGCTTCCAGTCAAACAAAAGACAGGCATAGGAGCTGAATATTTACATTAGGTAGATACACTCCTTGGAAAGACCAATCATGGGAGAATAGAAGGGCTATATATTCCCAGGGAAACAGCTTGAGGGGCTGGAGTTCATGAGATGGAAGGACACAGGGAAGAGGTAATTTCCTCAAATCATTGGAACCCAGTTAACAAAAACCTGAAATATTTGAGCTTTTCCTAACATTACAATTTCACAATAAGCTTGTTGTTGTTGTTGTTATGTGCTGTCAAGTCGGACCCGACTCATAATAAGCATATCACTCAAAAAGAAAGGCAGGGGAGAATCAAATTCATATAAGAAACTTATATGAGAGTAATACTAATCGTAGTGTAACCTGGGTACCATCTGCATCAGAATCATCCAAGGTATTTAGTAATAAAAACAAAAAAACTGTCTTTGATGGGGCCTGGGAATCTGAATTATTACAAGTTCCCAGACGATCCTTATGCACTCTGAAGTCTGAGAACCACTGACCCAGGCATTGGCTGTGGTCAATGTATCCATGAGCTCAGCCCCCTACGCCTATAGCTATACCTACAGCTACCAAATTGTATGGGCCAGTCTCACATTCAGAATGGTGATCCTTAGGTGAGGCATAGTCCTAAGCCATCAGATAAATATGAAATTATATCCATCTTAAGGTGTGGCCTTCACAAATAATGCAATTAAAAAATGGGCAGAAGACATGAATAGACACCAAAGAGGATATTCAGGCAGCCAACAAACATATGAAAAAATGCTCACAATCTTTAGCCATTAGAGAGATGCAAATCAAAACAATTAGATACCATCTTTCCCCAGCACTAGTACCAAAGTTCAACAAGACAGAAAATAACAAATTCTGGTGAGGATGCAGAGAGATTGGGACTCTCATACACTGGTGGCACTGTAAAATGGTATGACCACTGTGGAAAGCAGTATGGCAATTCCTTAAAAAGTT
>NW_006921631.1:9442108-9495522 GCF_000298275.1 Orycteropus afer afer | reverse complement strand
TACAGGGACATAGCTCAAGGGGCCGGAGTACATGGAGGGAAGGACACAGGGAAGAGGTAACTATGGGGAGGAAGTGGGAGGGGAGCTGTTGCATTGTGGGAAATTGTAGTCAATGTCATGAGACAAAATGTATGTGAACTGCTGTATGGGAAGTGAATTTGCTTTGTAAACTTTCACCCAAATCACAATTAAAAAAAAAAAAAAATCATGGCCTTCAGAATGAGGCAAACCCTGATTCAAATTCCAGTTCTGCTTCTTGCTAATCCCCTGGCAGGAGAAATACCACAATTACAAAGGTGGTTTTCCCAGGGCAAGTCTTATCCATTGCACTTCAGATGTGCTGACCCCTGTGATTTCCCCAAATGTGGGAAATTTGACTGCATAATTTGTGGTAGGCTCATCTGTCAGTTTTTCATACTGTGGTGGCTTGTGTGTTGCTATGATTCTGGAGGCTATGCCACCGGTATTTCAAATACCAGCAGAGTTACCCACAGTGGACAGGTTTCAGTGGATCTTCCAGACTAGGACAGACTGGGAAAGAAGGGGCTATCCACTTCTCATAGAATTGGCCAGTGAAAACCTTATGAATAACAGTGAAACACTGTCTGATATATTACTGGAAAACTATGAATAGCCCTGAAACATTGCCTGATATAGTACTGTGTGATGAGCCCCTCAAAGCAGAAGGCACTCAAAATACAACAGGGGAAGAGCTGCTTCTTCAAAGTAGAGTTGACCTTAATGCCATGGATGGAGTAAAGCATTCAGAACCTCCATTTTCTGGTGGGCCATGACTCAAAATGGAAAGAAACTGTTGCAAACATCCGTTAATAATTGGAACATGGAATGTACAAAGTAAGAATGCAGGAAAATTAGAAGCCATTAAAAATGAAGTGGAACACATAAAGATTGATATCCTATGCATTAGTGAGCTGCAATGGATGGGTTTTGGCCATTTTGAATCACACAATCATGTGATCTGCTATGCCAGGAATGACATGGCATTCATCATCAAAAAGAATGTTTCAAGATTGAACCTGAAGTACAATGCTGTCAGTGAGAGGATAATATTCACACACCTACAAGGAAGACCAGTTAATACTGCTATTATTCACATTTACACACTAACCACTAGAGCCAAGCTGAGTGTGGTAGTTAAGGTTATGTGCCAATTTGGCTGGGCCTCATTTTGAGTGGCTGGGCAGCTGGTTGATCAACAAAGATTTTTTTAAAAAAGATAAAGGACCAGAAAAAAAGATAAGTGCTTTGGGAGCGGGAAGATTCCTGGAGTAGGTTGCCCTCAGTCATGAATTGGCAGAAGCTGAAAGACCAAGGAAACAGGAAGCAGATCTGCCTCAGTATCAAAGGGTAGGACCATGGCCTCTGGAAGTGGAACCACCACAGCCTCCAAGGTTTCAAAGAGTCAGACTTTCATCAACTTGGTTCTGGAATGTGGGGCTGCTAATCCATGTGAGCCAGTGGGTTGGGGCCATAGCTGCTGCCCAAGAGTGCGAGGGCAGGGCTGCCATGCCCAAGAGACAGAGGAACAGGACCCACCAGGCTGAGAGGATGAGGTTGCTATTCAGATTGTCAAGGAAACTTGCACCACCCAATGAAGGAGATCTGTATAGATGTCAAGTTGACAAGGGGTAGAGTCATGGTACTTAAAGTTATGTTTCAACTTGGCTGGGCCTGGTTTTGAGTAGCTGGGCATCTGGTGGGTTTTTCCCCATGATGAGACATGTAATCAACTCCATGGTGAAATCTGTCACGAGCAACTGAGTAGCTGTTTTAAGGATGTAGTCTGCTTCCGGTATAAAAGCAGAAGCTTTTGAAAAGGTCTCTGCAGCTTTTGGCATGCTTGAATCCTGCATGTAACCAAATTGTCATTCAGCAGCCTGCCATGTCGTCTGCTGATATTGGGACTGTTAATGGACTTGAATCAGTGGTCTGTCATGTGGTTGGTAATGTTGGGACTGTGCCTTTTTACTTGTCGACCTTTGTCACCCTCAGCGGCCAGCAGCTACCTGAATGAAGAAAGCTTCCAATTTCAGTGGGCCAGAAGCAGGAGGCAGAGCTGAAGCACAAGGTCAAGGGACTTTCACTCAGGCCCTAGAGCCTGGCACTTTGAACAAGTTCAAACTCTGTTAAAGTCATCCATTTTGTGGTATTTCTATTACAGCAGCATTAGGGAACCAAAACAACAAGGAAGTTGAAGACTTTTTTTTACCAATTTCAGCAGTCTGCAATTGACAAAACATGCAATCAAGATATATTGATTATTACTGGTGATTGGAATGCAAAGTTGCGGGGGGGGGGGGGGGGGGGAAGAAGAATCACTGAAAGTAGGAAAATATGGCCTTGGTGATAGAAATGACACCAGAAATCACATAATAGAATTTTGCAAGATCAACAACTTATTCATTGCAAATACCTTTTTTTCAACAACATAAATGGCAGCTGTACACATGGGTATTGCCAGATGGAACATACAGGAATCAGATAGAATACATCTGTGGAAATAGACAATAGAGAAGCTCAATATCTCTAGCCAAAACAAGGCCATTAGTTGACTGTGGAACAGACCATCAACTTCTCAAATGCGAATTCAAGTTCAAGTTGAAGACAACCAAAACAAGTCCATGAGAGCCAAACTGTGACACTGATTATATCCCACCTGAATTTAGAGACCATCTAAGAATAAATTTCACACATTGAACACCAATGACTGAAAACCAGAGGAATTGTGGGATGACATCAAGAACATCATACATGGAGAAAGCAAAAGGTCATTAAAAAAACAGGAAAGGAAGAAAAGACCAAAATGGATGTCAGAAGAGACTCTGAAACTTGCTCTTGAACAGAGAGGAGCTAAAGCAAATGGAAGAAATGATGAGATAAAAGAGCTGAACAGAAGATTCCACAAAGCAGCTCAGGAAGACAAAGTCAATTATTATAATAAAATGTGCAAAGACGTGAAGTTAGAAAACCAAAAGGGAAGAACATGCTCAGCATTTCTCAAACTGAAAGAATGGAAGAAAAAAATCAAGCCTCAAGTTGTAATGTTGAAAGATTCTATGAGAAAAATATTGAATGATACAGGAAGCATCAAAAGAAAATGGAAAGAATGCACACAGTAACTGTACCAAAAAGAATTTGTCAATGTTTATCTATTTTAGAAGGGGCATATGCTCAAGAACTAATGGTACTGAAGAAAGAAGTCTAAGCTACACTGAAGAAATTGGCAAAGAACAAGGCTTCAGAAATTGACAGAATATCCACTGAGATGCTTCAACAAACGGATGCCATGCTGGAGGTACTTACTCATCTATGCCAAAAAATTTAGAAGACAGCTACCTGACCAACAGTTCTGGTTACCTAGTGCTGCTCTGACAGGAACATACCACAAATGGGTGGTTTGAACAAACAAGACTTTATTCTCTTACAGTTTTAGAGGCTAGTAGTGTGAGTTCACTGTGCCAGGATTTAGGGGCTTGGTGAAAGTCCCTTGACCTTGGGCTTTAGCTCTACCTCTTGCTCCCGGCCCACTGAAGCTAGAGGCTTCTCTTCACTCAGGTAGCTGCTGGCTGCTGAGGCTAAGAAATCTAAGGTCAACGAGTGAAAAGGCACAGTCCCAATATTACCAAACAACAGGGCAGGCCTTTAATTCAAGTCCAGAAAAAGTCCTAAAATCAGCAGGGCATGGCAGGCTGCTGAACAACAACTTGGCTACATAGAAGATTCAAAAAGCTGGAGACCTTCCTCAAAGCTGGAAGCAGACCACATCCCTAAAGCAGCTACTCAGTTGCTCCAGTAGATTCCACCATGTAGTTAATTACCAACCTCACCATGGGGAATAACTACATCCAACTGTGCAGCTACTCAACCAGGCCCAGCCAAGTTGACACACAAACTTAACTACCACACTAACTGACTGGAAGAGATCCATATTTGCACCCATATCAAAGACAGGTGATCCAACAGAATGTTCAAATTATCGAACAGTATCATTAATATCACATGCAGGTAAAATTTTGCTGAAGATAATTCAAAAATTGTTGCAGCAGTATATTGACAAGGAACTTCTAGAAATGCAAGCTGGATTCAGAAGAGGATGTGGAATGAGGGATATCATTGCTGATATCAGATGGGTCTTGGCTGAAAGCAAAGAATACCAGAAAGATGTTTACTTGTGTTATAGTGACGTTCCAAAAGCATTTAACTGTGTGGATCAAAACAAATTATGGATAACATTGAGAAGAGTGGGAATTCCAGAACACTTAATTGTGCTTATGAGGAACCTGTACATGGCCCAGGAGGTTGCCATTCGAACAGAACAAGGGGATACTGCATGGTTTAAAATCAGAAACGGAGTGTGTCAGGGTTATATCCTTTCACCACACTTATTCAATCTGTCTGCTGAGCAAATAATCCAAGAAGCTGGACTATATGAAGAAGAACACAGCACTCATTAACAATCTGTGATAAACGGATGGCACAACCTTGCTTACAGAAAGTGAAGAAGATTTGAAACACTTACTGATGAAGATTGAAGACTACTGTCTGCAGTATGGATTAACCTCAACTTAAAATGAAAATCCTCACAACAGGACCAATAAATGGTCAATTATGATAAATAGAGAAAAGATTGAAGTGTCAAAGATTTAATATTACGTGGACCCACAATCAATGCCCATTGAAGCAGCAATCAAGAAATCAGACATCTCGAGGACTTCCAGTAAGATGGTAGAATAGGCAGACAAGCTACACAGACCCTCTTCAACAAAGCAAAGAGAAACCAATTGACACAGATACAGATAATTCTGAAACCCAGAATTAATAATTCCTTTGAAAGGAAGGATACAGAAGTGGATTGAACACAAAGTAGTAGAAGAATCTGAACGAAAACCATGAATAAGGAGACAAACAGAGCTGTGGACTGTCAGCTATTCTGATGGCATGGATAGTTTAAATATTTCCAAGTGGTGTTAGGACCTGAGAATTAAGCTGAAAACAGGCCCTGCTCACCAAGGGCTGCATGGATGACTGCATTGGTGGCTGATGGGAAACAGCGAAGAATGAGACAAACTAAGCTGTGGAATTCCATTTTGAATGTTTACAAGCAGTGGCCCTTTGGATATTTAAAGTGACAGCATTCTTGTTCAGATTCCAGGGACCTAAAAATAAGCTCTACTTGCCAAGAACAGCACAGACAAATGGGAGGCTGACGACTGGAAAGGAGATAGGTGATAAGTGCATAAGGGCTGCCAATTAGCAAATAGTGGAGCACAGTACCCTGCTTACTCAGATATATCCAAAGAAAACAAAAATCTTGGGTGAGTCACTCCAACATACAATCATCAATTAAATATAAACATAAAAACATCATAATGCCTTGGAGACAACAGACCCTGGTGGCATGATGGTTAAGCGTTCAGCTGCTAACTGAAAGGTGTTCAGTTCAAACCCACCCAACTGCTCCACAGGACAAAGACCTGGCTATCTGCTTCTGTAAAAATTATAGCCTAGGAAACCATATGGGGCATTTCTACTTGGTCACATGGGGTCTCTGAGTTGGAATTGAGTCGATGGCACCTAACAACAATAATTGAATGGCAGGCATTGTGTTGTCTACTATGGACAGAACTTGGACTTGTGGGTCCAATATGGTGGTAGCCACTAGCTATTTATTTATACACAAAGAAGAAAAGATAAAGCAGTAGAAACAAGGGATCAGGATACAGACCCAGAAGACATCCCTGAGGAAGAAGCAGCATTGGAACTCCCTGATAAGGAATTCAAAAGAATTTTATTTAGGTACCTTCAATGGATTGAGAGGTAGATCAAGGAAAACAATGACAAAATTAAGGAAAACACAGACAAAACCCTAGAACATTTTCAGAAGAAAATATAAGACCAAAATGATAAAATAAATGAAAAATTATAGATGATACAAAATCTACAAATAGAAATGCAGAAGATTAATATTGTATTTTCAGAAATAGATAACACATTGAACAGGCAAATGAGTAGACTTGAATCAATGGAAGATAGAATTAGTGAGATTGAAGACAAAGCCCAATACTTCTTTGGAAATGGATCAATCAGAGAAAAGATCAAAACAAAATGAAGAAAGCCTAAGATTCATGTGGGATACCATCAAGAGGAATAACCTATGTGTAATCAGAATTGCAGAACAGGAAGACAAATAAAACCACAGAGAAAATTTTCAGAAGATTTGTTGGAAGAGAATTTCCCTGATATGATGAAAGATGAGAATATACTCATTCAAGAAGACCAATGAATCCCAAAAGGAAAGACCCCAAAAGAAAATCATTAAGACATATCATCATCAAATTCACCAAAACCAAAGATAAAGGAACAATCTCAAAAACAGTACAGGAAAAATGAAAAGTTACCTACAAAGGGCAACCAATAAGACTAAGCTCTGATTTCTCAGCAGAAATCATGCAGGCAAGAAGGCAATGGGATGGTATATATAAAACCCTGAGAGGAAAAATAATTTCCAACCAAGAATTATATACCTGGAAAAATTGTTCCTCAAAAATTAGGTGAAATTAGGACATTTCCAGATAAGCTTATCTCTAAAATTTATAGAAAACTCCAATACCTAACAAGAAAAAGACAAACAATACAATTAAAAAATGGGCAGAAGACATGAATAGACACTTCACCAAAGAGGATATTCAGGTGGCCCACAAACACATGGAGAAATGCTCACGATCATTAGCCATTACAGAGATGGAAATCAAAACAACAAGGAGATACCATGTGGCCCCAGCACTAATGGCAAAGTTCAACAAGACAGAAAATAAATGCTGGCAAGGATGTGGAGAGATTGGGAGTCTTGTACACTGCTGGCGGGACTGTCAAATGATACAACCACTGTGGAAAACAGTATAGAGATTCCTTAAAAAGTTGGAATTAGAAATACCATTTGATCCAGCAATCCCATTACTAGGTATATGTCCTAAGGAAGTGAGAGCCAGGACAAGAACAAATCTATGCATACCCATTTTCATCGCAGCACTATTTACAATAGCCAAAAGATGGAAACAACCTACATTCCCATCAACAAAAGAATGGATAACCAAACTATGGTACATACACAAAATGGAATACTATGCAACACTAAAGAGTAATGTAGAATCTGCAAAACACTGCATAATGTGAATGAACTTGGAGGACATTATGCTGAGTGAAATAAGTCAATCACAGAAGGACAAATATAATATTGGTTCATTATTGTAAAAAGTCAAGGGAAGGTTTACATATGGAAGGAAACTTTCTTTGCTGGTTACCAGGGGTGTGAGGGGAGGTGACAGAACTTTGCAGAAATAAAAAATAATAATAGATAAATAAAAAGAAATCAGACATTGTATTGCACTGGGCAAATCTGCTGCAAAAAACCTCTAACACTAAGGTGCACCTACCCCAAGCCATGGTATTTTCAATAGCCTCATAAGCATGTGAAAGCTGGACAATGAATAAAGAAGACCGAAAAAGAGCTGATGCTTTTAAGTTGTGATGTTAGGGAAGAATACTGAAAGTACCATGGACTGCCAGAAGAATGAACAAATCTGTCCTGGAACAAGTGCATTTGGAATGCTCCTTGGAAGCAAGAACGGCCAGATTTCATCTCCTGTACTTTGATCATGTTGTCAGAAGGGACCATTCCCTGGAGAAGGATATCATGTTTGGTAAAGTGCAACGTCAGGGGAAGACCCTCAACAAGACAGATTGACATGGTGCCTGCAACAATGGGCTCAAGCATAGCAAGGGTTGTGAGGATGGCACATGACCGGTCAGTGCTTCGTTCTGCTGTACATAGGGTTGTTATGAGTTGGAACCAATTCAACGGCACCTAACAACAACTAAAGCATGGGCTTCAGAATGAGGCAGACCCTGATTCAAATCCCAGTTCCACTTCTTACTAGTTGTGAGAGAGACTTCAGGCAAGTTACTTAAACCTCTGTTATGGATCCAATTGTATCCCTCAAAAAGATTTGTTGAAGTTCTAGCCCCTGGTACCTGTGAATTTGACAGGTTGGGAAATAGGTTCACTTCAGCAAACATGAGGTCATACTGGAGAAGGATGGGTCCTAATCCCATCTGAGTGGTATTCTTATAAAAAGAGGAGGGGCATAGAGAGACAGACAGAGGCAAGACAGCCATGTGACTGTGGAAGCTGGAGTGATGCTGCAGCTGCAAGCCAAGAATGGCTGGGGCAATCAGAAGCAGGAGAGATAAGAATCTTCCCCTAGAGCTCTCTGTGAGAACATAGCCCTGCCCACACCTGAATTCAGACAACTAGGCTTCAGGAAGATGAGAAAATAAATTTCTGTTCTTAGATGGCAACCCTCTGAACTTCAGACACCTCATCAGTGAAGTCCTCAGTGGGTTATTGGGAGGGGTATCAGGGAGAAGCCACTTCTTTCTCTCAGCTGCCTTCATTTGCTCACTTTTAAGACTGAACTTCTTAGAAGGATTCTTCCAATGCTGATTCTGGTTAAAGATCAGAAACTGGATGCCTCTTGTGGCCTTGACCAGCCAGGAGAAATTGCCTATAAGCATTTTATCTGTTTTGATTTGGCAGACTCTTCAGAACATTCTACAGACAACCATAGCCTCCAGGCACATGCATTTCTCTTTATGTGAAATACACATACACACACATACCCTTACACCTCTTCATTTTTGCAATTCATACTCATCCTTCAGCCTCCTGCTTAAGCATTACTTCTACTTCAAACCTTCCCAGATAACACATCCTGGCCCTACTTCATCCCAGACCCCACTGCCAATGACTGCTCACAGACCTGAACAAACTTCCTAAGTCTGATCTCACTGTATTACGATGATGGATCTTCTGATAACTCTCCCCCAAAGGACAGTAGATTCTCTAAGAAGCAATACTTATTAATCTTTGTGATTCCAATACTTAATATCAAGCCAAGTATATAGTAAATACTCCATAAATTTGTTAATATATTCCATATGTAAAATTGTTTTAAATGTTACAACTTATTCATACTGGCTTAGCATAGTTTCACAAGGCAGTTTCAGCCAGAGAGCAAAAAACAATAACATTGGTTTTGTTTTTTAAATCTCTGAATCAGAATTACTCCTTGTTCCCTTACCTTTTTCATCAGATTTGGCTCTGAATTACTGAATCCACCCTTATAAAAGATTTGCCACCATTCGGGGTATTAAGAAGACTGTCTCTGGCTTTAAAGGCAATTCAAGTCAATACAACCAGCACGGATCAAGCATAAAGCACTTTATTAATTGCTGTAATTCTAGAAAAAGAATACATCCAAAAGCACAGCAGCATTTCACTTCCCAAGATGCTGACATACTGACTAGATGACAGTCTCTTCCCTAGACCATCTTGCAATATCTTTTAATCATAGTTCTACTACAAGGAGCAAAAGCCACACTTGTATATATTAGCCCTACCTAAGCTTACCCTCTATGGCCCAACCTCAAATTGCCCCATTTCTGAACCTATTTGGGGTTCTTTCCCCACACACACCCCTTTTTTTTCATTGTGGTAAATATATAGGTAATAAAATATTAGCTATTTCTACAATCTTCACATGTATAGTTCAGTGACATTAATTAAGTTCAGCATGTTATGCAACCAACACCATTAACCTTTCCCAAGCCCTTTATGAGTTTTGAGTTACGAAAGTTCATGCCTTTTTTTCTGCCATTTGCTGTGCTTGAGTTTACCTTTTCATTTGAACCATTAATGATCACTTTCCAAAATTCTACTCAAGGCGTTTGTTGTTGTTGTTATTTGCCATCGAGTCGGCCCCGACTCATAGCGACCCCTCCTTGGGTTTCCAAGGCAGTATCACTACGGAAGTAGGATTGCCCAACCTTCCTTCCGAGGAGTGGCTGGTGGGTTTGAACTGCCAGCCTTCTGGTTAGCAGTCAAGTGCTTTAGCCACTATGCTACCACCATTAATCAAGTTGCTGTATGTGCTAGGCACTCTATTAGAGGTCTTACAGACATTATATCATTTTAGGGAGCATTGGTGGTTCAATGATGGAATTCTCACCTCTCATTTGGGAGACCTGAGTTTGATTCCTGGTCAGTGTACCTCATGCACAGTCACCATCCACCTATCATATGTCAATCCATATGTGTTGCTGTGATGCTCAACAGGTTCTAGTAAAAACAGACTAGGAAGAAAGGCCTGGTGATCTATTTTAAAAAATTAGCAATGAAAACCCTGTAAATCACAACCGTCAGATCCACAATCCATCATGAGGATGGCACAGGACCAGGCAGCATTGCATTCTGTTGTACAAGGGGTCACCATGTCTTGGAAGCTGACTCAGTGGCAACCAACAACAACATATACTTTTAAATCTCAAAAGACTCTATAATACAGGTACTATAAATATCCATATTTTATACAATTAATTTAATAAGCAATGTAGCCAGATATGATTTCAAATCCCTGCTTTTAGCCACCAAGATACTCAGATTGTCATGAGCTCATTAAATATTCACGTAATATACTGTGGAATAAGATATCATCCCATTTTATGGATGAGGAAATCAAGACTCTAAGAAGTCAGGGAACTTCTCTAACTTCAAATCATTTAAGCCAGTGCTCATGTCTCTATAGATCTGCTGGCAGTCATCTTGCCATCATGGGCAAAATCAAAACCAACTAGAAGGAGGGCATAGCTGACAGAAGGAGAGAGATGGACCCATGAGACACAGTCAAGTCTTACTAATTCATGGTCTTTTCATGTAATTAAATGTAATTTTTACTTTAATTAGCTTGTGTTGGCTTTTTAATGACTGCTTGCAACCCAAGGAGTTCTATCTGATACAAAGATTAATACCTGCAAGGCGAAGTTTTAAGATAATGTGGTCAGTTTTTTAAAAGTTTATATCCAAAGTTTATCCATCCAAATGAAGGTGGTACTTTTCAAAGTAGTCATCTCCTAAGCAAAATGAAATGGCAAGCAAGTAGACAACCAAAGGGAGAAAAACAAGGAAAAGATACCTTAGATTATTTATAGTATTGGTCAAACCCTTGCTAATATTTTGGAATGAATGATGCAGAACATTTTCAAATATAGTTACTTTGTGTTATAGAAAGAAGTAGCTCAAGGGACAGGAAAGAAAACTATTTGCTTCTACTCCTATTTCAAACTCTAGGTTTTTGCTGTCAATTAGCATCAAGGGAAGCCCATTCTGGACAATAGTATTTAACTGGTAATTAATCAGCTTCCTACCCTTGAACTAACAATCTTGAATCCTGAAGACAAAGTGCCATGTCACAGCAAAATCAGACCTGAAGTCCCCAGATTTTCAGACAAGTCATATGCCAGGGGCTACCTTTGGCCTCAGATTCTCCTGTTCTCAGCCCTGGCTCAGCTGAGACTCAGTGGCTTTTCTCTTGAGACAAGATCAGCAGTTCAGCTAAGGCAGCACATTTCCATACCCAGTTCATGACCCAAGGTTGGCACTGCTGCCCAGACTATTATGCCAGTGGAATTAAGTCACAAGACCACACTTACTGTAAGCTATGACATGGGAGAATATTGCAAAAATTAGAGCTATGTTATTTCTCTGCCTGTGAATAAAGGATATTAGTGGCTCTGGTGGCCTAGTGCCTAAGGCATTTTGACTGATAACCAGAAGGCTGGCAGTTCAAACCCACCAGCCACTCCTCGGAAGGAAGGTTGGGCAATCCACTTCCCTAGTGATATCACCGCGTAAACCCAATGAGGAGTCGCTATGAGTTAGATCCAACTCCACTCCACATCAGTGAGTGTTTTTGAGTGAGTGGCTCATTATGCAATTAAAGAAGCATCAGATTAGCACCAAGGAGAATTTCCTGGGTTAAAAAGAAAAGTGGTGTTCTGGTTACCTAGCACTGCTCTGACAAGAATATACCATAAGTGGGATGGCCTTAACAAACAGGAGTTTATTCTTACAATTTGGAGGCTTTAAGTCCAAGTTCAAAATGCCAAGCTCTAGGGGTTGGGTGAAAGACCCCTCAGCCTCGGGTTTTAGCTCTGCCTCCAGCTCCCGGCCCACTGGAACTAGAGGATTTTCTTCACTCAGACAGCTGCTGGCTGCTGAGGCTGCCAAGCCAAGGTTGACAAGGAACAAGGCACAGTCCCAATATTACCAAATCACATGGGCCATTAATTCAAGTCTATTGTAAGTCCCAAGGTTGGCAGAGCATGGCAAGCTGCTGAACAATGACACAGGTACATATAGGGTTCAAGGTGCCATACAAGCTAGAGACCATTCCCAAAGCTTCTCCTTATATACAGGAAGCAGACCACATCCTAAAGGCAGCTACTCAGCTGCTTGTGGTAGATCCCACCATGGAGTTGATTGCTAGTCTCATCATGGGGAATAACTACCAGCAGCTGCCCAGCCACTCAACCAGGCCCAGCCAAGTTGACACACAAACATAACTACCCCAAGTGGACTTCAGAAGTGAAGACCCTTAAAATGCAAATGTAAGGCTCTTTGGCTCAGACCTGGCTATGGGTTCCATTAACAGAACTGAGGAAACGAGGGAAAAACTTTTCCTTTGCTTATTGTTCAAATATAGTGCTCTTTTGCGTTGCAGAGCTTGGACTCAACACATTGCTAACCTCTCTTTTCCTACCTAAGCGCATATAAGAGAATGAAAACTTGAATTAACATCTTGGCTTTGCAACTCATCTAACATACATAAAGCTGGACCACTGTAGAGAGGGACTAAATCAAGAAAGGGCAAGCTGGTCCTCAAAGCAATCTGAAGAGCAATTGGAATCTTTGCTACAATTTCTCAAAAATACATCAAGGGAGCATTCCATTCATAATAAAAATAAAACTTCTCAAGATCCCCTTGCCCATCTCCCTCCTTCTCTCTCAGAGAACACAAATGTTGCTACCTGCTTCACGTCCCACATCCCACGAACATCTAAAAATTCTCTCTCAAGTCTCAGCCTGCATTTCCTGTCATCTCCCTTCTTGCTTCTTTTTCTGAAGTATTTCTCTGCCCTTGTGTGCCAACATAGCTCAATCATTTGGTCCTCCTCTCATCTCATTATCCAATTCCACTGAGCAAAAGCAATTGCCCATTAAAGAAGACTACTTCCTCTTCCAAAGCAGAGAAAAAGGAAAGGTTCTGAATGTGCTGTGCATGTGTTATATTTTTGTCTTTGTCACATTTGCTAATCAAAATATGTTGTTGTTGTTTTGCCGTCGAGTCAGACCCAACTCATAGTGACCCCTCCTTGGGTTTCCGAGGCGGTATCACTACGGAAGTAGATTGCCCAACCTTAATATAGACGTACTAACCAGAAGGCTAGCGGTTCAAACCCACCAGATACTCCTCGGAAGGAAGGTTGGGCACTCTACTTCTGTAGTGATACTGCCTCGGCAACCCAAGGAGGGGTCGCTATGAGCCGGGGCCGACTCGACGGCACACAACCACAACAATAACAACAAATACATGGAAGTCCATGAGTAGTGCTAATGGTCAACATACTCAGCTGCTAAACAAAAAGTTGGAGGTTCAAGTCCACCCAGAGGCAGCGGCATCACTAGAGGGATGCAGGGAGTACAAACTGCACTGGGTGACACTGTCAGAGAGGGTGATACCAAAATGCCTGTCTATAAAATTTGCATGCAATGTTTTAGCAGAAATTTATTATTTTTTATTAAAAATATCCCTGTAGTTAGCTATAACAACAAAAACATTTTCTGTAAACCCAGATTACATGTATCAATATATCTACCTATAAGGCTAAAACTATGCTAATTTATTTTTTTGAAACTTCTAATACATTCTGGTCAGAGCTGTCATTTCCCATTTACAATGATGCTTCAAGTCATGTGGTCGTTTATAAGCACTATAAGGATGTGCTTTTATTTTCATTACTGCCAGTGTTTTTTATAGTCACTGATTTTATCAAGGGAGCTTTGGTGGCATAGTGCCTAAGGCACTTGACTGCTAACCAGAAAGCTGGCAGTTCAAACCTACCAGCCACTCCTCAGAAGAAAGATTGGGCAACCTACTTCCGTAGAGATACCACCTTGGAAATCCAAGGGCGGGTTGCTCTGAGTTGAATCCACTCGACGGCAGTGAGTTTGGTTTTTTTGGTTGATTTTGTCAAATCTTCTGGTGTTTTAGCTACAACATTGTGGTAATTAGCATTTGTGAAACTACATCAATAACTTCCTTGAAGATGAAGTAGTAATTGAAGGAAAAGCAGGAGAAAAATAAAAAAAGGCTTCTGCTCAATTATTAATTATGTTGTAAGTAATAATATCGTAACTCAATGTAAAAGATTTTATAAAACATTTGTTGTTAGTATTCATATAGTCTAAGAAAACTGCATTTAAGCAATTTATAGCTTTATTTATCACATATTATTCTATGATTAAAATTTATAAGTATTACTTAGGATTCTATATGGTCTGGTACTGGAGGAGGTCCATGGAGGTGGGGGTGACACCATGAGCTGTAGCACTGGTGCCGCCAATTCTAGTGATGCCACTGCCCAGAGGTGCCTTGGAATAAAGGCCTGGAGATCTACTTCCCAAAAATCATCCATTGAGAACCTTATGGAGCATAGTTCTACTCTGACATATGTGGGGTCACCATAAGTTGGAATCGACTCAATGACAACTTATAACTGGTTGTGTTGTTGTTGTTGTTATTTGCCATCAAGTCGGCCCCAACTCATAGCGACCCCTCCTTGGGTTTCCGAGGCAATATCACTACGGAAGTAGGAATGCCCAACCTTCCTTCCGAGGAGTGGCTGGTGGGTTTGAACTGCCAGCCTTCTAGGTAGCAGTCAAGTGCCTTAGGCACTATGCTACCAGAGCTCCTCCCTTATAACTGGTATATAGTCTGAGATCAGAAGCCTGATAATCAGAATGCTCTCAGTTACTGCTGTGTAGCTTTGGGGCAATTAACCTAAACTATCTGGCTACAGTTCCTTTCTCTATAAAATGAGGTAACAATAATGCCTTCCTTACAAGGATTAGGCAATGACTGATTGAGAACACCTGTTGTCTCCTAAGGGGTACCATAAACAATAAAGTTCTCTATGAATATAATTCCCAATTCTGTTGGCTTATTTTGCATAGCCAAAGTACCATTTTCAATTCTTTACATTGGTTGTGAATATTAGATATCATCATTCCCCATCCTTATAGTAGGATTGATTGACTATTAGAAATACAATCTGTTTTCCAAATTGGTCATTCTTCACAGTCTTGTCCAGAAACCTGAAGATGAAATCATCTTTGCCTATGATTCTATCGATCCATTTTGGTATACTGTATAAAGTGGAATCCACAATCTTTAGAATGTCAATTCTAATTGAGTTTCTAATTCTCAGCCCCAGGCTCCACATAAAATTTCCAAACTTTAATTGACCACAGCACAAAACTTCCAACCAGACCCGCCTTTTTAGAAGATACTCAAGTGTCTCAAACTAATGCATTCTGGTTTGACCCTTGCTAAGAATTTACATTTCCACCCCAGAGGTACTGTATCCGAATTTACATTTTAACAAGGTCTCCAGGGATCCAATTCTGATTCAGTACCTCGGGTGGAAATGCAAATTCTTGGCAGGGGGTGGAACCAGAATGAAGTGGTTTGAAGCCTGGCTGGAAACCAAGACCGCCCCTTCAAGCCATCAGACACAGATTAAAAGAGGGCAGGAAATAAAGGTGGATAAAATAGAAAGGAAAGATAAGTAGAACCCAGGACTAAGGAAACAAAGAAGCATTAAGGAAAAGTCACTTGAGGCAAGCACTTACACAAAAATACTAGATCTATTCCTTCTAAAATAGAAAATGGAAAAATCATGAGCACATGTGGATCCACTGATTTCCAGTGAAAATGAAGCATTTTCCTGTAGGTTCCATGTGAGAAGGTGTCAATGTGAGTAAATCAGATACTGGGGAGAGGAAAATACAAAGTGATGTGTGAACTAACAGAAGGGTGGCATTTATAGTTAGAAGGAAGAATTGGATGCTCCCATAGCACCTGCTCAAGAACGGCAGCTGGTGATGGTTATCTTTTCCCATCCTCCCCTCTGGCAGGATTGAAGGGGCCTTGTTTTTAATGAGGATGTGACATCTACCTAGGAGCTCTGGTGCACAGTAGTTAATGCATTCAGCTGCTAACCAAAAGGTCAGCAGCGGTTCAAACCCACCAACTGCTCCACGGGAGAAAGATAAGGCAGCCTCCTTCCGTACAGAGCACAGCCATGGAAATCCTATGGGGTGGTTCTACTCTGTCCTACAGGGCTGTTATGAGTCGGAGTTGACTTGATGGTGGGGTGTTTTTGAGATTGACCTTGGTTCATGACTATTGCCTTGACCATTACTAGGTGGGCATGGGGGAGGATGAATAAGAAAAAATGGAGAGAAGCTGAAATTTCCCCCTTGAATTAGCCACATGACACCAACAGCAGCTTAAAAATAAACAAACAACAACAACAAAAAGGCAAACAAAATCTGGATTCCTTCCTAAAGGAGTCATTCAGGTCTGCTCGAAGGTGGTATGAAGCTAAGAGCTGCAAGTGCCCATATGCTCAAATTATAAGGTCTAAACTTAGCTTTGAAATTCAAATAAACATGACACTATAAGATATTTTCCACTGATTTGCCCCGTGAGTTCCACTGCATTATTCTTAACAAATGGGTCATCCACATGAGGCTAGAGAGAAAAATATCTTCAAAGGCCAGAGAAGGCCAAAGAAAGCGCAGGATAGAAGACTAAGCCATGGAAACTCCACACCTCAGTTTGGATTTCACAAGCAGGACAGATAGGCACCATCAAACTGGGCCCAGCGTCCTAGGTATGGCTTCTAATTCCCTAACCTGGTTTGATCTATGGGTCAAGGGAAAACCTGGAAATGTTATACAGTCACCAAGCAAGAGGATATTTCTGAGGGAACAGGGATGCATTCCCAAGACAAGCGACTTTCCCTTTTACCTTGATATCTACCAACTGTCAAAGGCATATTACTCACTTCTAAACATTGCCTCTGCAGAGGGTGTCTACTTTAAACATCTTAAGGATAAGCAGACTTAAGTGTTGAGATGTTTCAGGGAACTGCAAATTTTTCTCCAAATAGGAAAATTTAAAGGCTACCTGAAGAATCAAGTATCTGACAAAACCTTTTCATTGTAGACATTGACACTACTTAAAATTTACTTTTCTCAAAAGTAAGCTGTGTATTTTTACTATCTAGATGGGAGGTCAGGGCACTGATTCAATCTAAAGAGATGGTTAGTAAGGAAATATTTAGAAATTGCACAGAGCCCAACAGTAGTGTCAGTTATACATCCATTCATTTGATAAATATTCAACAAAATACCTACATAAAAAACAGCCATGTCACAAGACAAGCAAAATGAGGAACATGGAAATAATAAAGAAATATACCTTACTTTCAAGGAACGAACTTAAGGCTCTTATACAAATAACCACAACATAAGAGCTCTGGTGGCATAGTGCCTAAGGCACTTGACTGCTAAACAGAAGGCTGGCAGTTCAAACCCACCAGCCACTCCTCAGAAGAAAGATTGAGCAATCTACTTCTGTAGTGATACTGCCTTGGAAACTCAAGGAGGGGTCGCTTTGAGTCAGGACTCACTCAAAGGCAATGAGTTTCGTTTTGTTTTAAATTGTCTAAAAGAGGTACCGATAAAGTGTCATGCTCGTGTGAGTTCAGAGAAGGCTGAATTTATTTCTGGGGCAAGAGGTCAAGTAAAGCTTCACAGAGAAAATAGCATTTATGATGCCCTTTGAAAGATGGGTAGGATTTGGACCTGAAAGATGAAGGGAAAGTGCATCCAGGTGGAAGCATTGGCCTAAGGAATGGCTCTGAGGAAGCAAACACAAGAAACTAAACATTTTTTTTGTCCTGACTGGAAAATAGGTTTTAAGGGCATAATGTGAAGAGAGAAAAAAAAAAAAAAAAAGTTGGAGAAAATAAGTTAGAACCATTTCACAGATGACCTTCAATAAGAATTTAGAATTTATCTTGTAAACAACAAAGAGCCATTGAAGGTTTCTGAGATGGAGAGTGGCATGGTGAGACTTTAAAATGATTAATTAGGGAAGGTAGATTAGAGGAGTATGAGACCAGAGGCAAGAAGAAAAATCAGGATAGAAATACAATGGTAGGTAACAAGCAAAGAACTGAGGGATCAGAGAAGGCATGAAGAGGAAGAGGTAGATGAGAGAAATGTCAAATTAAGGTCAACAGGATTTGGTCATTGTGGTCATGTGGGACAGGACATCAAAGGTCATCCTGAGCTTTGTATTCTGGATGTCTGAGAAGACAATAGTATTATCAACAGAAAAGGAATTTAGAAAGTAAAGATGCTTATGGAACACCCAAATGTTTATGTTTAGCCATCAGCTGGAAATGTGGGGTTGGTGTCAGAAGACACAGAAGTAAAATTTAAAAGGTTCCTTTCGGTCTTTGTCCTACTTCACCTCTCTGAGATATTGTTGCCATTGCCCCCTGGAAATTCTCCTCTTGGATTTCTGGATAATACCCTTACCTTGTTTTCTTCCTTCTTCCGTGGTAATTCCTTCCTACTCTTCATGGCCTCCTCTCCTGCTACCTGTCCCACAGATGGTTTTGTTCCCCCAGGGCTCCAGCCCCAGTCCTTTTCTCTTCTCTTTTTACATCCTGTCCCGGAAGGTCTCTGTACCCACTGCTTCAGTTACCACCTCCATGCAGATGGCTCTTAAAGAATGCAGTGGTTAAGAAAGCATGCTTTGGTTCAGGCTGGGTTCAATCTCAGCTCTACCGCTTGCTGGCCATGTTACTTTGATTAAGGCATGTTCCTTGATCTTTCTCATCTGTAAAATGTGACTATAGGATTGTTAAGAGAATTTAACATGAGGATTAATACAGGATCTGGCATATAGTAGGTCCTCAGTAAATAGTCATTATTATTAATCAAAATCTGTAACTGGAAAACTAGGTCTGCCTCCTGATGGCCGTATCAGTCAGCTTTTGCCTGAGCAGGTTCTCTTCAAATCCCAAATTGAACTCCCTGTCTTTCTCACCCTCCCACATCCCTGCCCTCCTCTCAATTCCAAACATTCACGCAATCATCCAAGTTAGAATATTGGGTAATCATCTTTTATTCCTCCCTTCCTCTATCCTCAACATCCATCTGCCACAAGATTCCATTTAGATAAAATTCCAAACAACTTCACATGGCATAACAGGCCCATCATTATATTAATCCTGCTTCTCTTTCCAAACCCATTTCCCACCGCTCCTTTCATTCCCCAATATACTCACATACTCTGTTCTACCTTCAGACCAATGCATTTGCCATTCCTCACAAACCCCAAGCAATCTAATATAAATATCTTTGCACATGACTTTCCTCTGCCTGGAATATTCTTCTTCCAACTTCCCACCTCAATCTGGATAATTCTTTTCTGCTTTTAAAGATTCAGCTCCTATCACCCCAACCCAGCCTCCCATGAACCCTTTCCTGGCTGCCAGTGGGCATCTGGATGTCTTTTTCTCTGCTTTTCTAACACTATGCATACTCCTTTTATAAGGCACTCTAGTAGGCCTGTAGTTATGTTTGTGTGTCAGCTTGGCTGGGCCTGGATGAGTGGCTGGGCAGCTGTGGTAGTTATTCCCCATGATGAGACTGACAGTCAACTCCATGGTGGGATCCACCATAAACAGCTTTTGGGTATGTGGTCTGCTTCCTGTATATAAGCAGCAGCTTTGGGAATGGTCTCTAGTCTATGGCACGCTTGAACCCTGAATGTAGCAGCCTGCTATGCTCTGCCAACCTTGGGACATACAACAGACTTAAGTAAATGGCCTGCTCTGTGGTTTGATAACATCGGGACTGTGTCTTTTCACTTGTCAACCTTGAGTTTGTCACTCTCAGCAGTCAGCAGCTGCCTGAGTGAAGAAAAGCCTCTAGCTCCAGTGGGCTGGACGCAGGAGGCAGAGTTGGACCCCAAGGTTGAGGGGCTTTCACCCAGCCCCTAGAGCCTGGCACTTTGAACTTGGATTTAAAGCCTTCAAATTGTAAGAATAAACTCCTGTTTGTTAAGGCCATCCCATTTGTGGTGTATTCCTGTCAGAGTGACACTAGGTAACCAGAACAAGGCCAATGGCAAAGCTCTTGGCTGCTAACCAAAAAGTCAGCAGTTCAAACCCATCATCCACAGGAGAAAAGACCTGGCAATCTGCTCCTGTAAAGATTACAGCCTAGGAAGCCCTATGGCTTTTCTACTCTGTCATATAAGGTCACTATGAGTTGAAATCAACTTGGTGACACACAGCAACAACAACTCCTATTATAACACTTAACCACATTAGAATCATTGATTTGCTTGTCTCTCTCCTCCAGTGAAATGTAAGGTGCTTACAAGCAATGACCATTTTGTATTCGTTGCTCAACCACCTTTTCTCCCCAACATCTGGCACTATACTTGGCATATAACCAAACAAAAACCCACTGCCATCCAGTCAACTCGGACTCATAGCGACCCTTCAGGACAGAGTAGGACTGCCCCATGGAGTTCCCAAGGCTGTAAATCTTTACAGAGGCAGACTGCTTCATCTTTTCCTATGGAGCACCTGGTGGGTTCGAACCACCAGTCTTTTGGTTAGCAGCCAAATGCTTTAACCACAGCACCACCAGAACTCCTCTTACTGTGGCGTATAGCAAGTACTTAAATTTTTTAATGTATAAATGACTGACTGAATAACCAAACCAAGAAAATCTTACATGTTTCCTTTAAAAAAATTTTTTTCCCCAGCCTGATTAATCATAGAATTCATGCGGTTCAATTTACAATTCAAAAATGTTTCTGGTTTAGTCTACCTTTCCACACCAATAACCAATGGTTGTCTATTCAATTTTTCCAAGATACATATTTTTTTAATCTTTTAAACCTAATGCATGGTTTTTCTGCATTCTCCATATATTAATTTCTTGATCCATACCAAAATGGACTCATCAAATGAAAAAAGGAAAGCTTGAAAGAGCTTTAAGTTTCCAAACATGATTAAACTCTAATTCAACTGGTTGAGTGATGTGCTGCCTCAAGATTATCATACAAAATGTCAACTGCCATTGTATTGGGGTTAGGGGACAGGGGACAAATACATAGCAAATTCCAGGTGATGAAATTTGAAAAACCCAGAACATTTTTTAAAAAACACATCCTTCTATTTCAAAGATGACAGGTCCCACTAAGAGGGGTTGACAGTAAGGAGCCACTTCCCAGTTTTTAAAATGAACGTATGAGATCTTCATGAGTCAGAATCAACTCTATGGTAACTGTTTTTACTGTTGTTTTTTTTAAAATAAGAAAATTATTCTTTGATGCCTATCAGCAGCCTCTGTTTGTAAAGGCTATTGCTGTTTTCATCGAGTCTCATAGGGTCAACCTTGCTAGCTTCCCATTCTCCGCACCTTAACCTTTGAGCATCTCCCGCTGGCAAACATTCTACCCTGCCATCACCCCCATGCACCCTGCCAGGAACCTACTCCTGATGCCTCACCCCTTAATAGCCACCTTGACTTGGGTCTCCCAAGTGCCAAAACAGACAGAAGCTCTATGTCCTGGGTTTCCTCAGCACTTTGGGGCTAACACTGCAGTCCAGTGCCCTAGACCCTTTGATGAAAAGTTCTCTTCCAGGTTAAGGGAATAAATAACTACAAGGGCCTGAAAAAGAAACTCTAAGAGGCACCAGCGGAAGGCTGGAGGCTCAAACCCATCAGCCACTCCTCAGAAGGAATGTTGGGCAATCTGCTTCTGTAGAGATACTACCTCAGAAACCTAAGGAGGGGGTTGCTATGAGTGAGTTTGGGTTTTTTGTTTTGTTTTGTTTTTTGTTTTTCGATGCACCAGCAGCAGATTGGTACCTTAGACAATGCTGCCACCCATCGGTCAAAAATAAAAGTACTGCTGGTCTCGAGTTTGGAACATTTTGCATGGATTTGGAATGAGCAAGCAGCTGAGCTGTTATCACCATTATGACCAGTGCTTCGACAGTTATATTTATATTTATAACACAATCACAAGTTCAGAAGGCCTATTATCAGGGGCTGCATCAGAAACTGAGGTTCTTGGAATGTAGAGTAGGAAATCAGTTCAGACTCTGGAAGAGTGGACACCATTGGTACCAAAGGTAGCAGAGGAGGAGAAAGACTGGTAAAGCTCTGATGAGAAAATGAATAGAGAAAGAGAAAGATAACAGCACTGGTAGACTGAGTGCTTCCTATATACCATGCTGACTGAACTAGGTATGTTCAGACAGGAATCTAATTGAATCCCAACTACAGCAAGATTAGCATTTTTGTCCCCATTATTAGAGTAAGATCCAAAGCCACCATCTGCCTGTTCTGTCCGTTGGTTGTACTGTGGCAGCTTGCATGCTACCATGATGCTGGAAGCTATGCCACCAGTATTTAAAATACCAGCAACATCCCCAAGGAGGACAGGGTTCAGTGGAATTTCCTGACTAAGACAAACTAGGAAGCAAGGCCTGTGATCTCCTGCTGACAATTAGCCTGTGAAAATTTTATGTTTCACAGAATATTGTCCAAGACTTCAACTCACTGATTTTGGACAATCATCAGGAAGGACTAATCACAAGGGACATCATGTTTGGTAAGGTGGAGGGGAAGTAAAGGCAAGGAAAAACACAATGGACTTAAACACAGTAGTGATTGTGAAGAGGGCACAGGTCTGAGCAATGTCTCATTCTGTTACACATGGTGTCACCATGAGTTGTAGCCAACTTGATAGCAACTAACAACAACAAGGTCCGAAGAGGTGCATAAACCCCACAAGGGGTGGGTTTGAACTCAAGTCTATGTGTCCTGTCCCCAAAATCCATTCTCATTCTACCAGACCAGAGCACACTTCTTAATGTTGCTTAAGTTTATAAGGTTATTTTGGTCACAATTTCCTGCTAGTGTGTTAAATAAAGGAAGTCAATGCTTTAGGTTTAAAGTATAAATTGCTAACAGAAGAATGTATATATGGGAAATTTGAGGACATGGTGTAAAAGTAATTGTGTTGTCAGAATCCATCTAACTTAAGGGTGGTAACTCAATCCAGTATCAGCCCAACTCTTATCCACATAAGGTGAAGGTCAGATATACTTTCACTCTCCAAACGTTTTACCAATTCTGGCACCAGCCATCCCTCCCATAGCACTGTCTACTTCTCTTCTGGGTTTAATAATTCGTTGCAATAGCCACACAGAGCTACCAAATTGTACTTACAGTGAAGTGGTTTATTAAGTAAGTAACAGAGCACAACTCAGAACCAGGATCAGGAAGCATGTAGGCAGTCTCCATTCATGAGTGCAAGACATCATCTTTCTGCCAAGATCCTCTCAACAAGGCAGTCCTCCTCTTGGCTCCCTCAGAACAGGCTCCTCTTGGCTGTGCCATCTGTCACCACCAGCCCTGCTGCTGGGACCCTTCTGGGCCTCTCACTGTCTTCAGTGTTAGAGTCTTTGACCCGTGTTATAGCTCTTGGAGGTTCCTAACCTCTTCTCTCTCTGCTGCTGCTGTTGCTTCTCCTTTCTTCCTGCTTCTTCCTTCCTACTTCTTTCTGTCTGGAAAAAAATTCTTCAGAGTTGGCTGCATATATACAGGGAGCTCTGGTTCGACTGCTTATCAACTTCAAGACGTGGCCCTCCCAGTGGGGGTCGGGGAGGAGGAACAAACTGACCAATCCCATCTGAGTAGGCCACAGATATTTCATTTGCATAGCAGACTATAATTACTGCATTTGCATAGTCTGTTGACTAATCCCTGAAAGACGCATACCAATCACAGGGCAGGCTACTGCCCAGGACTGGACAAAAAGAATCAAACCACAAGTTGTTTACAGTTTACCCAGGAAATGTCAATCAACTTGGACCAACGTAACAAACCTCCTGGGATAGAGAACTGGGGAAAAGGTAACTCCTCAGGATTTAAGGGAAAAGTCTCTCAAGGTTTTTCCAAAAAACCAAGGCAAAAGGGCACATAAAGGAACACATTACACCACACGTGGTTTCCTGTATACAGCAGAAACTCTTCCTTTTTCTTTCTCCGGCTCTATTTCCCTCACTTTTCTAAATTCATCTGCCAAACTACAGATATAGTAATAATTTAAAAGATGTGATGTCGATTCTGTAGCCACTAGTTACACGTGGCTGTTGAGCACTTGCAATGTGGCTGCTTCAAATTGAGATGTGCTGAACATGTAAAACATACACCAGATTTCTAAGTTTTCATACAAAAAATTAAAATATCTCACTATTTCTGTATCAATTATATGGTAGAGTGACGTTATTTCGGATATACATGTATGTTTATACACCTACCCCTCACTTATTGACTATCTCAATATCCAACATTTCACATTTATGATAATAGTGAAAAACCTACCATCCAACTATTTTGTGCGTTAACAACATACATCTGGTAGTAAAGAACATCACGGTTTGAGGGAAGAGAAGAGTAATGCTGGCAGTGATGGTTATGTGTCAATTTGTCTGGACCATGATTCTCAGAGGTTTGGCAGATATGTAATGATGTAATCTGGCAGTTATACAACGATGTAGTTACTCTCCATTTTGTGACCTGATGTGGTCACCCTCCATTTTCACATAATACTGATTTTGCATAATGACCTGGTCTTTGGAACCGAACCATGTCAATGAGTGAGGAGTAGTTGTATTAGGTTAAGTAAAATAATTATTAAAATTAATTCCACCTGTTTCTTTTTACTTTTCTAATGATACTACTAGGAGCTCTAGTGGTACAGTGGATAAGGCATTTGGCTGCTAATCAACAGTTCAAACCTACTACCTGTTCCGTGGGAGAAAGAGAGGTAATCTGCTTCCATAAAGATTTACAGCCTTGGAAACCCTCTGAGGCAGTTCTTCTCTTTCCTATAGGATCATTCTGAGTCAGAATCAATTTGATGACCCTGGGTTTTTTCTTCAATGGCTAGAAAATTTTAAACTATATATACGGTTACCACTCTATTTCTATTGGATTGCTCTGATTTAAAGACATGAAAACATGTTTTTGTAAACAGCGGCTTCTCCGACATTAGGACAAGATCACAGACATGAAACCAAAATCTATTTTCTCCCAGTTGACAGACAGAAAACTGCCACCTGAGGCTCAATTAAGACAGCAATAATTATTAACCGGGAGTTTCACGTTGTGAGGAAACTAATGAAGCTTGGCTTTTTCTGGTTGTACATCTTACAGCTGCCTGCCTTGTTCCCTAATTATGTCAAAGTTTCATTCTACAAATTACGTTTATAATAGTGTAATTTATATACTAGAAGCATGAGGCCTATTTGGCTTAATAACACACTTTACATTTCTTATATTAAAGAGGTTATTACTGCTCCACTCAGGCCTGTTTCAAAGAAAGACTATGGAATCATCTTAATGCTATCTTTTCAATTTCTTTAAACTAGATGGAAATATCATTATAACCTAAAAGGTGGTCACATCCTAAGATTAAATGAATTCAACTTTGAAGGGTTATTTCCAGGCTAGCACGTAGGTTTTTCTCATCTGATCAAAATCAGCCCTAGAAAAGTGGCCAGAAAGAAATCTCCAGGCCAAAAGACCTTTAAAGACAAGATGTGTTCAAGTTACTGTTGTTGTTGCTGTTAGGTGCCTTAGAGTCAATTTCAATTATATGACAGAGTAGAACTGTCTCATAGGGTTTTTTAAGGTCACAATGCATTGGAATCGCCTCAAGAGCACACAACAACAATAACAATCTTACCTACAGAGTCACTGTGTGGGTTCAAATGGTCAACCTTTAGATTAGCAACCAGGTGTTTAATTGTTGCACCACCAAGACACCTTAAATTTACTGTACACCAGGTACATCAATGACTTTTGAAGCTGGCAAACCATTGTTCAATGAAGTGACCCTCACAATGGTGATGACCTGGGACTAGACTATGTCAGTGAGGGTTATGAGAAAGTCCCCTGCCCACCCAATAATTCTGAAGCCCTGCTCTTGCCCCTTGGAATCAGGCTCCATGTCCATCATGATGCTGATTTTCCAAAAGGGAAGAGGACATACTGACTGCTTTATTAAGTTCATCTTCAAAAGCAGACTCTGACCCCCAACTCTGCAGAACACAACACACACCAAATTGAATACAAAAATAACCTTGGTCTGAGATCTCTTAGGAACCCATTTGAACAGTTTACAATGCAAATTCAACAGATATCTTCTGCCAGCTTTTTTCAATTTTCTGTGCTATGTGTGATATTTTCCATGGATGAGAGCAGAGATGTTTGGTTATAAATGATAGTCAGATGTTTACATAATTTTGCTGCTGAAACATGATAATTTCCAGAAGCCCCTTTTCTGTACCCAGTATCTTTTTGTGAGACCCACCACAAAGAAAATTAGTTTCACAAAAAGAATGGAAGAAGATCTGGAAATTAACCAGGAAACTAGACCCCTGCATGCCTCAAACAAAACAGAAAGTCATTAATAGGAAACAGGCCAGTTTTTAAAGGGTCATGGAAAGAATATACACAAAAACTGGCTATGTTTCAAAGTCAGTAACCTCCAACTTGTCAGGCAGGATTGTGGTTAATGCTGCAAAAGACATGTGCTGAAAGATTTCTAGGTGCCCTTAAATTCCTGGATTTCTAGGCCAGATATCATACCACATATGTGCAAAACAGAGAAGTCTGGTAAATTTTAAATGAGTCATGCTATACGTAAACATAATATATAAACTCTTAATTTATAAAATCAATACACTAGGAAATGGTCATTAATATTAAAAAGATACTAATTAAAAAAAATGTATATAAAATTTTCCCCATTTATATATTAAGTTAAATCACATGAAATTGACAGTGTTTGAATGCTTTTAGCCATATTAAAAATATAAAAATAAAAACATGGCCATTGAGTCAATTCCAACTTATAGCAAACTGTCCCATAGAGTTTCCAATGCTCTAAATCTTTAAAGAAGCAGACTGCCCCATCTTTTCCCCACAGAGCAGCTGATAGGTTTGAATCACCAAACTTTCTGTTAGCAGAAGAATGTTTAACCAATGTGTCACCAGGACTCCTCATAAAAATAAAAATTCTGATAATCTCATGGGATCAGCCCATATATTTCAGTAACAACACAGGTACTAGAAAAAAAAAAAAAAGCAAGCATTAGGATTTGCTACTAATTTCAAAATCACTATTTTCTTAAATAGTTCCCAATTGCAATTCAAACTCAACAGGAAAGTTTTCAAGATTGACCTACATAATATTGTGACATACTGCAACCCATTTTCAAAAGTACCACAAGATGTTGTTGTTGTTATGTGCCGTCGAGTCGGCCCCGACTCATAGCGACCCCTCCTTGGGTTTCCGAGGCAGTATCACTACGGAAGTAAGATTGCCCAACCTTCCTTCCGAGGAGTGGCTGGTGGGTTTGAACCGCCAGCCGTCTGGTTAGCAGGCAAGTGTCTTAGCCACTATGCTACCAGAGCTCCCACCACAAGATGTAGTCAGGACCATTAAGAATTTAATAAATTTAGCAATGTCTGAAATAATACCTTTATACTCCACATTTATATATTTTCAAATCACAGGCATTTAAATAAAAAGACTATTAAGTTATAGTCCCGAATCCTTTGTGACAATGAGACAAAGATGGAAGAGGGGTGGGAAGACATAAAAGGAAAGTGGAACTAATTTTAATTATCAGGATTTACAAATCTAAATGAGGACTGCTTTTCAAAGGAACCCTAATGACAACTATCTACCTAACTCAAGGTGACATTGCCACATTCCTCAAAATGCTTATGGAACTCCTCTTGTGGAACTGCCTTCAAAGCTATAGAAGACCAGAACATTCCTTAATAGCCACGTCTTCTTTTTCCTTTTAAATTCCAATCCTTTTAAATTCCAGTTTATTGCCCTGCTTGTTTAGCAAACTTGGTTCCAAATGCTTTTGGTTATTTGCTAAAACTCATACTTACATAAAAATAAAATAACCTAGTCTTGGGAAAGGGAATTTTTTCTACACTGAGGAGTTCAAGAATGCCTGGTGCCTTCTTCCCTTTCACCTTTCTGCTTATTCCCCATCTTCTCCATCAGCACCCTCTGCTCTCTGAGAAGAAAAACCAGGTCTCTGTTGTCTTTAAACCATGAAAATCAGGAATGGAATGGTGAGTAAGGACCTAAATTTTACCAACCCCAACCCTACTCTGAGTAACTTCAGTATATCCCTTTCCTTTTTCTGCATGTGTTCATGGATCTTAAAAGAGAAAGATAATGCTCATGGTTTATTCAGTTTTGAGTAGATCGCAAGGGCTCCATGATATAATCTATGTGAAAAGAAACACATCATATGCACCCAGATAACTAAATGTAAACGTCTAACAAGCATATACCTAACAAGCAGGGAAAACGTCTTTTTCATAGAAAAAAACAAGGGTAGGAAAGAGAGAGAAGCTGACTGCCAACATTTACAGATTTTACTTATTTTTTAAAAATTATATTGATCCATTAAAGTATTTTTATGTCCATGTCAAAGACAAGTGGACTTTTACTTTTAAGGATGACAAATAAGAGTAAGTCCTTTGAGGATAAAGAACAAAAGTTAGAGCTTCCCTCACTGACAGAAATGAGGCATGCGAGGCTAACCCATCACTCCTCGTTAGTCTAGAAAGGCTTCATGAAGGAATTGCCATTTGCATCCCTGGCATGCCCAGTATACACGTGGGACCCAGGAGGCAGCCAGACAGCAGATCTTTACCCGAGCTTCTATGGTTGCTGGGCAACAGGCTGCCTGTGAGCTGCTGCCACAGACTGCTGTGGTGAGGGCAAGTGCATTTCTAACTGGTAGGACCATAAACAGGTGTGGTATTTAACTTTGTGTGTCAACTTGGCTGGGCCTGGTTGAGTGGCTGGGCAGCTGGTGATAGTTATTCCCCACGATGAGACTGGCAATCAACTCCCCAGTGGGATCTACCACAAGCAGCTGAGTAGCTGCTTTAGCAATGTGGTCTTCTTCTTGTATATAAGCAGCAGCTTTGGGAATGGTCTCTAGCTTATGGCATGTTTGAACCCTGCATGTAGCTATGTCATTGTTCAGCAGCCTGCCATGCTCTGCCAACCTGAGTACTTTCAATGGCTTTGAATTAATGGCCTACTGTGTAGTTTGGTAACGTTGTACTGTGCCTTTTTACTTGTCAAACTTGGGCTTGTCAGCCTCAGCAGCCAGCAGCTGTCTGAGTGAAGAAAAGCCTCCAGCTTCAGTGGGCCTAGAGCAAGAGGCAGAGCTGAAGCCCAAGGCTGAGGGGCCTTCACCCAGCCCCTAGAGCCTGGCACTTTGAATGCAGACTTAAAGTCTCCAAACTGTAAGAGAATAAACTCCTGTTTGTTCAAGCATCCCATTTGTGGTATATCCTTATCAGAGCAGCACTATGTAACTGAAACAAGAGTTAATGTACTCGGCTGCTAACTGAAGGGGTAGAGGTTAGAGTCCACCCAGACATGCCTCAGGAGAAAGGCCTGGCAATCTAGTCATATGCCAAACATCCGTTTGGGCAACTTTCAACTGCATATACATCTGTGTTCCCATAAGTTTATAATAGAGTTAAGAAATCCCAATCAGAAAAAGGGGCATAGTGAGTGCAACAGCTTCCCACACAAAATAGGCGTAACTCATGTCTCTCGTATACAATGTGATTACACTGCCAAGTGTATAATGATACAGTATACTGTTTTGTTTGTTAACGTGCCATCAAGTCGTCTCTGACTTATAGTGACCTTATGCACAACAGAACAAAACACTGCCCAGTCCTGGGCCAGCCTCACAGTCCCTACTATATGTAAGCCCATCACTGCAACTACTGTGTCAATCCATCTCATTGAGGGCCTTCTCCTGTTTTGTTGACCCTCCACTTTACCAAGCATGATATCCTTCTCCAGAGAATTGTCCCTTCTGACAATATGACCAAAGTAGGTGAAATGAAGCCTGGCCATTCTCACTTCCAAGGAGCATTCCGGCTGCACTTCTTTCAAGACAGATTTGGTAGTCCTTTTAGCAGTCCGTGGTACTTCTGGCATTCTTTGCCAACACCACAGCTCAAAAGCATCAACCCTTCTTCAGTCTTCCTTCTTCATTGTCCAGCTCTCACATGCATATGAGGAGATTGAAATTATCATGGCTCGGGTCAGGAAAATCTTAGTCTTCAAGGAGATATCTTTGCTCTTCAGCACTTGAAAGAGGTCTTTTGCAACAGATTTGCCCAATTCAATACGTCTTTTGATGTCTTGACTGCGGCTTCCATTGACGTTGATTGTAGAATCAAGTAATATGAAGACTTTGACAATTTCAATCTTTTCTCCATTTATCGTGGTGCTGCTTATTGGTCCCATTGTGAGGATTTTTGTTTTCTTTATATTGAGGGGTAGTCCATACTGCATGCTGTAGTCTTTAATCTTCACCAGTAAGTGCTCCAAGATACCCTTACTTTCAGCAAGCAAAGTTGTGTCATCCACGTATCTCAGATTGTTAATGAGCCTTCCTCCAATCCTGAGGCCATGTTCTTCTTCATATAGTCCAGATTCTCTGATTATTTGCTCAGCACACAGATTGGATAAGTATGGTGAAAGGATACAACCCTGATGCACACCCTTCCTAATTTTAAACCATGCAGTATCATCTTGTTCTGTTTGAATCACAGCCTGTTAGTCTATGTACAGGTTCCTCATGAGTACAATTAAGTGTTCTGGAATTCTTATTCTTCTCAATGTCATCCACAATTTGTTATGATCCATACAATCGAATGCCTTTGTATAGTCAATAGAACACAAGTAAACATCTTTCTGGTATTCTTTGCCTTTAGCCAAGATCCACCTGACATCAGCAATGATATCCCTCATTCCACATCCTCTTCTGAATCCAGCTTGCATTTCTGGAAGTTCTCTCTCAATATACTGCTGCATCTGTTTTTGAATTATCTTCAGTAAGATTTTACTTGAGTGCTATATCAATGATATTGTTCGATAATTTCCACATTTGTGGGATCACCTCTCTTTGGAATGGGTAAAAATATGGACCTTTTCCAGTCAGTGGGCCAGGTAGCTGTCTTCCAAATCTCTTGGTATAGATGAGTGCCTCCAATGCACCATTTGTTTGTTGAAACATCTCAATGGGTATTCCTTCTGTTCCTAGAACCTTGTTTTTTGCCAATTCCTTCAGTGCAGCTTTGACTTCTTCCTTCAGTACCATTGGTTCTTGATCATATGCCACCTCCTGAGATGGATGATCATCTACCAACTCTTTTTGGCATAGTGACTCTATGTATTCCATCCATCTTTTTTTGATGCTTCCTAAATCATTCAACATATTGCCCATGAAATCTTTTAATATTGCAATTCAAGGCTTATTTTTTTCCTCAGTTCTTTCAGCTTGAGAAATGCCAAGTGTGTTCTTCTTTTTTAGTTTTCTAACTCCAGGTCTTTTCACATTTTATTATAATAATTGACTTATCTCTACTGGGCCTGTGGGCAGAACAGGTAAGGCAGGGCAGGGGACAGTCCCCAGGCAGCAGGGAGCAGCAGCAGACAGGGCCACCAGGAACAGATAGGGGGTAGCCCAGGAACTGAATGGAGTGGTTGGAACAGCTAAGGGAGATGAACTTGGCTATCGGTTTGTCATACTGTGGCGGCTTGCATGTTGCTGTGAAGTTGGAGGCTGTGTCAGCAGGGGTGATCATGATGGACCAATTTCGGTGGAGCTTCCAGACTAAGACAGACTTGGAAGAAGGAAGAGGCCATCCACTTCACAAAGAATTGGCCCGTGAAAACCTTATGAATAGTAGTGAAACACTGTCTGATATATTACTGGACAGTTTTATGAATAGCCCTGAAACATTGTCCGATACAGTGCCAGAAGATGAGTCCTTTAGGTTGGAAGGCACTCAAAATACAACTGGAGAAGAGCTGCCTGCTCAGAGTAGAACTGATCTTAATAATGTGGATAGAGTAAAGCCTCAAGATGAGAAGAAACAGCTGCAAACATCTATTGATAATCAGAACATGGAATGTATGAAGTATGAATCTAGGAAAATTGGAAGTTGTCAAAAATGAAACAAAATGCATGAAGATTGATATCTTTGGTATTAGTGAGCTGAAATGGACTGGTTTTGGCCATTTTTAATCAGACAATCATATGATCAACTACGCCAGGAATGACAAATTGAAGAGGAATGGTGTGGCATTCATTATTGCAAAGAATGTTTCAGGTGCTATCCTGAAGTACAATTCAGTCAGTGATAGAATAACATCCATACACCTACAAGGAAAGCCAGTTATTACTACTATTATTCAAATATACACATCAACCACCAAAGCCAAAGATGAGGAAATTGAAGATTTTTACCAACTTCTGCAGTCTGAAATTGACCAAACATGCAATCAAGATGTGTTGATTTTCACTGGTGACTGGAATGCAAAAGTTGGACACAAAGAAGAATGACCAGTAGTTGGAAAATTTGGTCTTGGAGATAAAATAATGCTGGAGATAGCAAGATAGAATTTTGTAAGACCAATGACTTACTCATTGCAAATATCTTTTTTCAACAACATAAACAGCAGCTATACATGTGGACTTCACCAAATGGAATAAGCAGGAATCAGATTGACTACATCTGTGGCAAGAGGCAATGGAAAAGCTCAACATCTTCAGCTAAAACAAGGCTAGAAGCTGATTGTGGAACAGACCATCAACTGCTCATTTGCAAGTTCAAGTTGAAGTTGAAGATAATTAAAACAAGTCCATGAGAGCCAAAATATAACCTTGATTATATCCCACCTGAATTTAGATACCTTCTAAGGAATAGATTTGATGCACTGAACACTGATGACTGAAAACCAGAGGAATTGTGGATGTCATCAAGAACATCATCCATGAAGAAAGCAAAATGTCATTAAAAAGACAGCAAAGGAAGAAAAGACCAAAATGGATGTCAGAAGAAACTCTAAAACTTGCCCTGAACAGAGAGTAGCTAAAGCAAAGGGAAGAAATGACCAGATAAAAGATCTGAACAGAAGATTTCAAAGAGCAGCATGAGAAGGCAAAGTCAATTATTATAATGAAATGTGCAAAGACATGGAGTTGGAAAGCCAAAGGGAAGAACACACTCAGCATTGCTCAAGCTGAAAGAACTGAAGAGGAAATTTAAGCCTCAAGTTGCAATATTGAAAGATTCTATAGACAATATATTGAATGATGCAGGAAACATCAAAAGATGGAAGGAATACACAGAGTCACTGTACCAAAATGAATTGGTTGATGCTCATCCATTTCAGGAGGTGGCATTTGATCAGCAACCAATGGTATTGAAGGGAGAAGTGGAAGCTGCACTGAGGGACATGGCAAAAACAAGGCTCCAGGAATTGACAGGATACCCATTGAGATGTTTCAATAAATGCATTTTACATTAGAGGCACTCACTTGGCTATTCCAAGAGATTTGGAAGACAACTACCTGGCCAACTGACTGGAAAAGATCCATATTGCTACCCATTGCAAAGAAAGATGATCCCACAGAACATGGAAATTATCGAACAAAATCATTAATATTGCATGCAAGCAAAATCTTACTGAAGATAATTCAAAAGTGAATGTAGCAATGTATTAATAGAGAACTTCCAGAATTGCAAGCTGGATTCAGAAGAGGACATGGAACGAGGGATATCATTGCTGATGTCAGATGGATCTTGGCTCAAAGCAGGGAATATTAGAAGGATGTTTCTTGTGTTTTATTGACTATGCAAAGACATTGGATTGTGTGGATTATAACAAATTGTGGATAACATTGAGAAGAATGGGAATTCCAGAACATTTAATTGTGCTCATGAGGAACTTGTACATAGACCAGGAGGCTGCCATTCAAACAGAACAAGGACATACTGTATGGTTTAAAATCAAGAAGGGAGTGTGTCATGGTTGTATCCTTTCACCACACTTACTCAATCTGTATGCTGAGCAAATAATCTGAGAAGCTGGACTATATGAAGAAGAATGTAGCATCAGGATTGTAGGAAGACTCATTAACAACAGACAACACAACTTTGCTCACTGAAAGTGAGGATGACTTGAGACAGTTATTGATGAGGATTGAAGACTACAATCTGCAGTATGAATTATACCTCAATATAAAGAAAACAAAAATCTTCACAATGGGACCAAAAAACAGCATCACAATAAATGGAGAAAAGATTGAAGTTGTCAAAGACTTTATATTACTTGGTTCTACAATCAACACCAATGGAAGCACCAGTCAAGATATCAGATGTCATATAGCATTAGGCAAATCTGCTGCAAAGGATCTCTTTCAAGTGCTGAAGAGCAAAGATATCTCCTCGAAGACTAAGGTGCACTTAACACAAGCCATGGTATTATCAATTGCCTCATATGCATGTGAAAGCTGGACAATGAAAAAGGAAGACTGAAGAAAAGTTGATGCTTTTGAGTTGTGGTGTTGGTGAAGAGTGCTGAAAGTACCATGGACTGCTAAAAGAACCACCAAATCTGTCCTGCAAGAAGTAAAGCCAGAATGCTCCTTGGAAGTGAGAATGGCCAGACCTCATCTCACCTACTTTGGTCATGTTGTCAGAAAGACCATTCCCTGGATAAGGATATCATGCTTGTCAAAGTGGAGGGACAACGAAAAAGGGGAAGGCCCTCAATGAGATGGATTGACACAGTGGCTGCAAATGGTGGGCTCAGGTACAGCAAAGATTGTGAGGCTGGCACAGGACCAGACAGTGTTTTGTTCTGCTGTACATGAGGTCGCTATGAGCCAGAGACAACTCAATGGCACCTATCAATAATTGACTTTGTCTTCTCAAGCTGCTCTTTGAAATCTTCTGTTCAGCTCTTTTATCCTGTCAATTCTTCCATTTGCTTTAGCTACTCCCCATTCAAGGGCAAGTTTCAGAGTTTCTTCTGACATTCATTGTGGTCTTTTCTTCCTTTGCTGTCTTTTTAATAACCTTTTGCTTTCTTCATGGATGATGTTCTTGATGTCATCCCACAATTCCTCTGGTTTTCGGTCATTGGTACTCAATGCATCAAATCTGCTCTTCAGATGGTCTCTAAATTCAGATGGGGTATAATCAAGGTCATATTTTGGTTCTCATGGAGTTGTTTTAATTGTCTTCAGCTTCAACTTGCACTTACATATGAGCAGTTGATGGTCTGTTCCACAATCAGCTCCTGGCCTTGTTTTGGCTGAAGATATTGAGCTTCTCCATCACCTCTTGCCACAGATGTAGTCTGTTTTATTCCTGTGTACTCCGTCTGGCAAAGTCCACATGTACAGCCACCATTTATGTTGTTGAAAAAAAGTATATGCAATGAATAAGTTGTTGGTCTTGCAAAATTCTATCATGTAATATCCAGCATCATTACTATCACCAAGGTAATATTTTCCAACCACTGGAAATTCTTCTTTGTTTCCAACTTTTGCATTCCAATCACCAATGATAATTCACACATCCTGATTGTATATTTGGTCAATTTCAGACTGTAGAAGTTGGTAAAAATCTTCAATTTCCTCATCTTTGGCTTTGGTGGTTGGTCATAAATTTGAATAATAGTAGTATTAACTGGTCTTCCTCGTATGCATATGGATATTATCCTATCACTGACAGCACTGTACTTCAGGATAGATCTTGACACATTCTTTGTGATGATGAATGCCACACCATTCCTCTTAAATTTGTCATTCCCAGCATAGTAGACCATATGATTGTCTGATTCAAAATAGCCAAAACCAGTCCATTTCAGCCATTAATGCCTAGGATATTGATCTTTATGCATTCTGTTTCATTTTTTACAACTTCCAACTTTCTTAGATTCATACTTCATACATTCCATGTTGTGATTATCAATGGATGTTTGCAGCTGTTTCTTCTCATCTTGAGACATGCCACATCAGCAAATGGGGGTCCTGAAAGCTTTACTCCATCCACATTATTAAGATCAGCTCTACTCTGAGGAGGCAGCTCTTCTCCAGTCATATTTGGAGTGCTTTCTGACCTGAGGAGCTCATCTCCTGGCACTGTGTTGCACAATGTTTCAGGGCTATTCATAAAGTTTTCCAGTAATATATCAGACAGTGTTTCACTGCTATTCACAATGTTTACATTGGCCAATTCTTAGAGAAGTGGATGGCCTCTTCCTTCTTCTAAGTCTGTCTTAGTCTGGAATTTTTGCTGAAACCTGTCCACCATGGGTAATCCTGCTGGCATTTGAAACATCAGTGGCATAGCCTCCAGCCTCACAGCAACACTCAAGCTACCACAGTACAACAAACTGACAGAAAAGTTCATCTCCCTTAGTTGTTTCAAACGGCTCTGCTCATTTCCTGGTCTCCACTGCTCTGCTCGCTTACCTGGCCTGCCTCCAGGGCACATACCTCCTTATAGTTACTATAAACACCTATGTTACTGGCCAATGTATATACTGTACTATACTTTCTGTCTAAAAAATTTACCATATAATAGTGAATGCTTTGATTCATAGACAGCCGCATCTCATGGATTGCACATTCTAGAACATTGTAGTGTTATCTCTCTGCTTAATTTTCTTTCAAAAATATTACTGTGAAGTGCATCATGACTCCTAAACACAGCAAAATTGGTGCTAGAGATAGCAGCAGCAAGAGGCAAAGGAGAAGTATCAATTTGGAAGTGAAACAAAATTTGGAATTTAAACAATACAAAGATAGAAAATTAGTGAATGCTATGGCCCTCGATTTAGGTATGTTGCACTTAATAATCATGATGATACTCAAAAACAAAGAAAAAAATTCTCCAAGCTATTAAAAGATCAGCTCCACTGAAAGCTAAAAGGCTAATGAAAATGCATGAGGAATCTATATTAGATATTATGAAATTACAAAGGACATGGATTGAGGACCAAACATAAAAGTGAATCCTTCTCAGCATGTTGATAATCACTGCTAAGGCACAAAGCTTGTTCGAGATGCTTAAAGAAAAATAAGGACGAGACTATGATATGATGTTCACACAACATCCAAATCACACAGTCTCCTATTTCACAGAACATATCATGGATGTTAAGCAACACACTTCTGTGCTTCAGAAGAATCAGCCGTTGAATATCCCAAGGAGTACAATTCTGCTCTGAAACACATGAGATTGCCATGAGTCTGAATAGACACTTTGGGGAAATGATTCTGGTTAGGACTGATTTATAAAAGTATGCAGAGGCTACCCAATGACCTCAGCCCTCTCTAAAGTGCTCTCCAAGATGTACCCATCAGATGCTGACAAGAAAGCCCAAAGCTGAGTGGTCAGATTCTCAGGGAGGGTGGAGTTGGAGAACAGAAACTTGAGGGAAATCAGAGCTATTTTTCACACACCTTGTGAAATGCAGTAGTTTGTAACTTATGTCCAATATTCCAGTTAGAGGAAGGCCTGGGACCCTAACTCAAGGGTTTCTGTGAGGTGAGGAGGATAGTTTCAGAGGAACCATCAGAAGTTAGCATGCCCTGGATGCATGCAGGGATGTAGAAAGGATGTATGAAGGCCATTCCTTCTTGTCTGAGATCTCGCGTGCCAGGTAGTGGCAGAGCCTGGGGTTCTGGGCACCATCTGAACAGTATCTGGTAAACCTGCTACAGGAGTTGACTGACTCACCAACTCTCGGGTTTGCCTAGCTAGGAAGAAAAGCAAAATAACCCTGTAATAACACTAATTGCCCCTGAGAGGGGATAGTTGCTGCAGGCCATGTGAAAATCTGTAATTGGATAAGCCCGGGAAAGGCTGGGCCATGTAGGTTAAAGCGAAGCTTCGAATTGAAGAAGGAAGTTTTTTTCAGGGGAAGAGAATGCTGTAAGCAAAAAAAAAAAAAAAAAAGTGAATAAAATGAAGTGAATGATATTCTGCCAGCCCCATTAGGCATATTCTGCTGGCAGGGACTAGGTTTCAGGACAAAGGACAAAGACGATGAAAGATAACAAAAAGGGAAGAGGAGGGAAATATTTAAAGTCTAGAAGAAGAAAGGGAACAGTGAGCCAGTGAAAAAACAAATTTTTTTTTAATGAAAATTCTCTAAGCTTCTGCCCTTTAGGTAGAACGACCATATTTTCTGGTCCACTATCAAGATACATGACAGAAAAGCTGCTGTACTTGTGGGGAAAGTTGGGAAAGACTTAAATTAGTCCAACTCCTAAAAATCCAGGATGTATGTTTGTCAGTCTTATGATTGATTCAACTCATAGTTGCAGAGGGCTGAATCTGGCTGAGGAAGGATTCAAGGATACCTGGGTGACTCTGTAAGAATTCAGCAACCAACCAATACTCAGATTTCAGAAATCTTCAGAACAAGTCCCAGAATATCATCAGTTTTTTATCAGAATTAGTTTAGATTCACTTTAAGTTGTTTCCATCAAATATGTATGGAGTTGTACTTCTAATCCATACAGACTTTGTCCCTTTTCTGAAATTTAAAGAAAAGCATTCTTTTTCAGAAAGGAATAATAATGATCATTTTTTAAAGCCATACATCTGTAATATCTTTTTTTTCCAAATCATTGTGTTTTAGCTCAACCCCTTCTGTTATGGATTGAATTGTGTCCCTCAAATATATGTGTTGTAAATCCTAAACTCTATGCATGTGCTTAAGGACCTCTGATGATGTAGTGGTTAAGGCATTTGGCTGCTAACCAAAAGGTCAGTGGTTTGAACCCACTAGCCACTCCACAAAAGAAAGATGAGGCAGTCTGCTTCTGTAAAGATTTATAGCCTTGGAAACCCAATGGGGATCACTATGAGTTGGAATTGACTTGATGGCAGTGAGTTTCTTGAGTTTATACTTCTGGTTAAGGAGCTGTGGTATCATATGGTTAAAGCATTCAGCTGCTAACCAAAAGGTTAATAGGTGGAACCCACCAGCTGCTCCACAGGAGAAAGACAAGACAGTCTGCTTCCATAAAGATTTACAGCCTTGGAGATCATATGGAGCAGCTCTACTCTGTCCTGAAATGGTCACTATGAATCGGAATCAACTCTATGGCAGTGAGTTTGCTTTGGTTTTTTGTGCCTGTGGTTAATATCTCATTTGGGAATGGGTTATCTTTGTTATGTTAATGAAATTGGATTAGTGTAGGGTGTTCTTGAGTCAATCTCTTTTGAGATATAAGAGATTAAACAAGCAAGCTTGTGAGCAGACATGGCATAAGATGGATGCCAAGACTCATGCAGATTGCCAAGGAACCAAACAAGCTGAAAAGACAAGGACTATTCTCCAGAGCTGACAAAGACAGGCAGCCTTCCTCTAGAGTCAGCTCCCTGAATTCTGACTTCTAGCTTCCTAAGCTGTGAGAAAATAAATTTATGTTTGACCTAAATGTCCATCAACAGAGGAATAGATCAATAAACTATGGAATACTACACAATGTTAAAGAAAATGATGATTCTGTGAAACATCTCATGATATCGATAAAATTAGAGGACTTTATGTAAATGAAATTAGTCTATCACAAAAGGACAAATATTGTATGAGACCATTGTATAAAGTTAAGAAAAAGGTTTCAGACAAAAAGAAATATTATTTGATGATTATCAGGGGTTGGAGGGGGAGGGAGGGTAAGCCACTAACTGGAGGGTAGACACATATTACATTGGATGAAGGGAAAGGCAAAAATAAATAAATAAATTTCTGCTTGTTGAACCCATCCCACCATTCATCTGTCACTTTGTCACACTGTTGTTTGTGTGTTGTGATGCTGGAAGCTATGCCACTGCTATTTCAAACGTCAGCAGGCCACCCCTAGTGGACAGGTTTCAATGGAGTTTTCAGACTAAGACAGGCTAGGAAGAAAGACCTGGAGATCTATCTTTTAAAAAATTGTAACAAACACATGAAAAAATGTTCATGATCATTAGCCGTTAGAGAAATGCAAGTCAAAACAACAGTGAGATATCATCTCACCAAGCCTAATAGCTAAGTTCAATGAGAAAGAAAATAACAAATGCTGTCAAGGATGTGGAGACATTGGAACTCTCAAACACTGCTGGTAGGACTATAAAATTATACAATCTCTGTGGAAAGCAGTATGGTGACTCCTTAAAAAGTTGAAATTAGAAATATCATTTGATTCAGCAATCCCATTACTAGGTATATATCCTACAGAAGTAAGACCCAGGACAAGAACAGAAGTATGTACACCCATGTTCATAGCATCACTATTTACAATAGCAAAAAACTGGAAACAACCTAGGTGACCATGAACAGAAGAATGGATAACCAAACTATGGTGCATACACAATGGAATATTATGCAGCACTAAAGAATAATGTAGAATCTGCAAAACACTGCATAACATGGATAAACTTGGAGGACATTATGCTGAATGAAACACATCAAACACAGAAGGACAAATATTGTATTCGTTCATTATTGTAAAAAGTCAAGGAAAGGTTTATATATGGAAGGAAACTTTCTTTGTTAGTTACCAGGGGTGGGAAGAGAGGGAAGGGAACACTCCAAAAATAAATAAATAAATAAATGGCCAGTGAAAACCTTATGAATAGCAGTGGAACACTGTCTGGTATAGTGCCAGAAGATGCACCTCTCAGGTTGGAAGGGACTCAAAAATATGACTGGGGAAGAGCTGCCTCTTCAAAGTACAGTTGACATCAATGATGTAGATAGAATAAAGCTTTTGAGACCTTCGTTTGCTGAAGTGGCAAGATTCAAAATGAGAAGAAAATGCTGAAAACATCTGTTCATAATCACAGAATATATGAAGTAAGAATTTAGGAAAATTGGAAGTCATCAAAAAATGAAATGGAACACATAAAGATTGACATCCTCGGCATTAGTATAGTATAGTTGAAATACACTATAATTGGCCATTTTGAATCAGACAATTATGTGGTCTATTGTGATGAGAATGACAAATTGAAAAGGAATGATATTGTATTTATTGTCAAAAAGAACATTTCAAGATTTATCCTGAAGCACAACACTGTCAATGATAGGGAGCTCTGGTAGCATAGTGCCTAAGGCAGTTGACTGCTAACCAGAAGGCTGGTGGTTCAAACCCACCAACTACTCCTCGGAAGGAAGGTTAGGCAATCTATTTCCATTGTGCTACCACCTCGGAAGCCCAAGGAGGGGTCACTATGAATCAAGTCTGACTCGACGGCATACAATAATAAGACAAGGAAGACTAGTTAATACAACTGTCATTCAAATTTCCTCATTGTGGTAGTTAAGTTGTTGTCAACTTGGCTAGGCTTGGTCAAGTGGTTGGGCAACTGGATGTAGTTATTCCCCATGGTGAGATTGGTGATTAACTCCATGGTAGAATCTACTGGAGGAACTGAGTAGCTGCTTTAGGGATGTGGGCTGTTTCTATTATATAAGAAGCAACTTTGAGGAAAGTCTCCAGCTGATGGCATGCTTGAACCCTGCATATAGCCAAGTCGTTGTTCAGCAGCCTGCCATGTTGCCCAGCTGATCTTGGGACTTTTAATGGACTTTAATTAACAGCCTGCTGTGTGGTTTGGTAGTATCAGGACTGTGCCTTTTCACTTGTCGACCTCGAGTTTGTTAGCCTCAGCAGCTGGCATCTACCTGAGTGAAGAGATGCCTCTAGCTTCAGGGGGCCAGGAATGGGAGGCAGAGCTGAAGCCCAAAGGACTTTGAACCAGCCCTAGAGCCCAGCACTTTGAACTTGGACTTCTAGCCTCCAAAAATTGTAAGAATAAATTCCTGTTTGTTAAAGTCACTCCATCTGTGGTATATTCCTGTCAGAGTGGCACTAGGTAACCAAAACACTCACCAATGCCTAAAGGTGAAGAAATTAAACATTTTTACCAACTTCTGCAGTCTTGAATTGATAAAACATGCAGTCAAAGTGCATTAATAATTACTGGGGATTGGAATGCAAAAGTTGGAAACAAAGAAGGATTGGTAGTTGGAAAATATGGCTTTAGTGACAGAAACAACACTGGGGATCTCATGATAGAATTTTACAAGACCAACCACCTATTCATCACAAATACATTTTTTTAGTAACCCAAATGGGTAATATACACATGGACCTTGTTGGATGGAATACACAGGCAGGAATCAAATTGACTACATCTGTGAAAAGTGATGATGAAGAAACTCAATAAAGTCAGTCAGAACAAGGCCAGGGACCAACTGCAGAACAGACATTCATTTGTTCATATGCAAGTTCAAGCTGAAGATGAAGAAAATTAAAACAAGTTCATGAGAGCCAAAATATGACCTGGAATATGTCCTACCTGAATTTAGAGACCGTCTGAAGAATAGATTTGATGCACTGAATACCAGATGTGTTGAGAAATGACATGAAGGACATCATACATCAAGAAAATAAAAGGTCATTAAAAAGACGGGAAAGAAAGGACCAAAATGGATGCAAGAAGAGATGCTGAAACGTTTTCTTGAACACAGAGTAGCTAAAGGCAATAGAAGAAATGAGGCATAAAAGAGCTAAACAGGAGAAAGGGTAACTCAAGAAGACAAAGTAAAGTATTATAATGAAATGTGCAAAGATCTGGAATTAGATATCAAAAAGGGAAGAACCCAATTGGCATTTCTCAAGTTGAAGAAATGAAGAAAAAATTCAAGCCTCAAATTGCAACATTAAAGGATTCTATGGGGGAGGAAATCCAGTAAGACGGTGGAATAGACAGACAAGCTACACAGACCCTCTTCAACAAAGAAAAGAGAAACCAGTTGACACATACAGAAGATAATCTTGGAGCCCTGAGCTTTGAAAGGAAGGATGCAGAAGTGGATTAAATACCAACTAGTAGAAGAACCTGAATGAAAATAGTGAATAAGGAGACAAACAGAGCTGCAGACCATCAGCTATCCTGATGGCACTGCCAGTTTGAATATTTACAAGTGGTGTTAGGACCTAGGCAGTAACCTAAAAACCAGCCCTGCTCACCTAGGGCTGCATGGACAACTGCACTGGTGGCTGACGACCAAAAAGGTAAACAACAAAGAAAGACAAACTGAGTTATGGACTGTCCAGAAGGTACAGTGATTCTAACTATTTACAAGAGGTGTGGCCATTTTGGACATTTAAAGTGACAGTGTTCAGATGCCAGCGACATAAGAATAGTGTCCACTTGCCAAAGACCACTGAACGATAACAACTGGAAAGATGCAATATTCCACTTGTTACTCTTATACCCCACACTCTCTTGGTGAATGGAGGTGTGGCTATCCCCTACCTCCAGCCATATTGAGGACTGGCAGGAATTCCATTCCAGTCTGTGTTCTCTACCTCCAGATTTGTTTTTTTGTTGTAGTTTTGTCTTTTGTTTGTTTGTTTTAAGATTATTCTTTTTTTTTTCCTTCCTTTTTATTTTCATTCTTTCTTTTTCCCTTCCTGGGTTCTAGTTTTTTGTTTTTCTCTCTTCCCTTTTTCTGGTTCCTATCTTTTTTATTTCTTTTGTTCTTCCCATCCCTTGTTTTGCTTTTTGCATTTTTCTCATTTGTTTCTTTACTACTCTTTTACTCTAGTTTTTTCTCTTGTTCCCCCCTCCCCAGATACTGTGCACGTTTTTTCTCTTTTTCTATTTATATTTATTTTGTCTTTTTAAAGTATTTCTTATAATTTATTATCTTTCCTTTTTTTTTTTTTTTATTATTATTGTTGTTGTTGTTTAACTGAGTGGTAGATAACAACCATGCCCATACACCCCAATGATACCCACACCTCCTGCAGCCCCACCTACTGAGTGAGGGCCACCACTTGCTTCTGTACCTACTGGCCAATAATAGATGACAGCCAATACAAGCCAAATGCCCCCTTAACTGCTTTTCACAAACAAGTAACAGAGAACTGTGCACACACTCTCATTCTCTATCTCACCCACCAAGAGACAGGTGGTGAGTGCATTAGTGCTGCCAACTAGTGAATAGAGGAACACAGTAGCCTGCTTACTCAGATATATCAAAACAAAGGGGAAAAAAATCTTGGGTGAATCAACCAACATACAGTCACCTAATAAATATAAATACAATGACATCACAATGTCTCAGAGACAACAAACCATCACAGTCCACACAAAGAAGATAAAGTGGTAGAAACAAGGGATCAGGATACAGACCCAAAAGACATCCCTGAAGAAGAAACAGCATTAGAACTCCCTGATAAGGAATTCAAAAGAATTATATTTAGGTATCTTCAATGAATGGAGAGAAAGATTGAGGTAAACCATGACAATATTAAGGAAAACAACTGGGAAGACAATACAAGAACAAAATGATGAAATAAATGAAAAATTAGAAATGACACAAAATCTACAGATAAAAATCTAGAAGATTAATACTAAAATTTCAAAAATAGATATTGAATGGGAAAAGGAGTAGAATCAAATCAATGGAGGACAGAATTAGTGAGACTGAAGATAAATATCTCACTGCTACTTTGGTAAGGGATCAATCAGAAAAAAAGATCAAAACAAAATGAAGAAAACCTGAGATTCATCAAGAGGAATAATCTACATATAACTGGAATTTCAGAACAGGAAGAGACAGATAGAACCACAGAAAAAATTGTCAAAGATTTGTTGGAAGAAAAATTTTCTGATATGAATAAAGATGAGAAAAATATTCATTCAAGAAGTTCAATGAACCTCAAACAAGATAGAACCCAAAAGAAAATCAGCAAGACATACCATCATCGAATTCACCAAAGCCAAAGATAAAGAAAGAATCTCAAAAGCAGTACAGGAAAAATGAAAAGTTACCTACAAAGGGTAACCAATAAGACTAAGTTCTTATTTCTCAGCAGAAACCATGAAGATGAGAAGGCTATGGGATGAAATATATAAAATCCTGAAAGAAAAAAATTTTCCAAACAAAAATTATATACCTAGCAAAACTGTCTCTCAAATATGGTGGTGAAATTAGGACATTTCCAGATAAACAGAAATTAAGGGAATTTGTTAAAACCAGACCACCCTTAAAAGAGATGCTAAAGGAGTCTCTTAGAGAACCAACAACACCAAACAATAACCAACCATTAAAACTCAATATAACATAACCCAGAAACCAACCCAGTTATGGAAGTATCGAGAGGAAAATAAGCTTACAAGACTGTAAAGAGTGACCAGAGGCATTGATTGGCAAATGAGGACAACTACAAACCAAAAAGAGGAAAAAAAATAGTGTAGTTACAGAACTTCTGAATGGTGAGGAAGTCAATAAAATTGTGAGATAGAACGGACTGTTCTAAACTTGGGAAGAAAACTATAAATTGCAGGGTAACCTAAAAGAAAAATAATAAACCTTCACATCAAAATAAAAAAGAAGACAAGCACAAATATTTAGCAAATACTAAAACAATAGCAATGAAGAAAATGATAACATGATTCATAAACAAAATGAACTCAGCACAGAAAATTATATGGAACAAAGAAATCAGCAACACCACAGAAAAAAACACATAACAAAATGACAGCAACAAATTCATACATGTTGATAACTACACTGAATGTCAATGGATTAATGCACCACTCAAGAGACAGAGAGTTGCAGACTAATTAAGAAAAAATAACCCATCAATATGCCCTTTATAAGAGACACACTTTAGAAAGAAAGACACAAATAGACTGAAATTCAATGGTTGGAAAAAGATATATTAAGCAAATGGCAACCATAAAAGAACAGGAGTGGCAATATTAATTTCTGATCAAATTGACTTTAAGACAAAACCACCATAATAGACAAGGAAGGACATTATATAATGATTAAAGGATCGATTGAACAAGAGGACATAACAATTAGAAATATCTATACACCCAATAAAAGAGCGCCAAAATACATAAAGCAGACTTCAACAGAATTGAAAAGACAAATAAATGACTCCACATTAATAACAAGAGACTTTAATACACAACTTTCGTTGAAAGATGGAACAACTGGAAAGAAACTCAACAAAGATGCAGAAGAAGTAAACAGTACAATTCACCAAATTTACCTTATAGACATCTACAGAGCACTTCACCCAACAACAGCACAATATACACTCTTTTCAGTGCACAAGGAACATTCTCCAGGATAGATCATATGTTAGGACACAAAGCAAACCTCAAAAAATTTAAAAACATTGAAATACTGAACAGCATCTTCTCAGATCACAATGCTATCAAATTAGAAATCAGCAATAGGAAGATCAATGGAAAAATAGCAAGCACGTGGAAACTGAATAACACCCTCCTTAAAAACAACTGGGTAATTGAAGAAATAAAAAATGAAATTAAAAAATTCCTTGAATCAAACAAGAATGAAAACACAACATACCAAAATCATTGGGACAGGCAAAAGCAGTAATCAGAGGCCAATTTATAGCAAAAAATGTAAACACCAAAAAAGAAGAAAGGGCCAAAATAAACACCTTAACCCAACATCTTCAACAATTAGAAAAAGAGCAGCAAAAAAGCCTATAATCACCAGAAGAAAAGAAATAATAAAGATTCTAGCAGAAATAGATGAAACCAAAAATAGAAAACAATAGAAAAAAATCAACAAAACCAGAAGTTGGTTCTTTGAAAACATTAATAAAACTACCAAGCTACTGGCAAACTTAACAAAGGGAAAGAAGGAGAAAATGCAAAAAACGTGAATAAGAAATGAAAGGAGTGACATCACAACAAAAACAATTGTAATAAAAAAGGATAATATCAGCATACTATGAAGAACTATACTCTAACAAATTTGAAAATCTAGAAGAAATGGACAGATTTCTAGAAATATACTACTTACCTACACTATCACAGACTGAGGTGGAAAAGCTGAACAGATGCACAACAAAAGAAGAAATTGAATAGGTCATTGAAAAATTACCAACAAAAAAAGCCCTTGCCCAGATGGTTTCACTGGAGAATTCTACCAAACATTCAGGGAAGAAGTGGCACCAATCCTATTCAAACTATTCCAGAACATAAAAAAGGATGGAATACTCCCAAATTTATTTTATGAAGCAAGCATAACCTTGATACCAAAACTAGGCAAAGACATCACTCAAAGGAAAACTACAGACCTATACCCCTCATGAATATAGATGCAAAACTCTTCAATAAAATCCTAGCCAATACACTCCAACAACATATTTTAAAATAATACTAATAATACATTATGACCAAGTGGGGTTCATACCAGGTATGCATGGATGGTTCAACATCAGAAAAAGAATCAATGTCTTCCACCACATAAATAAAACAAACATGAACCACATGATCATATCAATCGATGCAGAAAAGGCATTTGATAAAATCCAACTCCCTTTCCTGATAAAAACTCTCAGCAAAATAGGAATAGAAGGGACATACCTCAATGTAATTAAAGGCATATATGCAAAACCGACAGCCAACATTATTCTCAATGGAGAGAGACTGAAACCATCCCCCTTGTGAACAGGAACCAGAAAAGGTGCCCTCTATAACCACTTCTACTCAACATTGTATTGGAAGTCCTAACCAGGACAATAAGGCAAGCAAGGGAAATCAAAACATCCAAATTGGTAGGGAAGAATTAAACTATCCCTATTTGCTAATGGGATGATCCTCTATATAGAAAACGCTTAAGACTCAGTAATAAAAATACTGGAACTAATTGAGAGATTTAGCATAGTGGCAGGATACAAGATCAACATACAAAAATCAGTTGGATTTCTCTGCACCAGCAAATAGATTCCTGAAAAGAAAATCAATACCATTTACAATACACTACTACTACACTACTCACTGCCATTGAGTCAGATCTGACTCATAGCCACCCTTCCTTGGGTTTACGAGGTGGTTTCACTATGGAAGTAGATTGCCCAATCATCCTTCTGAGGAGTGGCTGGTTTTACCAAAAAACAAAATATATGGGAATAAATCTTACCAGGGACACAAAAGATCTGTACAAAGAAAACTGCAAAGCACTACTTCAAGAAACTATAAGATATCTACATAAATGGAAGAATATACCATGCTTGTAGATAGGAAGATTGAACATTGTGAAAATATCAGTACTACTAAAAGCAATGTATATATTCAATGTGATCCCAATCCAGATCCCATCAACATTCTTTAGGGATATGGAAAAGCCAATCGCTAATTTTATAAGGAAAGGAAAGAGACCATGGAAAAACACGGCACCATTGAAGAAGAACAAAGTAGGAGGTCTCACACTACTGGATCTCAAAATCTGCTATACAGCCATAGTAGTCAAAACAACCTGGTATTGGTACAATGACAAACAGACAGGCAAGTGAAATAGAATTGAGAACCCAGAAATACATCCATTGACCTATGGTCAGCTAATATTTGACAAACGGCCAAAATCCAGTAAATGGAGAAGGATAATCTCTTTAACAAAAAAAAAAAAAAAAAAAAAAAACCATTGCCCTCGAGTTGGATCCACTCATAGCAACCTCTCCTTGGGTTTCCAAGGCAGTATCACTACAGAAGTAGATTGCCCAACCTTCCTTCCGAGGACTAGCTGGTGGGTTTGAACTGCCAGCCTTCGTTTAGCAGTCAAATGCCTTAGGTACTACGCCACCAGAGCTCCCCTTTAACAAATAGTGCTGTCAAAACTGGTTTATCTATTTGCAGAAAAATGAAAACAAGATCCATACTTCACACCATGCACAAAAACTAGTTCCAGATGGATCAAAAACTAAAATGTGAAACCTATAAACATAAAGTTCCTCAAGGAAAAAATCAGGGCAACTTTAGGGGCACTAATTTATGGCATAAATAGACTACCAAGCATAACTCCAATTACACAAACAGCAGAAGATAAACTAGATGATTAGGACCTTTAAAAATTAAATTTGTATGTGCTTCAAAAGACTTCTCCAAAGAGTCAAAAGAGAACCTACAGATTGGGAAAAAAAATATTCAGCAATGACATATCTGACAAGGTATGTATCTCTAAATTTATAGAAAACTCCAACACTTCAACAACAAAAAAGACAAAGAATCCAATTTAAAAATAGGTAGAAGACATGAATAGACACATTACAAAAGCAGATATTTAGGTGGCTAACAAACACATGGAAAAATATTCATGATCATTAGCCACTAGAGAGATGCAAATCAAAACAACAATAAGATGTCATCTCACCCAGCACTAATAGCAAAGTTCAATGAGACAGAAAATAAATGCTGGCAAGGATGTGGAGAGATTGGGACTCTTATACACTGCTCATCGACTATAATATGATATAATCACTATGGAAATTGGTATGACAATTCCTTACAAAGCTGGAGTTAGAAATACAATTTGATCCAGCAATCCCATTACTAGGTATATATCCTAAAAAAGTGAGAACCAGGACATGAACAGATATATGCACACCCATGGTCATCATAGCACTATTCACAACAGCAAAAGATGGAAACAACCTAAGTGCCCATCAACAGAAGAGTGGATAACCAACTATGGTACATACACACAATGGAATACTATGCAGCATTATAGAATAATGTAGAATCTGCAAAACACCACATGACATGGATGAGCTTGGAGGACATTATGCTGAGTGAAATAAGTCAGTCACAGAAGGGTAAATAGTGTATTAGTTAACTATTGTAAAAACTCAAGGAAAGGTTTATACACAGAAGGAAATTTTCTTTGTTGGTTACCAGGGATGGGAGGAAAGAGCATAGAATACTGCTAGACAGGTAAAGACAAGTATTGATTTGGGTGAAGAGAGAGGCAACATACCAAAAGAGAGTGATCAACACAGTGGCAATGAGGAAGAGGGAAACACAAAGAGGTTCATGGGAGGCACAGACAACAAAGATAAACCCTTTTGCATGTACACTACTCCATTGTCAGTGTTGAAGAGCATTGATCTACAAGTGGATAGATGGGTGAACAGTCTAAATAATCAGATATGTTTAATCAGAGAGGAGTGTGCCCGTAACCATGTATAGGGTTAGCAGACGATGTTTCTACATGCATATTTGTATGTGCTGTAAGAATGTCTGGGTGTATAGCAGAGCTGACAAGGGGCAAGGTTCTGGTGGCTTCTTGGCCATAGTCAGCTACCCTGAGGGAGCAAGTATTTGGACTTGTGGGCTTTGGACCATGGTCAGAGGGGACATCAAGCTCAATTGACATAACATACTACATGAAAACACTGTTCTACATCCTACTTTGGTGAGTAGTGAAAAGGGTCTTAAAAGCTTGCAAGTGGCCATCTAGATGTAATGATGGGTCTCTCCTCATCCAAAGCAAAGAAGAATAAAGGAAACCAAAGACATGGAAACAATTAGTCCAAGGGACTAGTAGACTATGTGATCCTCAGCCAATATGACCATGAGAACAGAACTAGATGGTACTTGGCTACCACTGTCAACCACTCAAGGGGAGTGCAGAAGACCTCAGATAGAGCAGGAGAATCATGTGGAACAAAACCCAAAATGATAAAAATAAAAAATTTTTTTAAATAGACCAGGTTTCCTGGTCTGATAGAGCCTGGTGAGACCCCTGAGACTATGGCCTCTAGTTACCCTTCAGGTCTGGAACTAAACTCACTCCTATGGCTTCCAGCCAAACAGAGAGGCATATGGGTGAACATTTACATCAGGTAGATATACTCCTTGGAGCAATCAATCATGAGAGAACAGAAGGGCAGTGTTTGCACAAGGAGATAGTTTGGGGGGTGAGAGTATATAGGAGGGAAGAACACAGGAAGAGGTAACTACAGGGAAGAAGTGGGAAGAGAGCTATTACATTGTAGGCAATTGCAGTCAATGTCATGAAATAAAATGTGTATGAACTACTGTATGGAAAATGAATTTGTTCTGTAAACTTTCACCCAAATTACAATAAAAATTTTAAAATAAAGGACTCTACAGGTAAAATACTGAACAATGCAACACACAGCAAAAGAAGATGGAAAGAATGCACAGTCACTGTATCAAAAACAATTGGTCAACATTCAACTATTTTAAGAGGTAACATTTGATCAAGAGCCAATGGTATTGAAGGAAGAAGTTTAAGATGCACTGAAGGCATTGGCAAAAAAAAAAAAACAAGCCTTCAGGAACTGACAGAATAGCTGTGGTGGTTAAGTTTGTGTGTCAACTTGGCTAGGCCTGGTTGAGTGGCTCGGAAGCTGGATGTAGTATTCCCCATGATGAGACTGGTAATCAACTCCATGGTGGAGCCTGCTGAGTAGCTGCCATTGGATATTTGGTCTGCTTCCCTTATATAAGAAACAGCTTTGGAAATGGTCTCTTGCTTATGGCATGCTTGGACCCTGCATGTAGCCATGTCATTGTTCAGCAGCCTGCCACGCTCTGCTGACCTTGGGACTTACAATGGACTTGAATTATGGCCCACCTTGTAGTTTGGTAATATCAGGACTGTGCCATTTTATTTGTTGACCTTGGGCTTGTTAGCCTCAGCAGCCAGTAACTGCCTGAGTAAAGAGATGCCTCTAGCTTCAGTGGGCCAGAAGCAAGAGGTAGAGCTGAAGCCCAAGGTTAAGGGGCTTTCACCCAGTCCCTAGAGCCTGGCACTTTGAACTTGGACTTCTAACTTCCTGAACTGTAAGAGAATAAACTCCTGTTTGTTAAAACTATCCAATCTGTGGTATATTCCTGTCAGAGCAGCACTAGGTAACCAGAACAATAGCCATCAAGGTGTTTCAACAAACTGATAGAATGCAGAAGCACACACTTGTCCATTTCAAGAAATTTGCAAGACAGCTACCTGGCCAACTGTTTTGGTTCTCTTGTGCAGCTGTAACAGATGATACCACAAATGGGTGGTTTGGACAAACAGGGATTTATTTTATTACAATTTAGAAGGCCAGAAGTCCAAGTTCAAAGTGCCAGCTCTAGGGACTAGGTGAAGAGCCCCCGACCTTGGGCTTCAGCTCTGCCTCTTGCTCCCAGCCCAGTGAAGTTGGAGGCTTCTCTTAACTCAGATGGCTGCTGGATGCTGAGTCTGACAAACCTAAGGTCAACAAATGAAATAGCACAGTCCCAAGATTACCAAACAACACAGCAGGCCACTAGTTCAAGTCCACTAACAGTTCTAGCATCAGTAGACAACATGGAAGACCACTGAGATGAAGACTCGGCTACATGCAGTGTCCAAGCATGCCAAAAGCTCAGAGACCTTTCTCAAAGCTATCCTCTTATATAGTGGAAACAGATCACATCCCTAAGCAGCTACTCAGCTGCTCCAGTAGATTCCACCATGGAGTTGATTACCAGTCTCATCACAGGGAATAACCACATCCCGTTGCCCAGCCACTCAAAACCAAGCCCCATCAAGTTGACATACAACTTAACCACCACACCAACCAACTGTAAGAGATCCATATCTGTACCCATTCAAAAAGAAAAAAAAAAACAAAACGTGACTCAGTAGAACACAAAAACTATTGAACAATATTATTAATATCACATACCAGTAAAATGTTGCTGAAGATAATTCAAAAACTATTGCAGTGTTACATCAACAGAGAACTGTCAGAAATTCAAGCTAAATTCAGAATACGATGTTAAATGAGGGATACCATTGCTGATATCAGATGGGTCTTGGCTAAAAGCAGAGAATACCAAAAAGATGTTTACCTGTGTTTTATTGACTGTGCAAAGGTACTCTTTTATGTGGATCATAACAAATTATAGATAACATTTTGAAGAACAGGAATTCCAGAACACTTAATGTGGTCAAGGGGAAGCCTGTACACAGACCAAGAGATAGTCATGGAACAAAACAAGGGGTTTTAAAATCAGGAAAGTTGTGCATTAGTGTTATGTCCTTTCATCGCATTTATTCAATCTGTATGCTGAGCAAATAATCTGAGAAACTGGACTATATGAAGAAGAACGCAGCATCAGGATTGAAGGAAGACTCAATAACAACCTATGATATGCAGACTTAACCTTGCTTGCTGAAAGTAAAAAGGATTAAAGTACTTATTGATAAAGATCTAAGACTACAGCCTTCAGAATAGATTACACCTCAGCAAAAAGAAAACAGCAATGTCATGATAAATGGAGAAAATATTGAAGTTATCAAGGATATAATTTTACTTGATATCCTTCAACAGCCATGGAAATAGTAGTCAAGAAATCAAATTACATAGTACACTGGGCAAATCTGCTGCAAAAGACCTCTTTAAAGTGTTAAAGAGTAAAGATTTCACTTTGAGCACTAATATAAAACTGACCCAAGAGGCGGGGCAAGATGGCGGACTAGGCAGAAGGATTGCACAGACCCTCTTCAACAAAGAAAAGGGAAACCAATTAACACAGACAC
>NW_006921631.1:9429811-9431731 GCF_000298275.1 Orycteropus afer afer | reverse complement strand
AATACTGGACAATGAATAAGGAAAATCAAAGAAGAACTGAATTATGGTGTTGGTGAAGAATATTGAAGTGCCATGGACTGCTAAAAGAATGAACAAATCTGTCTTGGAAAAAAGAACACCCAGAATTCTCTTTTGAAGCGAGGATGGGGACACTTCATCTCCTATACTTTGGACATAATATCAGGAAGGACAAGTCCTTGGAGAAGGACATCATGCTTGGTAAAGTAGAGGGTGGTTGGAAAAGGGGAGACCATCAATGAGATGGGTTGATTTAGTGGCTGCAACAATGGGCTCGAACATGGCAACAATTGTGAGGCTGTCACAGTGTTTCATTCTGTTGTATATAATGTCATCATGAGGTAGAACAAACTTAAGGGATGACAACAACAACAAAGCCATCTGCTTGTGGTATCTGTTATAACAGCACTAGATAACTAAGGTACATTCTCTCCCAACAGTGTGCCTGGTTCATTCTCCCCTGCTCTCAAAATGATTTTGCATCCATTCCACCAATGTTTCTTCCCATTGCTTATTTAGCTATACTGTTTTTCTTTCTATCCAAACTTGTTTCTGATTATCACAAAGAATACTGTAATTCTGAGCTTCCTATATAAGGAGTTACTTCTGCAGGAACATTATTTTTTGTCTATCTATTTATTTATTTATTTTTATTTTAAGAGCTCGTTTTACATTCAACCTTATGTGTGTTAGGAAAGTGTGGAAGTACAGAAGCTAAAGTGAAAGTAAGGAGAGTAAAAAACAACCACAGCCTCGACAGATCAGAGCAGGCTTTATTGAAGAAAAGCCCATGAGAGACTACTCTAGGAGCAACGTGAACAATGACAGTTGCAGAGTTGAGCCGTGACTGGGGGAAGTGTTTCCCCCTTTCATAGTGACCTCTGGCACACACGGGGTTTTGCAAGAGTTGCAGTTTCCAGGAAGTGGGGTTGTTTTTGACAAGGCAGGGGAAGACGTGGGGTCTGTAAGTGGAATTCATCTTTGAGGTTTCAGGGTATCTTAATCAAGTTTAGAGTAGACAGTTCAGTCCTTCAACATGTACATTTAGTTTCACTCCCCATTCACCATGACCAAGCCCAACCCAGTCTCCTCCCTTCCTTACCCAGTAACCCTCTCCCTGTGCCCCTCATAATTATGCACTCCTGTTTGTCCTGAATTTCCTCAATTTGAATGTCGGTCCTCTGGTGCCCCATGGTCTATTGCTCTAAGGGATGTATTACATAGAGTATATAGCTACATCATCCTGGGTTGAGTGGTCTGAGTGTACATCTTGTTAACTATTGGGCTGAAAGCCAGCCCCTGGGGGGGGGTTGTTCTATCCCAGGTGCAGAATGTATTCCAGGGCCATAGTATTTCATCAGACCAGTAATTCTGGTCATTATTGAGTTTTTGGATTTTGTTCCACGTTTTTCCTCCCACTCTATCCAGGATCTCAAGATTTGATCCTTTCCTAAGTGGTTGGCACTGGTAGCCAGCACCATCTAGTTCTTCTGGTGTCAAGGGCCATCGTGTCCTATGGCTGACCACTTCCAAATGCCCTTGGTTTTTTTTTTTTTTTTTTTTTTTGCATTCTTCTTTGCTTCTGACGCTAGGAGACCATTAGCTGCATCTTAGATGGCTGTTTAAAAGCTTTTATGACCGCAGTCACTACTTACCGAAGTAGGATGCAGAACAAGGCTTTTATGTATTTTGTTGTGTCAATTGAGGCTGGTGTCCCCCTATACTATGTGTGGAGAGCCCTAAGTCTTAAAGGACTGTTGGGACATGGTGAGTGACTAATTGAGCAACGGCTCCCATAAATAGGTTGATACTTTTAGTGTCCCCATAAGGACTAGGACTGATGGGCCCTAAGTCTTGTGGGTTGATGCTATTAAGTGTCCCTGAAGGTTGAGCCCTGCTCTT
>NW_006921631.1:9419484-9429481 GCF_000298275.1 Orycteropus afer afer | reverse complement strand
ATTGATTGTATGACATATGAATGGTGCACTTTTCCCATGTTAAACTTGTATATAAACTTGAGAATAATCATAATAAAAATGGGCACTGCTTTGCAGTGGCTCTGAGTGTCCCTCCCGTTCCCATCCTTTAACTTTTCTCTCATTTTTAACTCATTCTCTTACCCCCTGTTCTAGAATTGTCGCGCCGGCTGCGACAACTATGGTCCTGAGACAGTAGATCTATTGGCTCTCTCTCCCATAGTGTCTGGGTGTCTGTGAGGGATTACTCTGTGTCTGTCTTCTATAGTTTCTGTAAGGACTGCAGGTATTTTGTATCACTGGTGTCTGTGCAGAAACATTATTAATGAAAGGCAAGGTCTTCCTTTTCCATTATGGAGATCTACCAATGCTACTTACATTGTGCTTTTATGGTTTCTGGCTCTATTTTATAAAACCAGTTTTACTACCATTAATTTTCACTTCCTTCAACAGGTCTCCTTTCTTCCCAAAAGAGCTTCTCATTTCAATTTTGAATCATAACAGATGGACTCTATCTTCATTAGGAGTCAAGCATCTTGTTCTTCATAGAGCTCTGAAATGAAACAATGAGCTGGCTTTTCATTTTCTAACAATTTAAGTAGCCGCTGTTTAGCTTCTACTGTTTCCTGACTCTTCCTTTTCCATTTTCATACAGTTAATCTACCTTTCTGGCATTTTAAGTCACTCTATCTCCAAGTATTTAAATTAATTACATTGCAGTTTTTCAAGCCATTTGAGAGTATGAGCAAGATTATTAATGTCTAAATCTCAGATCTACTGACTTTAAGATCCTGGTATCACTCTACCGACTAGGGCAAGTTATTACATTATTATTACATTATTCTTTGATTTTTGCCTTGTATCTGTTTAAATGGCTCATTGCATGCTAAACCTTATAGGATTAGGGAAGAAAGAATTGAATAGGAATCACCCTCCTCAATTCTTGCTCTTCCATTATTTTTCAAAATGTCCCAATATTCTATGAATTCCATTTATTCCTGAATCAGTATGATCTGGGTATTTGGAGAAGATGTAATGGGAGGAAAACAAAGATAAGTGCAAAGAGCTAAAGTTAGAGGCTTCTCTCAAAAGCACCTGGGTGGAGGAAACTACTCTGTAGGGCAGGCTGCCCTAGAAATAGTAGAATTCATGGAGAAAGGACCAGAGTTCACAGGCACATATGAACTCAGCATTCTAAATAGAATGTGAGTAGAGGGAAACAGTACACTCTAGCGGTTATAAGCACAAGCTTCTGGGTTCAAATCCCAGCCCTTTCGCTCCCTATCTGTGTGACCCTAGAGAAGGTACATCATGCTTGGTAAAGTAGAGGGTCAGCAGAAGAAAAGTGAGATCCTCAATGAGATGGGTTGACAGGGTGGCTGCAAGAATGGGCTTAAACACAGCAGTGATTGCGAGGATGGCCCAGTATCAGGTAGCGTTCTGTTCTGTTGTACACAAGGTTGCTATGAGTCAGAACTGACTCAACGGTACCTAACAACACTGTTTCTAAAAGGAGATAATATGACTTCATAGGGTTGTTGTGAGGACTAAATGGATTAATAATATAATGTGCATAGAATAGAGCCCGGCATTTGGAAAGTGCTAAATAGGTATTGTTGTTATTAGTTCTCATCAAGTGGGCTCTGACTCACAGCAAACTATTTGTAACAGAATGGAGCATTGTCTGGTCCTGTGCTATCTTCACAATCATTGGTATAAATAGGTATTAACTGTTATTATAAGCCATAATCCCAAACCCATACGTATTTGTCATGTGAGTACCTCTGACAGAATCATTCTTTGGACATGCTTTCTCATAGTTGTTCCCTTCTTCTTGCCATATAGGCTACACTTGGTGTCTAAAACTAATAAGCAAATAGGTTTTTGCTTAAAATTCTGTAAAAGCATGGAATCCATTTTAATTTCTACCACACTACAAAAACAAGTATAAATCCTCATCCTCTTAATGGAATTTCTCAATAGTTCCTCTGTGACCGTATTAGCAGCAGCAGCAAGAGAAGAAATACATGAGAACCTCCTCCCTCTCATCTGTTACCCTCATAGCTCTCAAAATTCCACCATCAAATCCCTCAAGATTTGAAGAAACAGCGAAAGGATTTAGTCCTCTGCTGGCCCCCACCAGGATTAAGCATTGCTTGTGGGCACAACCCACATAGTGTTGACTTTTATAGATATAGGAGTGACTGTTGTATGCAGTAGAATCTATTCTGACTCATATCCTTGTCAGTAACAAGTCTGTAATCTTTAACTCCTGATAGATAATAAGTGCTCAAAAAATGCTAGCTAGTAGTTGATAGGTTCAAACTACCAATCTTTCCCTTAGCAACCAAATGATTTAACCAATGCACCACCAGGGTTCTCCATACAGGTTGTTGTTGTTGTTGTTGTTTGCCATCGAGTCGGTCCCGACTCATAGCGACCCCTCCTTGGGTTTCCGAGGCAGTATCACTACGGAAGTAGGATTGCCCAACCTTCCACAAGTAAGAGGAAATAAAAAGGGAATAAGAGAAGGTGGAGCATTTGGTGAAAGGCGGTGAGGTGGCCACAAGATGGCACAGGTTGATTACCACAGAATGCTCCATTTCTCCTAAGGGACTCCATTTTGCAAGCACTGTTTCTGCTGCCCTTTCCCTCTTAAGATGTAAAGGCTCCTAAAAGCCGTTCACAATCACTGACATCCTTTTTCTTCCACCTTCCACATTCTGTGGTCCTTTCTCTTTCCCTAGTCCCTCTATTCTTTCAGAAGGTCTCGTTTCTCATTGTCTAACCATGGATTCCTTTCTCTCCCAGTGGAACCTGATTGCAGGTCCTGTTTCCAGCAACTCCCTCTTGTGAAAAGTTGGCCTCTCCAGTTTATCTCAACCAAAGGCTGCATATGAATAAGGAGTGGTTGTTGTCTTAGGCATGACCACTTTATAGTGGGAAGGCTCAGAGACCTCTCAAAGGACTGAGTCCAAGCAGAGAGGCCTACGCTGGCAAATAAAGGGAAAAAGGATCAGATGTTTGTTCTGTCTTTCCTACATGAAGTGAATTATTAGGTAATCAAATAGTAGATGAGTGAAGTCTCTCTTAATAGACACATTAAAGCTAATAAATGAGTCAAGAATAATTGAATTGGAATATCATCGTATTGCAACCCCTAGGGAGTCCTGGAGGAGCTCTGGTGGTGCAGTAGTTAAAGCATTCAGCTGCTAACCAAAAGGTCTGTGGATCGAACCCACCAGCCACTCCACTGGAGAAAGATGATGCAGTCTGCTTCTGTAAAGATTTACAACCTTGGGAACCCTATGGGGTATTTCTACTCTGTTCTCTAGAGGGACAATGAGTCAGAATCGACTGATGGCAGTGGGTTGTTTTCTTTTCAGGAGTCCTTAAAACACAGCAGTTAAATGTTCAGCTGCTAAATGAATGGTTCACAGTTAAAACTCACCCTGCAGCTCTGCAGGAGAAAGACCTGGCAATCTGTCTGCATAAAGATTACAAGCTAGAAAAACCCTATGCGGCAGTTCCACTCTGTCACATGGAGTCACTAGGAGTCATATTTGACTTGATGGCACATAGCAACAATGAGTCTCTACACCTGAGCATTGGCTACTGTCATCTGTTTCTCTCCCCCTCTTCCACACATGCACACACACACACACACACATACACACACAACCAGACATTCACTATATGCTACCTGATAGCAGAACAAAATCCTCTTGCCAAAAAAAATCCAAGCCTGAATCTGATGGAAACTCTAAATCCAATTACTAATTTATAAAAACAAAAAAACCAAACTCACTGTCCTTCAGTCAGTTCCAACTCATAGCAAACCCTCCTTGGGTTTCCAAGAGGGTATCTCTCTGGAAGTAGATTGCCCTGTCTTCCTTCCCAGTAGTGGCTGGTGGCCTTCTGGTTAGCAGTCAAATGTCTTAGACACTGTTGTTGTTGTTGTTTGCTGTCGAGTCGGCCCCGACTCATAGCGACCCCTCCTTGGGTTTCCGAGGCAGTATCACTATGGAAGTAGGATTGCCCAACCTTCCTTCCGAGGAGTGGCTGGAGGGTTTGAACCACCAGCCTTCTGGTGAGCAGTCAAGTGCCTTAGACACTAAGTCACCAAATATAAATGACAGAGGAGAATGTTAAAGTGCACCATGGGGTTGTAATTAGCAAATCCATACTGTTGAAGTTGCTACAGATCAAGCAACCCAGCTTATTCAATACACCTACTCTTCACTTAGATTCTAAAGACCAGGTCGTTAGGAGTAAATGGAAGTCATGGGAAACTTCAGTAACCAAATGCTCCTCAGGCTCCAAGAGTCATTTCAGAGGAAGCCCATTGAGACTCTTCTTTCTCTTGCAGCCACTTGCCAGAGCTTGCTCATCTCTGGGCCAAGACTTCTGTACTTCTGCAGTGACTTCCACATCTCAGGTGGGCAGGTTGTCTATGCCACGTCAAACCTCAGGCAGAACTGATTGGGTCAGGGTACCCATCCTACCCAGACCTATGCAGAGCTCTTGTTTTCCATGGAAATGCCCACCCAGCCAGGACCACTGCCCACTGGCCTCAGTGCACCCAAGTTTGTAAACTGAAGATCTCATCATCTACGGCAAATTGACTGCCCCAGTCCTGTGTGCACCCCTTTGCGGTTGTCTCATACACTCATTCCAAGCCATAGCTCCACTTGGCAGCACGGCAGACACCAGCCTGGTGCCTGGCCAGAATTCTTGAGGCGAGGAGCATATGTGCAGGTTAATGGCCTAATGCCCCAGTGTTGGGCCTTTTTCTCTTTTTCTTTCTTTTAACTTTATTCACATGCAAGCCTGGAGAGAGGAATGGAATGGAAGGAATCAAGGACTTTGGGCTCAGGAAGAAGATAGTCTCTCACTCAAAACATATGGTCTTTACCTGCTTTACAGTGATTTAAATAGATTTTTTACCATTGTCAGAAATGTGAAATGTCAGATAGTGAGATAAGTGAGGAGTAGGTGTAAATAAAATGCAAGGTAGGGCAAAGAAGATGACAAGGCAGTTGTAGATTCCAAAAAAATCTTAAAATTACATTTTTTAAAACCAAAAACTTTAGGGTTTAAGGGTGTGCACACACACACACACACACACTCACTGCCATCTAGTCAGATCCGACTCATAGCTACCCCTCCTTGGGTTTCCAAGGCAGTATCACTACAGACGTAGATTGCCCCATCTTCCTTCCGAGGAGTGGCTGGTAGGTTTGAACCGCCAGCCTTATGGTTAGCAATCAAGTGCTTTAGGCACTATGATACCAGAGCTCCTAGTGGTGTGTTTTTCAGACTTCATTAATGATAATCCATTGTAAAAAAATGCCTTCTATATCATGACACAGTATCATGTACTTGTTCAAGTTCAGAATTTTCTAACTATAAGGCATGGAAAAAATTGATGATGATGACCAGTATTTAAAAATATGAAATAGGAAAGAATAGAATAGTCACTTTGAAGACTAAGGTGTACCTAACCCAAACCATGGTATTTTCAATCACCTTGTATGCAGGCAAACACTAGACAATGAATAAGGTAGACCGAAGAATTGATGTGTTTGGATTATGATGTAGGCAAAGAATATTGAATGTATTGTGGACTTCGAGAAAAGCAAACAAATCTGTCTTGGAAGAAATATAGCCAGAATGCTCCTTAGAAGAGAAGATACCTAGACTTCATCTCTCATACTTTGGTCATGCTATCAGGTGGGACCAGGCTCTGGAAAAGGACATCATGGTTGGTAAAGTAGAGAGCAAAAAAGAGGAAGACCATCAATAAGATGGATTGACATTGACAGTGTCTGCAACAATGGGCTCAAACATAACAATTGTGAGGAGGTGCAGTAGCAGGTAGTGTTTCATTTTGTTGTACATAGGGTAGCTATGAGTTGGAACTGACTCAACAGCACCTAACAACAACTTGGGATAGGGAGTAGACCCTGGATTTCTTTCAGAGTGGTGTGGACAGATGAATACATGCAGACTACTTATCTTGAAAACTATTCAATCATACTCTTCCCATCTTGTCTGCATTGGTGTGGAAAAATACAGTTATGAAACCTACTTTAAGCACTGCCACTGAGTGACAAGAGTTTCAAGCTGTGAAGTCTGCCCTCAGAGAAGGAATCTCATGAACCTGCAGGGATAGGGTTCTCAATTCTGTTCCACTGGTCTATGTGTCTATCATTGTACCAGTGCCAGGCTGTTTTGACTACTGTAAACTGGCACTGGCTGTACAGTAGGTTTTGAGATCAGGCGGTGTGAGACCTCCTACTTTGTTCTTCTTCAATAGTCCTTTGCTTATTCAAAGTTTCTTTCCTTTCCATATAAAATTAGTGAGTAGTTTTTCCATATCCTTAAAGAATGCTGACGGGATCTGGATTGGGATTGCATTGGATGTATAGATTGCTCTGGGTAGAACTGACATTTTTCTTTTCCGTAGAAAGAGCATGAGTGCTTTTATCTGGCTGGGTTTTTACTCCAGGATGTGCTTGTGCTTGGTGATACTGCTTTCCCCTGATAGCCCTGCAGGCACCTGGGCTCCCTTGCCTTTTAATTCAGCTTCTCTCCTTATGCAACACTCTCTCTCCTTCTGAAGTCCTCAAACTGACATTCTAAAAAATATTTTTGGTAATCCTTAGCTCTATTATTTATGTAAATTTACATTTATAGGTAGGAAATATAACTTAAATGGAGAATTCACCCAGTTTGCTCCCAGAAACAACAGATATTATAAGGGTTGTTTTGTTTTGCTCAAGTCACAAACTCTAAGTGCCAACCTCTGCCACATTTTAAAGCAGGGCCTGGAAAGGAAGTTTCTAGAAACTAGTTTTGCAACCCTTGAACTTTTACCCCGAGGGACTTGAAAAGTTTGGAGAGGGAATTGGAGATTCATAGATTGAGAGCTGCTGGAGTGCTTTGAGTCCTATACTTGCATGCTAAAAACATCTTTGTTAGAACATTTAATACTGTGTTGTCTTTATTTGCTTACATGTCTCTCTGGCCTCCTGAACCATAAGCCCTTGAAAGCAGTGTCTGCCTGCCTCTGGACCTTTGTACCACTTGCTTCTGATCCTCATATTCCTCTGGGAAACAAATCACATGGCCATTATAAAGGGCACACTGGCTCCTGACAGGAGCGTGTGCCCTGAGAGTTCCCTTTATGAGCCCTACTCCATGCTTCCTACACTTTCCATTCAGTCTCTCACACTACACTCTCCCCTCTGAGGAGCAGTCCCTTGGTATGATCAACCAATTATCTGCCCATTAAGCCATCTTCTCACAGAAGTATACCACCCTCCCTTTAGCAGGTGCTTCCAACAGATTGATGAACAATCCAGCATCACACCTCACATCCTTGGACACAGTGCTCACTGAGCCAGGCAGAGGCCTTCTGAGATGAAATCACAATGCAGGCCCTGAGCACTAGGAGGGCCTGGGGATGTCCAAAATGGATCTTACATCCAAGTGAAGAGCCTTAGAAACAGAGATTAAGTGTGTACCTATGTTCCAAAGACTGAGCAAGGAACTCTCCAGAAGAAGGCTCATTGGTGAAGCAAGGGCAGTAGCCATGGTGAGGAGAGGCAAGGAGAAGCCAGATCAGGCCTCAGAGCCATGGAACACTCAACAGGATAGAAGGTGTGTGCAGAGGACCTGCAAGCCAACCATGGCTGAATTTCCAGGAATGCCCTACAACCAACAGGGATAATTCCTGGAGAGAAACATCATAGAAAGCCAGGATTCATATGAGTGGCATGACTACAAAGGATTTGAGGAGCCCCAGTAAAAAGAATGTGAGGAAGAGGCAGAGCTAATTGCTGAGAACTGTGGAGCAAAATCTCCCTGTTCCTGGGAGGGAATTGTCTGATATCTTGAGGCTCAATATCCATCTCTGGTGATACTGAGATAGTGGTAGAAGAGCTCACTGAGGGGTAGCAGATGTGACTTCTATCAGAGATAATGGATTATCTATGGAAATGTCTTTCATCTCAGCATCATCTTGACACCTCTGGGTGGTTGGAGGAGTTCACTGGGACTCTGAGGGATGTCATCTGAGTCTATATGAGTGATCACCCCAAAGATGGATGAAAAGACCCAGGCACCTTAATCAATAGAGTAGATCAGTCTGGCAACTCACCAAGGACATGCAGGGATGCACTGGCCCATGGTGCACTGTGTCTCCAAAAAAAGATACAACATTTTATGTGAAGCAACAAGCACAGTGTCTGTTCCATAGCAGCCACTCACTTAAATGGTAACTGCACAGTGCTACCTATGTGCCACAATAGATCTCAAGGACTTTACTAGATGAAGCAAGCAAAATGACATTTATAATTATTCTTCTGAGTTATTAAGTAAGTTAGGGTAGACTAAACTGCAATAACACATCATTTATAACGACTCAACCATACAAATTTATTTCTTCTTCACAAAGTAATCCTGCATAGATATTCAGATCATCTGAATGACTCTCCCCATACAATCATTCAAGTTCCATGTTCCATCAGTCTTGTGACTCCCAGTCTTAAAATATCATGCTTGCTTGAATTGAACCAACTGAAAGAGTATGCAGAACAGCATGTAGGATATTTAGGGGCCAGGCCTAGAACTGGCACATAGAATTAGTATGATCATACTTTAGGAAATGCTTAGAAATGTACTTCAGCTACATGTCCAAAGAACACATTTTGTTGTACAATCTCTGCCACGGTCCACCTATCTGGCCACCAAATTGCCACACATACTCTTCTTCCCACAAATGGAACACACTTGCCCCACCTGAAGAGAGACACTTCAAGTCTTACCAGCTAATGTATCTCTTTTGGTTACCTAGTGCTGCTCTGACAAGAATATACCACAAATGGGATGGCTTTAACAAACAGAAGAGCTGTGGTTGTGTAGTGCCTACATTTCCCTGCTAACCAGAAGGCTGGTGGTTCAAACCCACCAGCCACTCCTCAGAAGGAAGATTGAGCAATTTACTTCTGTAGTGATACTGCCTCTGAAACCCAAGGAAGTGTCACTATGAGTCAGATCCAACCGACTCAATGGCAGTGAGTTGGGTTTTGTTTTTAACAAACAGGAGTTTATTCTTTTACAGTTTGGAGGTTTTAAATCCGAATTCAGAGTGCCAGCCTCTAGGGGCTGGGTGAAAGCCCCCCAATCTTGGGCTACAGCTCTGCCTCCTGCTCCTGGCCCACTGAAGTTAGAGGCTTTTCTTCACTCACTCAGCTGCTGAGGCTGACAAACCCAAGGTCGGGAAATAAAAAATAAAAAGGCACAGTCCCAATATTATCAAACAACACATCAGGCCATTTACTCAAGTCCATTGAAAGTTCCAAGATCAGCAGAGCATGGCAGGCTGCTGAACAACATGCAGGGTTCAAGCATGCCATAAGCTAGAGACCATTCCCAAAGCTGCTGCTTATATACTGGAAGCAGACCACACACCTAAAGCAGGTACTCAGCTGCTTGTGGTAGATTCCACCATGGAGTGATTGACAGTCTTTTCATGGGGAATAAACTACCTCCAGATGTCCAGCCACTCAACCAGGTCCAGCCAAGTTGACACACAACCTTACCACAGTATCCTTTTCAAAGGATGGATATCAAGGTGATGTACTAATCTTTTCAACAAGTACAGATATGGCTCCTCGTGGTTCAGCAATGCATGATCTGAAAGACAACTTGTCAGCTCTCCATATACACCTAGTCTACAATTGTAGAACAGGGCAGAGGAACCACAACAATGAGAAACCCCAGAAATCACTAGTCCATAAAAGATGCCTTGTTGTTGTTATGTGCTGTCGGGTCGGACCCGACTCAGCGACCTCTCCTTGGGTTTCCGAGGCAGTATCACTATGGAAATAGATTGCCCCATCTTCCTTCCGAGGAGTGGCTGGTGGATTTGAACCGCCAGCCTTCTGGTTAGCAGTCAAGTGCCTTAGGCACT
>NW_006921631.1:9410063-9419384 GCF_000298275.1 Orycteropus afer afer | reverse complement strand
CCCATCTTCCTTCCGAGGAGTGGCTGGTGGATTTGAACCGCCAGCCTTCTGGTTAGCAGTCAAGTGCCTTAGGCACTATGCTACCAGAGCTCCCAAAAGATGCCTATAGCACTGCAAAGCCCCTGCTCTGGAAGTGCAGGAAACTCCTAGCTTAGACTCTGGTTTGGCTGTCTGGGAGATTCCTCTGTCCACTGTTCTCTGTAGCCTCCTGGCTTTGCCCTCAGGAAGGTTCCTCCTTTTCTGTTATCCTCCATGACCACTGAAATGGGCACTGGAGACTATACCTTATTTAGAGGATGTACAGCTTTCTCACTGAGTTCCTGCTAGTTTTAATTTGAGAGACCAAGGGTTTGTTTTATGGCTCAAAAAAGACAAAGGCTTTTAAAAGCTAAGTTTATTATTTCTTAGGCAATGCAATAGCCTTAAAGATCTTGATCTATTTGCTTCAGGTCAGTTCTATATGCCAATCTCACCTAAATCTATTTTTTTTCTAGCTTCATTTCTTTTCGTCATTGGCCTTGTGCCTAGCTCTTATATTTTTAAACTCTATCCCCTTCCTTACTCCCACCAGACCATCTGAAATTATAGATTTATTTAATAAAAAAAAAAAGCACTGCTGTCGAGTCATATCTGACTCACAGCGACCCCTCCTTGGGTTTCTGAGGTGGTAACACTACAGAAGTAGATTGCCCAACTTTCCTTCCAAGGAGTGGCTGGTGGGTTTGAACCGCCAGCCTTCTGGTTAGTAGTCAAATGCCTTAGGCACTACACCACCAGAGTTCCTACATAGGTTTACAGGGGGAAAGAAATATGACCTTTGCTATTGGGCTGAATTCCTTTGTTTCGATGATAAATCTTCATGGATCTTTGTTGCTGAAAGCCTTTGTCAGTGTAGTTTGTGATACAGACACAGTCAATTTTTCAGCTCTGGAAAAGCCCAGGCAATGGTCCAGTTACTACTGGGTTTCCTCTTCTTCCCTTTTTCAAATAAATGATGGTCTTCACTGTCCCTCATCAACTTTAGGAATGGAAAATAGAAGATAAATTTTGGGGGGTGTATAGGTTATCTGTTCCATTTCATTTCTGCCATCAAATAAGTTGGTTCTTGTCTGGGATCATGTCATTGTTGTAATGCCATGCTATAAATGGTTTAAAGAACCCAGGTGGCACAATGGTTAAGTGCTCAGCTGCTAATCAAAAGGTCAGCAGTTAAAACCTACCAGCCACTCCACAGGAGAAAACACCCAACAATCTACTCCCTTAAAGATTACAGCCTTGGAAACCTTATGGGGCAGTTCTACTCAATCCTAATAGGGTCAGTATGAGTCAGAATTGACATAACACAACAACAACATAGAAGTTTGAAGCTACATACACATATGTATTAGCTATTTTCAGCACATTCCCTAGAACTACATACTCCCTTGACTCTTGGTCTGCTTTTAAGTTATCACTAGTCCCCAGGTGATGGGTTAACTAAATGTACTTCCACTGATAACATAGATCTCTGTGTTTCTAGCCTGCAATATCTTTCTTTAAGGCCAGCCAGCCAACCACTAAACCCATATCACATATTTAGGTTTTAGTTTATAGAAACCTCCCACCTCAGACTACCAATTTCTGTATTATTTAGAGAAAGATAAGTTGCAGTGAAAACCTAACAAATAATGGTTCAATGCATTAGAAATTTATTTCTTAAAATATCTTGAGCATTCAAATCGAGGGCTGGCCCTCTTCCACACTGTCACAGACAGTCCTGGATGCCTTCCTTCTTGTGTCTCCAACATTGCCTGGGTGCTTTTCACCATTTGCATTTGCGAGGCTAGAAAGGAAAGAGCATGAAAAAAACATGAGTAGAAGGTGTTTAAGCTCTTCTTGCATTCCACTGGGGAAAACTGTTACAGGGACATAACTAACTATAAGAAAGGATGGGACATGTAGTCTAGCAGAATGCTACAAGAACAGAAAATGGATTTTGGTGTAAAACTAACGGTATCTTTTGTACACACACACACACACAAAAAAAAAAAACCCCACACCCACTGCCATTTAGTCAGTTCCAATTCATAGTGACCCCATAGAGTTTCCAAGACTGTAAACCTTTACAGAAGCAGATTGCCTCATCTTTCTGCTACAGAGCAGCTGGTGGGTTCAAACCACCCACCTTTTGATTAGCAGCCAAATGCCTGAACCACCATGTCACCAGAGCTCCTTTTGCACTCAAGAAGGTGGTAGTATGTTCTTTATGTCACTGTTTTAGAAGCCAGGGGCAATTCCACTTGAACTTAACATAAGCAACATTTTCCATTTAGTGGCACAGGAATTATAGCATTAGACAATAAAGGAAAGGAGGTACAACCCAATACTTGGTTATGCAATGAACAATACTTACAAAATCATCCTTATTTTAACACTCATTTTTGGGGATCCAAACTTTAAACTCTAAGCTACTAACCAATCATGGAGAGTGACATATTTGCAGTATAGAGAACAGGTGTTATTAGCACTGCCAATGGAAAAGGAAATATAGTTGAAAACGTAGAGAAGTGGAAATGAAGGGGGAGAAGAAAGGGTAAGTGTCTAAAACAGTGACATAAAGATCAAAAGTAGGGATTCAAATGATACTACCTCTGGACACGGAGAAAGAAATAGAGATATGAATACTTTGGAAGAAGAGAGGAAGGTGCTAGAACTGCACAGAGTGAGGAGGGTATAAGGTAAAGGAAATTAACTAGTATAGCATATAGTCAACAAGCAATGTCTAAAGTTGATGTATCAAGAAGTAGTGTGTATACTCAATGGCACATAACAACACAACAATGACAGTGTGTATACAATGTATAGAGATAAAAGGGCAACCACTAGAGACATCAAATACAGGAAGAGTTAAAAAGCAGTTGCTTAAAATAACAATGAGATGTCACTACATATCTATTAAGATGATTAAAGTCCAACAGACCAACTACATCAAATGCTAGCGAGGAGGCAGAGCAACAGGAACTCTTACTATCTTCTGTACCAGATTAAAACAAAAGCAGATATCCACACATGAATCCTCCTCCCCCTGGCCACAGAAATTTGCTCATCTGTGTTCTTTGTGCCTATGTATGGTGCTTTGGTTACTTCATGTGCTCTAACAGAAAGAAATCTCCCACAGATAGATGGTTTTAGCAAACAGAAGTTTATTATCTTACAGTTTAGGAGGCTAGAAGTCCATATTCAAAGTGCCACCTCTAGGGGCTGGGTGAAGGCCCCTTGACCTTGGGCTTCAGTTCTGCCTCTTGCTTCTGGCCTACTGAAGCTGGAGGCTTTTCTTCACTCAGGCAGCTGCTGGCTGCTAAGGCTAACAAGCCCAAAGTCGACAAATAAAATGGCACAGTCCTGGTATTACCAAACCACACAGCAGGCCATTAAGTCAAGTCCACTGAAAGTCCCAAGATCAGCAGACAACATGGCAACCTGCTGAATAACAGCTTGGCTACATATAGGATTCAAGTGTGCCAAAAGCTGCAGACCACTCCCAAAGCTTCTCCTTATATACTGGAAGCACACCACATCCCTAAAGCAGCTACTCAGCTGTGTGTGGCAGATTCCACCATGGAGTTAGTTGATTGACAGTCTCATCATGGAGAATAACTACAATCAGCTGCCCAGCCACTCAAAACCAGGCCCAACCAAGTTGACATATAACCTAAACTACCACATATGACTTTGACTTTTTGATTAAAGAAAAAATGTAATGTTCTGTTTTTTTAAAACACAGTCAGTGAGCAAAAATTTAAACTGTATTGGAGAAGAAACAGACATCAGTGAAAGAGAATGGAAAATCCAGACATAAACCCAAATGCATATGGATTTTAGGTCACGATAAAGGTATTTTAAACAAGGAGGAAAACCATGGATCAACTGATAAACTGTGAGGGGGATAGAAGCTAGATTCTTACCTCATTCCTTCTCTGGTAATTTATTTCACAGGGGCAAAGACTTAAACATAAATTATCAAAGATATAACATGTATCCAGGAGTTGAACACAAATTAAACCATAAAATTTCAAAAGTAGAACATGAGTGAAAGTGGCAAAGGCCTTTCTCTGAAGAATATAAAAGGTAAAGGCTATAAAGTGAAAAAAAAAAAAAACCTGGTAAACTTGACTGCACAAGACTTTTTTATCTATGGAATAAGTCTAAACAAAGTCCAAAGACTATTCCCCAAAGATATTTGTAATCTATATGATAGTGAAGGGCTAATTTCCTTAATTTATAGAAAGCTTATATACATTGATAATCTTGTTATGCCACCAATGAGCCAATATGAAAATGTGTAAAAGATAAGTAGTAGTTTAAAAAAAAAAGTTGTTGCTGTTTAATACAACTAAGAATCAAACTTACTAATAATCATTGTTAGTTTCCACTAAGTCAATTCTATACATTGAAATGTAGAAGATATATAGATAGTAGGTAGATACATAGACTCATAGACAGATAGATAGAAAAATGATAGATAAATGCATGTATGTGTAGATTCAATTTGTCTTGTTTTTAGAATAAATTATAAGACACTTAATAGTGATTGTCTTCATCCAATGGTATAATAAACATCTGTAAAATATGATGTGACATTACTTGTGAGTACATGCCACTTTCATATACTATTCAGAATCCATTTTCAATTACATTTTAAAAATACATTTTATTCTACATTCCTAGAAAAAAAAAAGATGGGAAGACTCTACACAAAAAAGTTTAAAGTTATCATGCCTGGTAACAGAATTGTGGATTATTATATACCAATTTGTCCCTCATTTAGATTCCTCAAAATTTCAACAATATTTTTTTCATCTTAAAATATATCTATCTTGTAAATAGAATAAGGAACCCTGGTGACATAGTATTTAAGCATCTCAGCTGCTCACCAAAAGGTCAGCTTTCCGCACCCACCAGCCACTCCTTGGGAGAAAGATGGGGCAGTCTGCTTCCATAAAGATTACAGCCGTGGGAACTCTATGGGGCAGTTCTACTCTATCCAACGGGGTCACCATGAGTTGGAATTGACACAAGGGCAATGGGTTTTGCTTTATAATAGAATAAAAATAAAGCACAGACATACTTTAAGGGGGAAAAAAACACAGGCAGTCATTAAATTTTTAATTCACAACTTTTAACCTGAGTGCTTAAGCAGGGAAGGGAGACTTCAGCTCTTCAATCCAAAAAAAAAAAAAAATTTGCTGCCCTTAAGTCAGATCTGACTCATAGTGGACCCCTCCTTGGGTTTCCACCCAGTCTTCCTTCCAAGGAGTGGCTGGTGGGTTTGAACTGCCAGCCTTCTGGTTAGCACTAAAATGCCTCAGGCACTATGCCACCAGAGCTCCTAGCTCTTTAATAGAGAGCTTTTTATCTGAAAAGCTATGTGAAATGAATGGTACCCAGGAGTCTTTGGTACTTCAGATGATGGGCAGGGTCAGAGCTGAGGAAGGCATATCTTTGCTGAGAAGACACCAGACAGAAGGTGTATTAATAACAGTACAGGGTTACCATTGGAAAACAGCTCAGCAGCTGAGGAGACTGAAGTGAGCTAAGATTTCACTCATTCACAAACCTGAAGCTGACTCAAACAGCTCAGCAAACCACAACAAGATGTCTCAAATATTAATTCATTCATTTATTCAACAAATATTTATTGAACAGTTACCAAATATTGAAACTGCTCTGGGCCCTGGAGATATAAAAATGAAGTGTCTTCCTGCAAGGATATTACACTATGTTGTTGTTGTTGTTAAGTGCCGTTGAGTCGTTTCCAACTCATAGCGACCCCATGCACAGCAGAACGAAACACTGCCCGATCCCGCGCCAGCCCCACAATCCCTGCTATACTTGAGCCCATCATTGCAGCCACCGTGTCAATCCATCTTGTTGAAGGCCTCCCCCTCTTTCGTTGACCCTCCACCCTACCAAGCATGACATCCTTCTCCAGGGAATGGTCCCTTCTTACAACATGACCAAAATAGGTGAGACGAAGTCTGGCCATTCTTGCTTCCAAGGAGCATTCTGGCTGCACTTCCTCCAGGATAGATCTGTTAGTTCTTTTAGCAATCCATGGTACCTTCAGCATTCTTCGCCAGCACCACAACTCAAAAGCATCAATTCTTCTTTGGTCTTCCTTATTCATTGTCCAGCTCTCACATGCATACGAGGCGATTGGAAATATCATGGCTTGTGTCAGGCGCACCTTAGTCCTCAAGGAGATTTCCTTGCTATAACAGAGGAGAAATACAGTAAGTGGATACATTATAACAAAATGTGAGCTATTAAGTATTCTCAAGAGAAATACAGCAAGCAAAAGAGACCGCCAATGAACAAGGGGTAGCCTATTTTCAGTGGCCTAGTTAGGAAAGACCTCCCTGAGATGGTGACATTGGGCAGAGAGTCGAATGAAGAGGCAGGCAATGGTGATGCAAGGATCCTAAAGGGAGAGCATGCCAGGTAGAAGGAAAAATAAGTTCAAAGGCCCAGAGGACAGAGCAAGCTTGGTATGTTTGAGGATAGGTCCATTGTGGTTAGAGCAAAATAATAAATGGAAGATGAAATTAAAGGATAAACAGGGGCCAACTCAGGTAGGATCTTCTGAGCTCTGGATTGTATTCTTTATGTGCTATTTGAGGGTCAGCCTAGTTCTTATTTGCCTAATAACATTAAGAGCTGTCATCTTTTGAGGCTTCCCAAGTATTTAACATGGACTATTCATCTCCTTCCAGCTCCTCTTATCTTGGACACATCGCCGGAAAGACCAGTCGTGAGAAAAGGATATCACATTTGCTAAAGTAGAAGATCAGTGAAAATGAGGGAAACCCCCTATGAGACGGATTGACACGATAGCCCAATAATGAGCTCAAATATATCAACAATCATGAAGATGGCGCAGGACTAGACAACCTTCAGTTTCATGATATATGAGTCAGAGCCACTCAATGGTAACTAACAACAACATCTTCTTCTGTGGTGCTTTAGGGAGTTTTTTGGAGATAGCTCCACACAAAGTCCCCCCAACACACACACACACACACACACACCCCTAGAGATATCTCACCTGTCGCTAACTTAGTACAGGTTAACACTTATGATGCTTCTTCTTTATCCCCAGCCTCTGTCTGCTGAGCTCATCTTCCCTTTCCATGTACCTCTCTCTCAAAAATCAGTCAATATCAGTCTCTTTCTATATATATTCATCTTCTTTATTTCAAGACATGTATGAGGGTTCTTACTCTCACAATCCTTATCTGGTCCATAGGAACCACTCAAGCATCCTTTATCAGACACTTTAACAGGCTTCTCTCCATTTAGCAGTCTCACTTCTCCACCAGTTAGCCTCAATCTCCATACACGGGTCAGACATCAGTATCCAGTCTCCACCAACTACAAGAAACACTTAACCTGCTCTCAAGTGCTCCTGAAGAAATCCTTCTCTTGAGGCTAGTGTTTCTCAGCCTGAACACTATTGACTTGCGCCTTATGTTCTTTGTTGCAGGGGAAACTGCTGTGCACAGTGGGATGTTCAGCTGCATCACTGGTCTCTATCCATTCGATGCCGATAACACCTTCCCCAGGAACAAACAAAAACTTCTCTAGACAGTTGAGAACCACTTCTCTAGGCTAAACATGAGGGAAAATCATGCTTCCCCATGGAATCAGGGTGTGGAAGTCAAAGTCCAAGTCAATAGCTCCCTCCAAATCAATCTCCAACTCCACTTGGCTTTTCCAACTTCCTTTAGGGGTGAAAGCCCAAGAGTTGCAACATCAGGTTTTAAAAATCTCATTTTCAAGTACTCAGAAGGCCTTTTGCCATTTCACTGGGTAATGTGGGAGGGTTTGGAACCTAGAGTCTTGGAACTTCAGTCAGAACTGAGACAGAAATAGTTCCATTTCTATATCCTATTATGCAATCATTTGTGCAAGACACAGGGAGAACATATACATATCACACCCATATTTACTGTATAGTATCTCCATAAAGTATCTCTGGAAGGAGTCACAAGTCACTTGGAGACTATATACATACACACACCCACATACATACACACACCCACACATATTTAATTCCTAAGATGGGAAGTAGGTGGCTGGACAACAAAACAGGTATGGCCTTCACTTTTGTAACTTTTGAATTCTGAACCATATTATTATCTATAAAGTTACTTTATAAGAAAGAAAAAAAACATGGACCATCAGAAGGGCAGCATTTGCACAGGGAGAAAGTTAGGGAGACAGGAATGTACAGACAAGAAAGGCACAGAGAAAGAGTAACCACTGGGACGAAGTGGGAAGAGAACTGTTACATTGTGGGGAGTGTAATCAGTGTCACAAATGTGTATGAACTGTTGAATGTAAAACAAATCTGCTTTGTAAAATTTCACCCAAATTGCATTAAAAAGGTATTTAAAAAAAAAAAAAAAGGACCTTATAAGAGACCATATGGCATAAGAACAATTACATATGGAGAAGCTCACAGGATTCCTTCTCTGAAGGATGGAGGTAAAAATTGTGACTATTTCTACCAAGAGAATACAAAATCAATTCATTGCCTCTTTCATTCTGTCTTTCAGCAAAAGAATGTGAATGCCTGCTGCGTGCTATGCACTGTTCTAAGTGCTGAGGATACTGCATTGACAAAAACAAAATCCTGGCCTTGATGAATCATATATTCTAACACAAGCAGAGGACAGGAAATGAAGAATAAATAAGTAAATTACATGGTGTGTTAGTGAGTGAGTAATGCTTAAGAGGAAAAGAAGTAGTAAGGGAGATACAAGGAGTTCCAGATGGGGAAGTGAGTACTTAAGTTTTAAATAGTGTGGTCAGAGAAGGAGGAGTCAATGACAAGGTGATTTCTGAACAAACTCCTTAAGAAGTTAAGGGAGAGTGACTTTCAGGCTTTCAAACAGAGCCCCATGCTCAGAAGGGCCCCAGCAACAATTTGATGTTCTGTTGTCACTATCCTGAAATTTTAAATTTTTCAACAAGTGACCCCACATTCTCATTTTAGACTGGGCCCCCAAATTATGTAGTTGGTCCAACTATCAGATAATTAGAAGACAAACTTACCGAGCTAAGAGAAAAACAAGGAGCATGCCTGGAGTTTTAAGGAGCAAAGAGGCCACAGAGACTGGAAATGGAGTCAGAGCAGCAAGAGGAGTATTGTGTCATGGAGTTGTTGTTGTTGTTGTTGTTGTGTGCCGTCGAGTCGGCCCCGACTCATAGCGACCCCTCCTTGGGTTTCCGAGGCAGTATCACTACGGAAGTAGGATTGCCCAACCTTCCTTCCGAGGA
>NW_006921631.1:9403327-9409803 GCF_000298275.1 Orycteropus afer afer | reverse complement strand
AGCGACCCCTCCTTGGGTTTCTGAGGCAGTATCACTATGGAAGTAGATTGCCCAACCTTCCTTCCAAGGAGTGGCTGGTGGGTTTGAACCACCAGGCTTCTGGTTAGCAGTCAAGTTCCTTAGACACTACACCAACAGAGCTCCTTCTATACAGGAGAGTTGGGCTCAATTCCCAGCCAACGCACCTCATATGCAGCCACCACCCATCTGTCAATGGAGGCTTGCATACTGATATGACACTGAGGTTTCAATGAAGCTTCAAGACTAAGACAGACTAGGAAGAAAGGCCTGGAAATCCAGTTCCAAAAATGAGCCAATGAAACCCATGGATTTCAATGGTCTGATGTGCGAACAATCGTGGGGATAGTGCAGGACTGGGCAACATTTCATTCTGTTGTTAATGAAGTAACCATGAGTCAGAGACTGACTCTACAGCAGCTAACAACATGACAAGGGTTAGGCTTTTCCTCTGGATGAGATGGAAACAATTGGTGAGCTTTGTACAGAAGAGTGACCCAGTGCATGTTTAAAAAGGATCACTTTGGATTTTTATTGAGAATAGGCTATAGGTGAGCAAGAACAGAATCATGGCGATCCCTTGCGATAATCCAAATGAGACCTACTTGAGACCTATAATACATTGAGACATACAAAGTAGTGAGAGGTAGTCAAATTCTGTATTTTGGAGGTAGGATTGACAAGATCTGCCCAATTTTATGTGTGTTTATGAGATTAACAGTCAGGGGTAACTCCAAAGTTGCCTAAGCAACAAGAAGGATGGAGCTGCCATTTTTGAAATGCAGAGGCTACAAAGAAAGTAGGTTTTCCAGGAGAGATAAGGAGTTTGTGCTTGGATATTTTAAGTTTATGATGACTATTGCTCTTATAAGAGGAGATGTCTAATAAATAGTTGGAAATCCGTATTAGGAAGACAGGAGAAAGTCTGCTTTGACAATATATGTTTAGGAATCAGTATCTCAAATAGATTGTATATAAAGCCATGAGAGTGAATGAATTAACATGTATGTGTGCAGGCAGAGAAAAGCAAAAGCTCAAGGTCTGAGTTCTGAGACACTCCATAGTAGAGGTATGAACATGAGGAGAAAGCAAGAGGACGTTCACTAAAATTGGTTTCATATAGATTGATATTTTTTATATTTTGAAAAATAAGTGGTACAAAAAAAATAAATAAATAAGTGGTGCAAAGCACTATAGATTCATACAGTAGTGACATCAATCCAGGTTTTGGCAAGAGATTCCAGTTCAGAAGGAACTTTGGCCACTTAGTGCGTAAGGCATTTGACTGCTAACCAGAAGGCTGGTGGTTCAAACTCACTAGCCACTGCTCGGAAGGAAGATACAGCAATCTACTTCCATAGTGATATGCCTCAGAAACCCAAGGAGGGGTCATGAGTCGAATCAACCTGACAACAGTGAATTTGGTTTTTGTTTTTTTTCTTCCCAGTTCAGATGACTGATAAATAAGTAACGTGACTGATTTATGGAAGATCAAAGAAGTTCAAGCCATTGAAATGGCTGTCTGTTGTAATTATTTTTATTATCCGGAGTCCCTACGTAGTACAAACAGTTCATGTGCTCGGGCTGCTAACCAAATGGTTGGAAGTTAGAGTCTACCCATAAGTGCCTTGGAAGAAAGGCCTGGCAATCTACTTTTGAAAATCAGCCACTGAAAACCCTGTGAAGCACAGTTCTATTCTGACACACATGGGGCTACCATTAGTCAGAATCAACTCAATGGCAACTGGTTTTCTTTTCTTTTTTAATTATTTAAAAAGAAGAAAGAATGACAGAGAGCCTGCACTTATGGGGTGAACAACCATGCCACTTTGCCTGGGACTGAGGGGATTTACAGGGTACAGGAATTTCATTAAAATCAGGGGAAAATCAGTACTACTCAGTCAGTACTACTGCTTTTCCAGTAGGAAAAATAAAGTCTTGATACATGCCACAATATAAATGGAGCTTAAAGATACTATGCTAAGTGAAATCGATCAATCACAAAAGGACAAATATTGTATGACCTCACTTATATGAAGAAACAAGAAAAGGAAAGTGTATACAGACTAAATCTTATTAGTGGTTTCTAGGAGCAAAAGGGAGAGGGGAAAGGAGGGTTATTAGTTCTTGAGCAATGAATTTCGGTGATGGAAAAATTGCATTGAATAAGGGTAGGACTGTTGCAAGCGCTGTTAATAAGTTGTATACCCATAAAAAGTTGAATTGGTAAAGGTTGCATGATAGATATATTTACAACAATGACTGTTTTGGTTACCTAGTGCCACATTGACAGGAATATACCACAAATGGGATGTTTTAACAAACAGGAGTTTATTCGCTTACAGTTTGGAGGCTTTATGTACAAGTTCACAGTGCCAGGCTCTAGGGGCTGGGTGAAAGTCCCTCAACCTTGGGTTTCAGCTCTGCCTCCTGCTCCCTGCCCACTGAAGCTGGAGGCTTTTCTTCACTCAGTTGCTGGCTACTGAGGCTGGCAAATCCAAGGCTGACGAGTAAAAAGGCACAGTCCCAATAGTACCAAACCACATGACAGGGCTATTGATTCAAGTCCGTTGAAAGTTCCAAGATCAGCAGAGCATGGCAGGCTGCCAAACAATTACATGGCTACATATAGGGTTCAAGCATGCCACAAGCTAGAGACCATTCCCAAAGCTGTTTCTTATATATAGGAAGCAGACCACATACCTAAAACAGCTAGTCACCCTGAAGCTGATCACCAGTCTCATCATGGGGAATAACTACCACCAGCTGCCCAGCCACTCAGCCAGGCCCAGATAAGTTGACACACAACCTTATCTACTACCACAATGACAAAAAAAGAAAAAGGAACTGCTGAGGCTTCTTGTGTACAACTAAACACCTCATGGGATTTGGTTCCTTTGTTTGGAGGTTCAGGGTCATGGTTTCATGAGACATCCTAGTTTATTGGCCTAATAACATGTTTAGTGCTTCTGTTCTACTTGCTTGTTCACTGAGTAGTGTTTGGGGTCTTAAAAATTTTTAAGTGGCTATCCAAGACACAATAATTGGTCTCTATTTACCTGGAGCAACAGAGAGAGAAGGGGAGTCAGAAATAGGAGGAAATAGAATGTGTAGCTAATTGCCTCTGAACACCTGCCTGTTTTGCCATGAGCAGAACTGGATGGTGCCCAGCTATCATTACTGAACTTTGAGATCAAAGATTCTATAGAAGATTCCTGATCAAAAGGGAGAAAATGCAGAACAGAACTTCAAAGTTCATGGACTCCAGACTTTCCAGATCCATGGAGGCTGGATAAACCCCTGAAACTATTGTCCTCAGATAATATTCAAACCTTAAACCAGAACTATTTCTTGAAGTCTTCTTAAAACCAAATAGTTTAATTTTATTAGTAAAGAATGTCTGTCATGAGCATTGTGGTCTTTTTAAGAACTATCTTTATGGGATCAAATTGACAACAGCAACTTGAAATTTTAGAACAGAAGCTTAGAGAATAAGGGAGGTTATGTTAATGGGGAGGAATAATTCAGAAAATGGTGGTGGGAATGGTTGTACAACTTGAAGAATGTAATCAATGTCATTAAATTATACAAGTAGAAACTGCTGAATTGATGTATGTTTTGCTGTATATATTATCAGAAACAACAAAAAATGAAATAAATTACTAAATAAATAAATACATATAAAAGAAAAAAAAAAAAAACCTGTTGATGACAAAGGTCTATTCCACAACCAATCAACAACTGTTTTTTTATGGGTATCACTGCATTTGTAACAGAAAAAAGTTCAATATTATCTAAAATTCACAAATATGAATTATAACTACCTTGCAGTAATATTCTGAGACCTGAATAAAACATAGGAGCTCTGGTAGCATAGTGCCTAAAGAACTTGACTGCTAACCAGAAGGCTTGTGGTTCAAACCCACCAGCCACTCCTCAGAAGGAAGGTTGGGCATTCCTACTTCCGTAGCGATACTGCCTCAGAAACCCAAGGAGGGGTCGCTATGAGTTGGGGCCAACTCGATGGCAAATAACAACAACAACAACAAATAAAACATTACCTTGAGGGTAAAACAAAAACAAAAACATGAAAGTCCCAGGTCAACCTAACTTGACAAATCCAGCTGCCCCTCCCCTAGCTAATTAATTACTTAATTTATATGCACCCAATTTTCTCATCTGTCACATAGGAGTAATGCAGGATTGTTATTAAGATAAAATAAGAAAATTGCATATCAGAATGCCTGACACTTAGTGGGTGATCAATAAATGGTAGCAATATTAGCAGAGAAATACTCTATGTACTTCAGTAAAATCTAAAAAAATGTTGGATTATGACAAACAAGTCATTTGAAGTTTAAACTTAGGAACCTAAATTACTAAAACATCTTAAACTATGTTTACTATATTCTTGTTTAGCAATGATATCCATTGAGAGGAATGACGATCAGGACATTGTTGTTAGGTGCTGTCCAAGTCATAGCAACCCTATGTACCGCACAACAAAACACTGCTTGGTCCTGTGCCAGCCCCACGATCTTTGCTATACATGAGCCCACCATTGTACCACTGTGTTAATCTATCTTGTTAAGGGCCTTCCCCTTTTTCATTGACCCTCCACTTTACCAAGTATGATATTCTTCTCCAGGGACTGGTCCCTTCTGACAACATGACCAAAGTAGGTGTGATGAAGTCTGCCCATTCTCGCTTCCAAGGAGCATTCTGATTGCACTTCTTCCAGGACAGATTTGTTACTTCTTTTAGCAGTCCATGGTACTTTCAGCATTCATCACCAAAACCACAACTCAAAAGCATAGACTCTTCTTTGGTCTTCCTTATTCATTGTCCACCTCTCACATGCATATGGGTGATTGAAAATACCATGGCTTGTGTCAGACACACCTTAGTCTTCAAGGAGACATCTTTGCTCTTCAGCACCTGAAAGAGGTCTTTTGCAGCAGATTTGCCCAATGCAATGATATCCTGAATGCTGCTTCCATTGGTATTGATTGCAGAACCAAGTAATATGAAGTCTTTGACAACTTCAGTCTTTTCTCCATTTATCGTGATGCTGTTTATTTGTCCAGTTTTGAGATTTTTTTTCTTTATATTGAGGTGTAATCCATATTGCAGAAAATAGTCTTCAATCTTCATCAGTAAGTGCCTCAAGTATCCTCACTTTCAGTAAGCAAAGTTGTGTCCTCAGCATATTGCAGATTGTTAATGAGTCTTCCTCCAATACTGTTGCCATATTCTTCTTCATATAGTCCAGCTTCCCAGATTATTTGCTCAGCATACAGGTTGAATAAATATTGTGAAAGGATACAAACTGGATGCACTCCCTTCTTGATTTTAAACCATGCAGTGTCCCCTTGTTCTTTCAAACAACAGCCTCCTGGTCTATGTACAGGTTCCTCGTGAGTACAATTAAGTGTTCTGGAATTCTCATTCTTCTCAATGTTATTCATAATTTGTTATGATCCACATAATCAAATGCTTTTGCATAGTCAATAAACACAAGTAAACATCTTTCTGGTATTCTTTATTTTGAGCCAAGATCCATCTGACATCAGCAATGATATCCCTCATTCCATGTCCTCTTCTGAGTCCAGCTTGCATTTCTGGAAGTTCTCTGTTAATATATTGCTGCAACTGTTTTTGAATGATCTTCAGTAAGATTTTACTTGCATGCGGTATTAATGATATTATTTGATAATTTCCACTTTGTTAATGAGTCTTCCTCCAATACTGTTGCCATATTCTTCTTCATATAGTCCAGCTTCCCAGATCCCATTCTGTGGGATCACCTTTCTTTAGAATGGGTTTAAATATGGATCTCTTCCAGTTAGGGGCCAGGTAGCTGTCTTTCAAATTTCATGGCATAGCCGAGTGAGTGCCTCCAGCGCAGCATCTGTTTGTGGAAATATCTCAATGGATATTCTGTCAATTCCTGGAGCCTTGTTTTTGCCACTTCTTTCAGTGCAGCTTTGACTTCTTCCTTCAATCCGATTGGTTCTTGATCATATGCCACCTCCTGAAATGAATGGACATCAACCAATTCTTTATGGTAAAGTGACTACATGTATTCCTTCCATATTCTTTTGATGTTTCCTGCATCATTCAGTATATCACCCATAGAATCTTTCAATATTACAACTTAAGGCTTAGGTTTTTTTCCTCAGTTCTTTCAGCTTGAGAAATACTGAACCTCTGGCTTTCTGACTCTAAGTCTTTGCACATTTCATTATAATATAATTATAATAATTGACTTATTCTCAAGCTGCTCTTTGAAATCTTCTGTTCTCTTTTATCTTGTCATTTCTTCCATTTGCTTCAGCTACTCTTCGTTCAAGGGCAAGTTTCAGAGTCTTTTCTGACATTCATTTTTATCTTTTCTTCCTTTCCTGTCTTTTTAATGACCTTTTGCTTTCTTCATGGATGATGTTCTTGATGTCATC
>NW_006921631.1:9401385-9402107 GCF_000298275.1 Orycteropus afer afer | reverse complement strand
AGGAGGGACCATTCCCTGGAGAGGAATGTCATGCATGGTAGGGTAGAGGGTCGATGAAAGAGAAGGAGGCCTTCAATGAGACGGATTGAAACAGTGGCTGTGATGATGGGCTCAAGTATAGCAGGGATTGTGGGGATGGCACGGGATCAGGTGGTGTTTCATTCTGCTGTGCATGGGGTCACTATGAGTCAGAAACGACTCAACGGCACCTAAAAAAACAAAACAGAAGTGCCGTTCTGACAAGAATATACCACAAATGGGATGGCCTTAACAAACAGGAGTTTATTCTTACGATCTGGAGGCTTTAAATCCAACTTCAAGGTGCCAGGCTCTAGGGGCTGGGGAAAAGCCCCTCAACCATGGGATCCAGCTCTGCCTCCTGCTTCTGGCCTACTGGAGCTAGAGGCGTTTCTTCACTCAGACAGCTGCTGGCTGCTGAGGCTGAGAAGCCCAAGGTTGACAAATAAAAAGGCACAGTCCCAATGTTACCAAACCACAATGCAGGCCATTAATTTAAGTCCATTTTAAGTCCCAAGGTCGCCAGAGCATGGCAGGCTGCTAAATAACGACAAGGCCACGTGCAAGGTCCAAGCGTGCCATAGGCTAGAGACCATTCTCAAAGCTTTCCCTTATATACAGGAAGCAGACCACATCTCAAAGACAGCTACTCAGCTGCTTGTGGTAGATCCCACCATGGAGTTGATTGCCAGTCTCATCATGGG
>NW_006921631.1:9394042-9401285 GCF_000298275.1 Orycteropus afer afer | reverse complement strand
TCCTTTCCTGTCTTTTTAATGACCTTTTGCTTTCTTCATGGATGATGTTCTTGATGTCATCCCACAACCAGGGGATATTAGCTATGAAATAAGAATAGGAAGTCCAATACAATATTTGGTTCTACAGTAAATAGTACTTATACTGTCAAAATAATGTTAATTCTGTTTATTGACTTTCAATCTGTAGAATTGAACTACAGTCAAATTATGGGGAATTTAACCATAGTTTCAGAACAAAATGTAAATGCTATGAATCTGGATATTGTCAAAGTAGAGCTATAGCTGTCAGAGAAGTGGAAATGGGGTAGAGAGGGGCAAAAGGAAATGGAAGCATCATGATCCAAAGGGGGGAGTTAAGATATACTTTATCTTGTTTGTGTAAGAAGCAGAAATTTAAATATATTACTTAAAGATGCTCTGATTACAAGTGGAGGAACTGAGAGTAGTAACATAACCATTTTGGAGGGTGGGGGAAAAAAGGGAGTTAATGGAAGTGAACTAAATCTTCTCCCACCATAGAATTTAATGGCAAGGTATACAATTGTAAAGAGTGAAAATAAAAGGCATAAGATTATTATTAAGAGATATAGAGAAAGCTGCTAAGAATAAAGAACAGAAATGATTAAAGTAGTGTCTGGGGAACAGGATTGAATTTGAGGCAAGGAATGGCTGCTTTTCATGATAAGCTCTTCTCTTCTTCTCTGTATGATCTAATTTTGATAATTTACATTAATTATATTTATGAAGTTTAAAAATAAATAGAGAAAGATGTAAAAATGGCTTCCAATACAAAAGAATTTTTAAGAATATTTAGTTGCCTAGGAGAACAGACAGGAGCTCTGGTAGCATAGTGCCTAAGGCACTTGACTGCTAACCAGAAGGCTGGTGGTTTAAACCCACCAGCCACTCCTCAGAAGGAAGATGGGGCAATCTACTTCCATAGTGATACTGCCTCTGAAACCCAAAGAGGGGTCGCTATGAGTCAGGTTCAACTCAATGGCACATAACAACAACAAGAAGAACAGACACCAATTCTACTCAAACTATTTCAGAATATAGAAAAAGAGGGAATACACAAATTCATTTCATAAAGCAAGTATAACTCTGATCCCAAAGCCAGGTTAAAACACTACTGAAAAAGAAAACTGTAGATCAATGTCCCTCATGAACATAGACACAAAAATTCTCAACAAAATCTTAGTCAATAGAATCCAACAACATATAAAAAAAAATAATATATCATGACCAAGTGGGATTCATACCAGGTATGCAAGGATGGTTCAACATTAGAAAAACAGCTAGTATAATCCAACACATAAATAAAACAAAGGAAAAAACCACATGATCATATCAATTTTCACAAAAAAAAAAAAAAAATGCATTTGACAAAATCCAACACCCATTCCTGAAAAAAATGCTCAACAAATTAGGAATAGAAGGAAAATTCTCAACATAATTAACAGCACGTATACAAAACCAAGGGCCAAGATTAGATCCAATGGAAAGACTAAATGCATTTCCCTTTGTTAACAGATGTCCATTATCACCACTTCTACTCAATACTGTTCTGAAAGTCCTCATCAGAACAGTAGGCAAGAAAGAGAAATAAAAGACATCCAAATTGGCAAACAAGATGTAAAAACTATTTCTATTTGCAGATGATATGGTCCTATACATAGAAAATCCCAAAGACTCACCAAGAGAATTACTGGAACTAATTGGAAGATTCAGCAAAGTGGCAGGGTACAAAATCAACCTACAAAAGCGACTGGGATCTTAAAAGCTTGCAAGCGGCCATCTAGATGCAATGATGGGTCTCGCCTCATCCAGAGCAAAGAAGAATGAAGAAAAATAAAAAGACACATGGAAACAATTAGTCCATGGTATACCATGCAATTCTTAGCCTATATGACCATGAGACCAGAAGAACTAGATAGCGCCTGGCTACTACTGTAGCCACTCGGAGGGGGATATATGTAGGAGATGCTGGATAGAGTGGGAGATCAATGTGGAACAATACTCAAAATCATTTAAAAAAAAAAAAATACCACATTTGCTTGGTGAAACCCCTGAGACTATGGCCCCTAGCTGTCCTCCAGCTCTGGAATTGAACCCACTCCTGTGGCTTCCAGCCAAATAAAAGACAGGCATACCAGCTGAACATTTACATTATGTAGATACACTCCTTGGAGAGATCAATCATGAGAAAGTAGGAGTGCAGTGTACACACAGGGAGATAGCTGGGGGGGGGTAGTCAAGAGTGCAAGGGAGGGAAGGACACAGGCAAGAGGTAGCTATGGGGGCTGGGGTGGGAGGGGAGCTGTTACATTATGGGAAATTACAGTCAAAGTCATGAGACAAAATGTGTATGAACTGCTGTATGGAAAGTGAATTTGCTCTGTAAACTTTCACGCAAATCACAATTAAAACAAAAAGTTTGTCAGCACCCATATAACTATATGTCCATCCAGAACAGAGAAGAGTACAGAAAAATCAAAGACACATGGAAACAATTAGTCCAAAGCACTAACGGACCATGTGAACCTCAGCCTCCAAGACCTCGAGACCAGAAGAACTAGTTTATGGCCAGCTACCACTATTGACCCCTCTGAAAGAGATTACATTAGAAGGACGTGAATAAGTGGGGGGAAAAAATGTGGCACAAAACTCAAAGTCATAAAAAGAGCAGGCTCACTGGTCAGATACGGACTAAGGGAACCCCCAAGACTATGGCCTTTGATAACCCTTTTGACCTGGAACTAAACCTACTCCCTTTGCTAAACTTTTAGCCAAAAAATAGCAGGTCAACAAAGTGAACAATAAGATTAAGGAGATAAATACTCCTCAGAACAAACAACCATTCGAGATCAAAAGGGCAGCATTTGCCCAAGGACAAAGTTCAGAAGGCAGAAAGGGTCAGGAGAGAAGGAGGAATGGAAACAAGAAGCATAGGGAGGGAGTAGGATGAATGATGTTACATTGAGGGAATTGTAATCAGTAACATGAAATAAAATGTGTATGAATTGTTGAATGGAAAACTGATTTTCTCTGTAAACTTTCACTCAAATCACAATAAAATGTTTAAAAAGTAAAAGAATATCTGGGTGCTTAAAACATTCAGCTTTTCAGGAAACATCTGTGTGAAATGACTTGTTCCTTGAGTATATAAGGAAACCAAGATTATATTCCACTCAGTTTGCCTGTCATTCTGAAGCTAGACTATTGTCTATACAGACACTGAAATGTAGATTCCCATACCTTGATTGCACTTTTAACTATTTAAAGAGTAACTGATTAACCAGTCACCAGATATATAACCATTTTTAACAAAGTCAGATTTCCCCTCTGGATAAAAGCTCTAAAATATAAATCGCCTCACTTGCAATGGTATACATTATGAAGAACCTCAAAATGCACCTGATAGTACAGTACTATCTGGACCAAGTTTCTTTGTCTTTATTGGTCAAGAAATTTTCCCAGTAGCTCATCTGTGCTCTGACTTCCTGTATTAGTTTCCTATCACTGCATAAATTACCACAAGCCTAGTAGCTTAAAATAACATCCTTTTACTATCTCAGTTTCTGTAAGTCAGAAGTCTGGGCACAGCATAACTGTCCTCTGCTTAGAGTCTCACAAGGCTGAAGGTGTCACGTGTCAGTCAGCTGCAGTCCCACCAGGAGATTGGTGTCCTCTTCCAAGCTCATCCAGGTTATTCACAACATTCAGTTCCTTGCAGTTGTAGGACTGAGGTCCTTGTTTTCTTGATGGCTATTAGCTGATGGTCATTCTCAGGTCCTAGGGGCCACCTTCAGGTTTTAGCCTATGGTGCCTTCATAGGCAGTTAACACTTGGCTATTTACCAAGTCAATAGGGAAACTTCTCTCTGATCCTTCCCCTTCTTAAAGGGCTCACTTGACTTAAGCTACTCCACAGATCATGATCAAATTTTGCCAGTTGTACCAGTGATATCTATTAGGATACCATTCAGGTTGTGTGTCAACTTGGCTAGGCCTGGTTGAGTGGCTGGGAAGCTGGTGGTAGTTATTCCTCATGATGAGACTGGCAATCAACTCCATGGTGGGATCTACCACAAGCAGCTGAGTAGCTGCTTTAGGGATGTGGTCTGCTTCCAGTACATAGAAGCAGCTTTGAGAATAGTCTCCAGCTTATGGCACGCTTGAACCCTGCATGTAGCCGAGTCTTCATTCAGCAGCCTGCCATGCTCTGACCATCTTGAGACTTTTAATAGACTTGAGTCAATGGCCTGCTGTGTGATTTGGTAATATAGGGACCGTGCCATTTTATTTGTCGACCTGGGGCTTGTTAGCCTCAGTAGCCAGCAGCTGTCTGAGTTAAGAGGCAAGCATAGCTTCAATGGGCTGGGAGCAAGAGGCAGAGCTGAAGCCCAAGGTCAAGGGGCTTTCACCCAGCCCCTAGAGCCTCAGACTTCTAGCCTCCAAAAACTGTAAGAGAAGAAATTGCTGTTTGTTAAAGCCATAAAAAAAAAATTAAAAAAAAAACCTGTGATTGACTTATTTCACTCAGCATAATGTTCTCCAAGTTCATCCATATTATGCGGTATTTTGTAGACTCTACATTATTCTTTAGTGCTGCCTAGCATTCCAGTATGTGTATGTACCATAGTTTGGTCATCCACTCTTCCGCTGATGGGCACGTAGATTGTTTCCATCTTTTTGCTATTGTAAATAGCGCTGTGATGAACATGAGCGTGCATGTATCTGTTCCTATCCTGGCTCTCACCTCTCTAGGATATATACCCAGTAATGGGATTGCTGGATCAAATGGCATCTCCAATTCCAACTTTCTAAGGAATCGCCATATTGCTTTCCACAGTGGTTGTGTCACTTCACAGTCACACAAGCAGTGTATGAGAGTCCCAATCTCTCCACATCCCCACCAGCATTTGTTATTTTCTGTCTCATTAAACATTGCCAACAGTGCTGAATCAATTATTACTATGTTATCACTGTGTTAGGTATCACAGAGTCAATTCCAACACACAGTGATCCTATGCACAACACAATGAAACAATGCCTAGTCCTACACCATCTTCACAATCAATGCTGTGTTTGAGTCCATTGTTGTAGTCATGCTGTCAATCCAGCTCATTGAAGGTCTTCTTTTTTGCTGACCTTCTACTTTATCAAGTATGATGTCCTTCTTCAGGGGCTAGTTTCCCCTGATAATATATTCAAAGTTCTTGAAATGAAGTCTTGCCATCTTCCCTTCCAAGGAGCATTCTAGTTGTACTTCTTCCAAGACAGATTTGTTTGTTCTTCTGGCAGTCCACGGTACATTCAATATCTTTTGCCAGCACCATAATTCAAAGGCATCAATTCTTCTTCAGTCTTCCTTATTCACTGTTCAGCTTTCACATCTATAAGAAGCCATTGGAAATACCATGGCTTGGGTCAGGTGCACTTTAGTCCTCAAAATGACATCTTTGCTTTTTAATACTAAGGAGGTGTTTTGCAGGAGACTTACCCAATGCAATATGCCATTTGATTTCCTGACTACTATTTTCATGGGTGTTGATTGTGGATTCAAGTAAAATGAAATTGCTTGACATTTTTTCTTTGTTTATCATGATGTTGCTTATTAGTCCAATTATGAGGGTTATTGTTTTGTTGTTGTTGTTGAGGTGCAATCCATAGTGAAGGCTGTAGTCTCTGACCTTCATCAGTAAGTGCTTCAAGTCTTCTTCACTTTCAGCAAGCAAGGTTATGTCATCCACGTATTGCAGGTTGAGTCTTCTTCCAATCCCAATGCTACACTCTTCTTCACACGGTCCAGCTTCTCAGATTATTTGCTCATCATACAGATTGAATAAGTAGGTTGGCAATTTACTACAAGGTAGAGTTTTGTCATTTCCCCCATTTATTTTTTCATATATTTATTTATTATATCATTATGGACTCATGGATCTCTATTTTATTCAATGGGTAATAATTGGTCACTATCATCATTTGTTTTGATGTTCAAATTGTTCAGATTTGGCCAAGGGAAGCTCCTTTAAGCTGATTCTTGTGTCCTTATGACATGCCATTATCCTTCTTTGAGTATTTGCTTCTTTCTGGAGCAAAAATATCTTCCAGGCTCATCTTATACTTGTTTGGCCCAGTACTGCAGTCAGCCATTTATCCAAGAAATCTAACTCCTTTTACCAAAAAATAGTGTTAAGAAATCAAGATCTGGGCACCAGGTATGTTCTTTGCTACTAGGATATCCTTGTTTTTAGGCCTCCACAGGAGACAGAGCTAGAACTATATAAATGCACGACCACACACACACATTTTCCAAATCCATTTTTAAGTCAGTATTTTTATACATCTTCAAAACCATGAGTTCATATCAGTATTTCCAATGCCAAATCAACACTACAGGGTGTTTTCCTGCCTTTCTCTTTCCGTATTTGTAATTCTCTTCTCAAATAATGAGAAACTTGGACGACATTAATTACTTCTTTGGTCTGTTCTCCAATGTGTAACCAATCTCCTGGCCAGTCAGGCTGTCTCCTTGGCTCTCACTCTGCCAATCCCATCCATGCTGGCTTAACCATTGGTCCCACTTCCACCAAATACACCAACCAAACCAATCAAATCTTCAGCCCTCACCACGATGACTTCACTAGCTAACTCCTGGTCACTGGCCTCACCAACAATGGCAGTTTATATTTCAGCCCCAATACTGTCAACCATATTAGCTGCACCAATTAGAAAGATAATGCTTTTTGTAAACCCAAATAGTGAATCCATGATTAAAATAGTCTACTACTAGATAAGAAAAAGGCATCAGTGGAACAGAGTAATGAATCCATAAATAGGTCTAAATGCACATAGAATTATAACTCATAATAAAGTATAATAAGGTATAAATCCCCATCAGCAGATTTACTTGTGGGATAGACAAAATAGTGCCAGGATAAGTGAATAATTGTGAGAGGAAAAATTTGGATTCATAACTGAATTTTTATATTAATATTAATTACAGATATATCAAAATTTTCAGACAAAATATACAGCCACAATAGTCAAAACTGCCTGGTATTGATACAATGACAGACACATAGACCAATGGAATACAATTGAGAACCCAGAAATAGATCCATTGACCTATGGTCAGCTGATCTTTGACAAAGGGCTGAAATCCATTAAATGGGGAAGAGAATGTTTGTTTAATAAATGGTGTTGACAAAACTGGATGTCCATTTGCAGAAAAATGA
>NW_006921631.1:9385099-9391732 GCF_000298275.1 Orycteropus afer afer | reverse complement strand
CCAGTCTCATCATGGGGAATAACTATCACCAGCTGCCCAGACACTCAACCAGGCCCAGCCAAGTTGACATACAAACATAACTACCACAGACTGTAAAATGGTACAAACACTGTGGAAAGCAGTGTGATGATTCCTTCAAAAGTTGGAATTAGAAATACCATTTGACCCAGCCATTCTATTACTAGATATATATCCTAAAGAAGTGAGAACTATGACAAGAACAGACATATGCATACCCATGTTCATTGCAGCCCTATTTACAATAGCAAAAAGATGGAAACAACCTAGGTGTCCATCAACTGAGGAATGAATAGCCAAACTATAGTACATACACACAATGGAATACTATGCAAACCTAAAGAATAACCTAGAATCTGCAAAACACCGCATAATATGGATGAACTTCATGCTGAGTGAAATCAGTCAATCACAGAAGGGCAAATATTGTATTAGTCTGTTATTGTAAAAGTCAAGGAAAGGTTTATCTATGGAAGGAAATTTACTTCATTGGTTACCAGGGGTGGGAGGGTAGGGTAGGGAACACTTTAGATAGGTAGAGATAAGTATTGGTTTGGGTGGAGAAGGGCAACGTATCAAATGTGAGTGATCAACATGGTGGCACTGAGGAAGAGAAAGACATAGAGAGGTACATGGGAGGTACAGGCAACAAAAATGAACCCTTTTGCACATACAGGACTGCATTGTCAGTGAAGGCAAACTATTAGGTATGTCTATGAAGTGATGAGTGTACCCAAGACCATGTATAGGGTTAGCAGACAATGGTCCTATAAGTGTATTTGTATGATTTGAATTCCTAGGTGTATAGTAGAGCTGACAAGGGACAAGGTTGTAGTCACTTCTTGGTCAGAGTGAGCTACCCAAAGGGACTGAGTAGTTGAACCTTTGGGCTTGGGACCATAGTCGCAGGGGACATCAAGCTCAATTGGCATAACATACTACACAAAACATTTTTCCACCTCCTACTTTGATAAGTGGCAACTGGGATATTAAAAGCTTGCAAGCAGCCATCTAGATGCAACAATGGGTCTCTCCTCATCCAAAGCAAAGGAGAATGAAGAAAACCAAAGATTCATGGAAAGAATTAGTCTTAGTGACTGATACACCATGTGATCCACAGCCTGTACGACTATGAGACCAGAAGAACTAGATGGTGCCTGGCTACCACTGTCAACCACTCAGAGGGGGATCTATGTAGAAGATCCTGGATAGAGAAGGAGAACAATGTGGAACAAAACTCAAAATCATTTGAAAAAAAAAAAAGAGGGGTCAGCCAGATTTGCTGGTCTGATAGAGCCTGGTGGAACCACTGAGACTATGGCCCCTAGCTGCCCTTCAGGTCTGGAACTGAACCCACACCTGTGCCTTCCAGACAAACAAAAAACAGGCATATGTGTTGAACATTTACCCGAGGTAGATACACTCCTTGGAGAGAACAATCATGGGAGAAAGAAGGGCTATTTATGCACAGGGAGACAGCTCAGGGGGCAAGAGTGCATGGAGGGATGGACACAGGGAAGAGGTAACTATCAGGAGGAAGTGGGAGGGGGGCTGTTAAACTGTGGTAAATTGTAGTTAATGTCATGAGACAAAGGCTATGTGAACTGCTGTAAGGAAAGTGAATTTGCTCTGTAAATTTTCACTCAAATCACAATTAAAAAAAATTAGACAAAATAAATCCATACAAACTCTGTATACATGAATAAATTGATATATAATTATCAAGTGGAAAAGGCTTTTCTATGATCACCAAGTCAAGATGCTGTAAAGCAAAATTTGATCAATTTAACCACATGAAATATATCAATTTCCCTTCAATCAAAAAATAAAGCCTAAAAGTCATTGACAAACTGAGGAAAGATATTTGCAGTACAGGAGAACAAACAGCTATTATCCTTAATTTACACAAAGCTTCATACAGGTAGACAACATCATTCAAATAAGAAACACAAAATAGAAAAATAAGCAAAAGAAAGGCAAGCAGTTTAAATAGAACAAAAATCTTTATGGACAATAATTCTCAGCCTTGGACAAAGGTTAAGAAATGAGAATCAAAATACAGAATGCAGTGCCTTCCCCATGAGAGAGGTAGACAAGGTTGCTGCATGGAGCCAGGGAGGCTGCCAGCACCCCAGCTCCCGCTGGAGTTGTATGGCTCAGCAGCCCTGCATCTGTGTGGTCGAGGATGAGACCCACTCATTCTCAGACTGTGGACTTGTAGAAGTGCAAATTCATCAGATCCTTCTGGAGAAAAAATTGACAATTGATGGCATTGTTGAAAATGTACAGACCTATTAACCTAACAATCCCACTGCTAAGAATATATCCTAAGGATATACTGACAAAATGTGCCAGAGTATCTCTTAAACTGTTCAAGGATATTCACTGCAGCCTTTTTCATAAGTGTGTGTGTGCACGTGTGTGTGTCAGAAAGAGAGAAAGAGAGAAGGAACCAACTCCGTTGTCCACCATAGGGGCTGGTTAAACAAAAGTATGTTGCTGTTGTTGGGTGCCATTGAGTCAATTGTGACTCATAATGACCCCATGTGGCAGAGTACAACTGCCCTGCAGAAGAATCTTTAATTCATAATCTTTACGAGACAGATCACTAGGTTTATGGATACATTTATATTTTGTATTAAAACGAGATATTGATAGAATGAGAGATAGTGTTCTCAGTGCTGATGTAAAATGGTTTCTAAATTATGGTAAAAAGAAGGAACTGTGAGTACCACAGAATCTCTTTTATGTAAATAAAATTTGCATACAGAGAAGAATACATTTATACAGCTACAGATAAATTCTTTTTTATCCCCCATTCATGGAGGCTACTTCAAAGCCAACTGCAACAACACACATAGGAGTAAGACAATACCCTCTGATATTTTTGCCTGTGAGCTGGGTTCCTTTGCTGACATCTTAACAGGAGTCTTTTAGCAAGTATAGTTTATTTCTTGCAGTTTGAAGTATAATCCAGAGATGCCCCAAATTCTAGATGCTATCTGGTCCTTTTCTGCTAGCAAACGGGTCAGTTCTTGCCTGAACTTGTCTCTCTTAGCATTCCGGCCCACAATTCTGAGCCCGAAAGGCTCTGAAAAACAAGTGGTGAAACCTGACCTAAATTTATTTGGGGCTATTTATAGTCTTTATTTAGCCTGCTTACTATGAATAATCATACATTTCACTGCAGATATCATAACTGATTTGATTATGGGGTGTAATAGGGTGTTTTGTACTATACTATACAACATATAGGGGCTCTGGTGGAATAGTGGTTAGAGCATTTGGCTGCTAACTAAAAGGTCGGTAGTTCGAATCTACCAGCAGCTCCTCAGGAAAAAGATGAGACACATGTTTCCGTAAAGATTTACAGCCTTAGAAACTCTGTGGGGCAGTTCTACTCTGTCCTAAAAGGGCACTGTGAGTTGGAATTGATTCAGTAGTAGTAAGTTTGTTTGGTTTTATGCAAATATGAACTGTTAACTTTCTAAATTTAAAAAAAATAAATAAATTCCCAACATATCTGGCTCCAAAGTTTTGGGGCCTGAATCTTGCTAAAAGCAACAAGGAACAGCCAGCTCACCCTAAAATTCTGGCTTTTTGGTGGAACCCCTGAGACTATAGTCCCTAGCTGCTCTTCAGGTCTGGAATTGAACCCACACCTGTGGCTTCCAGCCAAACAAAATACAGGCATATGAGTTGAACATTTACATTAGGCAGATACACTCCTTGGAGAAAGCAATCATGGGAGAATAGAAGGGCTGTGTATGTATAGGGAGACAGGTTAGGGGACGGGAGGGCATGGAGGGAAGGACACAGGGAAGAGGAAACTATGGGGAGGAAGCGGAAGAGAGTTGTTATATTGTGGGAAATTACAGTCAATGTCATGAGACAGTGTATGTGAATTGCTTTATGGAAGATGAATTTGCTCTGTAAACTTTCCCTCAAATCACAATAAAATTTGAAAAAGAAAAAAATTCCTGCTTTTCCCCCCATAACTACAGGCTCAGGAGGAGCCCAGTTTATTTCAGGCAGTGTTTGACCTACGATATTACCCTAGCATAACAGGGATCTAGAGCTCTCCATTTTCTCACCATCAGCTGCCCAATGTTAGTCAGTGCTATATATTTTAGATTTTTATTAGGGCAGAATTACACTCCTGTTTCTAATATCTATATTAGTTAGTGTAGTCTAAACTGCTATAAAAAATAAAACCCCAAATGAAATGGCTCAAGCAAAATAAACCTTTATTTCTCACTTATGTAACATTCTGGGGAAGCTATTCCAGGTTGGTAGGCAGCTCTCTTCCATGTAGTTATTCAGGGACCTAGGCTGATAGCAGCGCTGCCACCCAAGGTCATGACCATTCTAGTTCAAGGTAAAGGGGAAAGACAAGTACAGGCAGTCTCATGGGTCAGGTCTGGAAATAGCATACTTCACTTGTGTGCACATTTCATTAGGGAGCACTTCACAGAGCCACATCTAATTACAGGAGAGATTAGGAAATGGAATATGGCTGATAACCTTTGAACAGTTAAACATCCTCTATCATACCCATTTAAGCCAAGGATAAGTCTGGCTGGATTGTTCTTTGGGATTTTTTAATGATATAAAATACAGCAGAAATGGAAAAGGAAAGGAACAAGAGTTAGCTGTTAAGGCCAGGAAAAGACTTTAAGGCAAGCTGGTGTGTGAGAAATATAAATGGTAGTGAGGAGGGAGGGTTTTAGATATACTACTGTAATCTGAAAATGTCCGTCATGCTGTTTTGGGGAAATGTAAGGAAAGCACCTGAATTATTTTTGAAATTGCATTTTGATTGATGAGCTATTTATTTGATACCAATATTTCTTTGAGCCAGGATGGGTAATAGATTTACATGTACAGCAAGATACAAAGCTACGTTTTGGCCAACACACCAAAATCTAATATGTACCAGATATCAAAGTGAATGGAGACAGAATACTATGCAGAAAAGTATGAGTAGGTTTCCAAGAACCATTCACAAAGGGATTTGAGTCTTGAAGATTAGAAAGGTTTAGGAAGAAGATTTCTGTGCTGAGGTCCCCATTCACTCTAAGGAGTGTAAGTGAAAAGTGCTTCCCTCTCACCTCAAGTATGATGAGGGGGCCTTCAAGGAGATTATTTTAAGAGCTTCAGATATATTCCTTAGATTTAAGAGTAGGTGTTTCTGGGTGTGAAATCTAATAAATTGAACAAGTGAAAGAGTGGGCTGCACAGAAAACCAGCTCCCCTTCCCAATACTGGAGAAAACGATATGTGTGTATTTGGCATAAGTCACTTGTCAGTCACAAAGGGAAGAGAGAACTGGCTTGGAGCCCTCTAAATTCTGACCAAAGAGGATCTCCTAGAAGGGTAACAGGACCCCCACAGTGAGTCTGAATAGGGAAGACATCACAGGAAAGTCAGAAGCTGAGGGAATAAAATACACCATCTACACCATGGTAAATCAGAGAAGCAGAGAAGCCTCTGAAGAAAGCAGGAAAACAGCCTACAAGAGAGTCAACCATAATCACATGCCAGGCCCAGAAAATTCTAACCCAGTACTCTTCAAGTAAGACCTTTCCTTTCATCCATTCATTTATTCAACAACAAATATTTATTGAGTACCTACTATATCCCAGGAGCACTGGTGGCATAGTGCCTAAGGCATTTGACTGCTAACTAGAATGTTGGTGGTTCAAACCCACTGGCCGTTCTGTTGAAGGAAGACCAGGCAATCTACTTCCATAATGATTTACTGTCTGGGAAACCCAGTGGGGGTCTCTATGAGTCAGAATCGATTCAGTGGTAGTGAGTTTGGTTGTTGATATTATATACCAGGTACTATTCTAAGCCCTTAGAGCTCTGGTAGAGTAGTGCCTAAGGCACTTGACTGCTAACCAGAAGGCTGGTGGTTCAAACCCACCAGCCACTCCTCGGAAGGAAGATGGGGCAATCTACTTCCATAGTGATACTGCCTTGGAAACCCAAGGAGTGGTCGCTATGAGTTGGATCTGACTTGACAGCACATAACAACAACAACAACAACATTCTAAGCCCTTAGCATATGTGGAGCCTACATTCTTAAAGACAATGGGTAGGGGAGAAAGGACAAACAATAAACAGTAACATAATGATAACATAAATTACATAGTATGACAGACATTGTTAAGTGCTATGATAAGGGAGCAAGGAGCCCTGGTTAGACAACAATTAAGCACTCAGCTGCCAACAGAAAGGTTGGAAGTTCAAACCTATCCAACAACTCTGTGAGAGAAGGACTTGACGACCTACTACAATAAAGATTACAGCCAAGAAAACCCTATGGGGAAGTTCTACTCTGTAACACAAGGGGTCTGACATGATTTCTGACATGAGTCAGAAATCAACTTGATGACACTTAATTACAACCATGGGATAGAAGCAGGGTAAGGATGATGGGGGTTGTAATTTCTTTTAATGTTTTACTTTGTAATAATTTCAAACTTATAGAAAAGTTAGAAGAATATCACAGAGCATGCTCACATACTCCATATATATAAAACCTACAGCCATTGAGTCAAACCCGACTCATAGTAACCCCTCCTTGGGTTTCCGAGGTGGTATCTCTAC
>NW_006921631.1:9358577-9362823 GCF_000298275.1 Orycteropus afer afer | reverse complement strand
GTGGCTGCGATGATGGGCTCAAGTATAGCAGGGATTGTGGGGCTGGTGCAGGATCGGGCAGTGTTTCGTTCTGCTGTGCATGGGGTCACTGTGAGTCGGAAACGACTCGACGGCACTTAACAACAACAACAACATCCTTACTTTTTAGCGCGAGATTTTCCAGGGCTGACCTGGGAATCAGCCATTATTCCAAGGATCCCTGGTTCCTTGCAGTGGCAAATAGTATTTAAAAATCAAGATCTGGGTGCTAGGTGGTTCTTTGCTATGGGGAGGATGTCATTATTCTTTCAGCAATGCTAGAAATACATGTATCCAATTTCCTTCCCCATCATTCCTCTGCAACTGATTTTGTTAATGTCACTTCTCTTTCCAAATCTCACTTGACCTTACAGCAACATTTATCATTTGACTACCCCTTCCTCCTCACTAGCATTAACATCACCTGCTCCTTCATCCTCTCTCTTACTCCATTGACAGCACTTCTTCTTGGTTTCTTTTTCTAGTTCCTCTTCCTTTCCAAAATCAAAAACCAAACACATTGCCATCAAGTCAATTCTTACTAGCAACCCAACAGGACAGAACAGAAATCCATGGGATTTCCAAGGCTGTAAGTCTTTAGGGAAACAGATTGCCACATCTTTCTCTTATGAAACAGCTTGTGTGTTTGAACCACCGATCTTTCAGTTGGCAGCCGAATATTTTAATCACAGTGCCGCCAGGGTTCCTCCTCTTCCTTGACCAACCTCTAAATATTGGAGAACCCAGCAGTAGAGACTTCTGTCCTTAATCTCATACTAGTCTCTCTCTACATTTCAAACACGTGATTTTAAATACCATGCACATGTTCTTGATTTCCAACTGTGTACTTAAACTTAGACCTCTGGTTGAAGAGGCAGACTCACATATTTCACCAGCAAATCTCTGTCTCCTCTTAGATGTTTAAGAAACATCTCAACATAAGATGCAGTGGCAGAGACTGGCTAACTGTTTACCAAATCCTTTTACCCACCTAAGCATTTCCTAGCTTCCCTTGCAGCTAGATATAACCATTGGACTCAGTTCTGGCCAGGGGAATGAGGCTATAAATGATGTAAGGCACTTTTTGGCTGGCTCGTAAAAATCTATCCCATGCAATCTTCCACTCTCTTGTTTCCCTATTTGCTGGCCAGACTTAGAGAAATCAGAAAAGGATTCCAAAGATCTAAAGTGGGACAGAGTTACAAGAAAGAGCCTGGATTCAAGAATCAATGCATAAAACAACTATCCACTGAATAACCACATTGAATTGTTTCCTGAATAAGATGGAAAAAAAGAAAAGAAAAATCATTTATGTTAAGCAATTGCTATTTTAAGATTATTTGTTTAATACCAACTAGCCTACCCTGACTACTACAGATGTTCAAAACTGAACCTGAATTTCCTACCCAGATCACTTTCCCCACGAATTTTCTCTGCCTTGGTAATTGATATCTTTCACCATTCTATTAGTCAAGACAAAAATCTAGATTTCTTTCTTTTCCTTACCCCATACATCAGTTCATAACTAACTCACTGCCATCAAGTCAGATCCTACTCATAGCGACCCCTCCTTGGGTTTCCGATCAGTTCATAATCAAAGCCAATAATTTCTATCCCAGTATTATTCTAGTTTTTACTAAAATAACAAACATCCCCAAATCCTCAGTGGATTAAATAAATATTTATGCCTCACACACAAGTCTGCAGGCTGCCTGTGACTGTGCTAGACTTGGCTGACCTTGGTTGCATTCAGCCCTCCTTGACTTCAGACTGCAGATCAGGTTTGGGTCTATAAGCTTTATGTCTCATTCTGGGACTCGGGCTGAAGGAGAAATAGCTTCCTGGAGCATGCTCTTTTCATGATGGCTGGCAAAAGTACACATACAAAAAAAAGCTGACAGAAATTCGCCATGCCTCTAACAGCCTCAGGTCAAAATCACAATCTGTGATTATCTTGTTTTTATTGACAAGTTCCCCTGTTAAAATGTAAACTCCATTTGTGTCTGGCAACTAATAGGCACTTAATAAATGCTCATTAATTTAATGTTAACTAAGAGGATTCTGAGGAGCTCTGGTAGTGTAGTGCCTAAAGCACTTGATTGCTAAACAGAAGGCTGGCGATTCAAACCCACCAGCCACTCATCGGAAGAAAGCTTGGGCAATCTACTTCCATAGTGATACTACCTCGGAAACCCAAGGAGGGGTTGCTATGAGTCGGGTCTGACTTGATGGCACATAAGAACAAAACAGGAGGATTCTGGCAAAGTAGCTTGAGACTAGGCTGTGAAGGATCTTGAAATGCCATGTTGGAGAGTTTGAGCTTCACCCTAAAGGCAATGGCCAGTCATAGAAGAAAAAATACACTTTAGAAAGACAACTGTAATGGCAGTTAAGTGATGAATTTTGAGAGACAGATCAGTTAAAAGTTTATTGTAATTGTCCATGTCAGAGAATTTCAGACTCTGTGGAGGTTCTATCAATAAAAATTAGTAATAATAATGGCCACCATGTACTGAGTGCCTACAGTGGACACAGCCAAGCAAAATAGACAGACCAAGGTAATAGATAAAGGAGCAAAATGAGGCTTAGGAAAGTTATGTAATTTCTCCCAAGGCCACACAGATAAATAGATGGCTCTGCGGAGATCCCATTCCAGGACTATCCTATGCCCAACACCAAGAACTAAAGGAAGAGGAATGATGCCAAGTTTCTAGCTAAGGTAATTACTTGGATAATGTGTTTTGCTAAAATACATAAAGGTTTAATGGAAAAGGCAATGAATGTGGTTTGGGAGTCTCTGGGTCAACACCTAGCTAAAAGGTTAGTGATTCAAAACCACCCACAGGCAGCTTGGAAAACAGGCCTGGTAATTTGCTTCTGAAAGGTCACAGCCTTGAAAACCTAAGGAGCAGTACTACTTTGCATACAAGGGGTCACCGTAATTCAGAATCACCTCAATGGCAACTAACAATAACAACGGATGAGAAGCCTGTTAATACAGTAGGTACTTCTGCATGAAATACAAATTGACTGGCTAACTTACTGAACAGGAGAATTCTTTGAAGGCTATCAGGGGCACACAGAGCCACTGGTAGGCTGGAGGAACAGGCTTTGTATGTACCCATGGAGTTCCAGAAGGCTGGCAAGAAAGACTAGTCATTCATTCATTCAACACCTAGTTATTGAGAGCTTACTTTGTCAGGCACTTCAGAGCACTGGGAACACAGCAGTAATAGACAATATCTCACCCTCATGTCACTTACATTCATATTATCTGGTTCCCCAGATAATAAACACATTGACTAATTAAACAAAAAAATATATGTCAGGTAATAGAAACCAAAACAGATTATAAAGAATGCCATGAGGAGAGCATGGCTGCAATTTTTAATGGAATGTCAGAAAAATCTTTCAGGGAGGTTTCGTCTACTCACTGTTGTAGCCACCGTGAATGAGAACTCCAAATTTCTCCAGGTTGCTGTTCATTCCTGCAAGGGTCAGAGTCATGAGAGTTAGCATCTGATTGGCAAAGCCAAAGACATAGGCCCATGCCACTAGCTCTTCTGAAGTGGGGAGAGGGAGAGCTGTCCACTTAGCTTTCATATGGAAGTAGGTATTACCTTCCAAGAACATACTAACAAATGAGAGATTTTTTCCCAAAGAAACAGAGTTTGGATTCTAGACAGCCAAAATAGCTGGGATGCAATCAGCAAGGGAGAGCCCTAGAACATACTGCCAGAAGAGAAAAATGAGAAGAAAAATAGAGGATAGAGCCTTGAAGAGATGCATAAACATATTTAAGAAGTAGGCAGATGAAGAGGAACCAATAAAGGAGAGTAGAAGGAAAGAACCCAGAGAGCTGTGTTTGAGAGTCCAAAGACAGAGAGAGTTTATGAGAAAAATAGTGACCTTTGCAAGAGCAGTTTGAGGAGAGGTTTGGAAACAGAAGGCAGATTATAAATGGAGAAGGAATTAATGGTGAGTGAAGTAGGGACAGAGTAACCTCTAAGCCAAAGTGTTCCACATAATTCATGTTGTTATAATGAAACTTGCAAACTGTATTATCCTGTGACAAAAGGGATGTAAGACTTTTTTTTTTAATTATTTTTATTGTGATTTGGGTGAAAATTTACAGAGCAAATACATTTTCCATACAGCAGTTCACATACACTTTGTCTCATGACATTGACCACAGTTTACCACAATGCAACATCTCCCCTCCTCCTTC
>NW_006921631.1:9356349-9358185 GCF_000298275.1 Orycteropus afer afer | reverse complement strand
TTTCCATGAATCTTTGGTTTTCTTCATTCTTCTTGGCTCTGGATGAGGAGAGACCCATCATTGCATCTAGATGGTAGCTTGCAAGCTTTTAAGATCTGTCACTACTCGCCACAGTAGGAGGTGGAACAATGTTTTGTGCAGTATGTTATGCCAATTGAGCTTGATGTCCTCTGTGACTATGGTCCCGAGCCCACAGGTTCAACTACTCAGTTCCTCTGGGTAGCTGGCTGTGACCAAGCAGTGACTACAACCTTGCCCCTTGTCAGCTCCACTATACACCTGGGAATTCAGATCATACACATAAAGTTATAGGACCATTGTCTGCCAACCTTATACATGTTCTTGGGTACACTCCCCACTTCATAGACATACCTAATAGTTCAGCCTGAGGGATGTAAGACTTTTTAGTAGCACTTTGTCTTCACTTCATTTGAACTTCACAGTAACCCTGGGCAAAAAACAAACCACACTCACTGCCATCGAGTCAGGCCCGACTCATAGTGACCCCTCCTCGGGTTTCAAGTCAGTATCATTATGGAAATAGATTGCCCAACCTTCCTTCTGAAGAGTGGCTGGTGGGTTTGAACCACCAGCCTTCTGGTTAGCAGTCAAATGCCTTAGGCACTACACCACCAGAGAAGACCCTTAATGACATGGGTCGACATACTGACTATAGCAATGGGCTAAAGCATAGCAATGATTGTGAGGATGGAGCAGGACCAGACAGTGTTTCATTCTGTTGTGCTAAGACAAAGCATATTGGCCCCACAAGATAAGCAGGATAGCTAAGTCAGCCAACCTCCCTCCCTTATCCTATTTACCCTGACCTCCCTGTGCTGGCCAAAACAAGCCTGAGTCAGTTTGGCAGCCATCTTACTACCCCAAGTAACCTCTAGGTCACTAAGTGCCTCGTGAATATTAACCTCTTCACGTCTGGGTAGAACTTAGCCACCATTTTTTATACATGTGACGTATAGAGAAGTGTGTAACTCTAACTGCCGGCATAGAATGTAGAAGTAAGTATATCCATGATTTTGTATAACTTCCTGCTTTAAATTGCACTTAAGAGAAGCTTGAAGGAGACTTTCTTGGAGCAATCTTGGAGGCACTAGTCCCAGATGTTTCCTTCCTTGTCTAAGAAATAAAAGTACCTTTCTGTTCTCCCACCTCCATCTCTTGTTTATTGGCTATAATGTGTCATACTGAGAAGAGCCTGGATTTTACCTAGTAATAGTATAGGGTCACTACAAGTCTGAACTGACTCCATGACATGTCACAACAAGAGGTGAGCTTATAGGTTCTAGTAAATCCATTCCTGGTGACACTATAAGACAAAGCAGTGCTGCCCCATAGGATCTCCAAGTCTGTAAATCTTTACAGATGCAGACTGCCACATCTTTCTCCCAGCTCGTGAGTTGGAACTGCCCACCATTTGGTTAGCAGCCGAGTGCTTAACTACTGAGCAACCACACACCTAGTGTTATTATTGTTGCTAGGTGCCTTTGAGTTGGCTCTTACCCATAGCGACCCTATGTACAACAGAAAGAAACAAAGCCCAGTTCTGTGCCATCCTCATAATCCATGCTATGCTTGAGCCCATCATCACAGCCACTGTTTGAATCCATTTCATTGAGACTGTTCCTGTTTTTTTGCTTATCCTCCACTTTACCAAGCATGATAGCCCTCTCCAGGGACCGGTTCCTTCTGACAACACAACCAAGTATGAGAGATTAAGTCTGGCCATTCTTTCTTCAATTTCTTCATCTTTAGTTTAGTAGTTGGTGTGCAAATTTGAATAATAGTCATATTAACTGGTCTTCCTTGTTGTTGTTATTG
>NW_006921631.1:9353796-9355729 GCF_000298275.1 Orycteropus afer afer | reverse complement strand
TTTATATTGAGATGTAATCCATACTGCAGACTGTATTCTTCAGTCTTCATCAGTAAGTGCTTCAAGTCATCCTCACTTTCAGCAAGCAAAGTTGTGTCGTCAGCGTATTGCAGGTTGTTAATGATTCTTCCTCCAATCCTAACACCACATTCTTCTTAATATAGTCCACCTTCTCAGATTGTTTGCTCAGCATACAGATTGAATGAGTATGGTGAAAGGATACAACCCTGACGCACTCTCTTCTTGATTTTAAACCATGTAGTGTTCCCTTTTTCTGTTAGAATGACAGCCTCCTGGTCTATTTACAGGTTCCTCATGAGTATAATTTAGTGTTCGAAATTCCCATTCTTCTCAATGTTATCCACAATTTGTTATGATCCACACAATCAAATGCTTTTGCATAGTCAATAAAATACAAGTAAACATCTTTCTGGTATTCTTTGCTTTCAGTCAAGATCCATCTGACATCAGCAATGATATCCCTCCATTCCATGTCTTCTTCTGAATCCAGCTTGCATTTCTGGAAGTTCTCTGTTAATATACTGCTGCAACCGTTTTTGAATTATTTCCAGTAAGATTTTACTTGTGTGCGATATTAATGATGTTGTTTGATACTTCCCACAATCAGTGGGATCACCTTTCTTTGGAATGGGTACAAATATGAATCTCTTCCAGTCATTTGGCCAGGTAACTGTCTTCCAAATCTCTTGGCATAACTGAGTGAGTGCCTCCAGCAGAACATCCCTTTGCTGAAACATCTCAATGGGTATTCCACCAGTTCCAGGAGCCTTGTTCTTCGCCAATTCTTTCAGTGCATCTTTGACTTCTTCCTTCAATACCATTGGTTCTTGAACATATGCCACCTCCTGAAGTGGATGAAGGTCGACCAGTTCTTTTTGGTACAGTGACTCTGTGTACTCCTTCCATTTTCTTTTGATGCTTCCTGCATCATTCAATATTTTGCCCATAGAATCTTTCAATATTGTAACTCAAGGCTTAAATTTTTTCCTCAGTTCTTTCGACTTGAGAAATGCCAAGTGTGTTCTTCCCTTTTGGTTTTCTAACTCCAGGTCTTGGCACATTTCATTATAGTAATTGGCTTTGTCTGCTAGAGGTGCTCTTTGAAATCTTCTGTTCAGCTCTTTTATCTTGTAATTGCTTCCATTTGCTTTGGCTACTCTTCACTCAAGGGCAAGTTTCAGAGTCTCTTCTGACATCCATTTTGGTCTTTTCTTTCTTTCTCGTATTTTTAATGACCTCTTGCTTTCTTCATGGATGATGCTCTTGATGTCATCCCACAATTCTTCTGGTTTTCGATCATTGGTATTTAATGCATCAAATCTATTCTTTAGATGGTCTTTAAATTCAGGAGGGATATATTCAAGACCACATTTTGGCTCTCATGGACTTGTTTTAATTTTCTTCAACTCCAAGTTGAACTTGCATATGAGCAGTTGATGGTCTGTTCCACAGTCAGCTTCTAGCCTGGTTTTGGCTAAAGATATTGAACTTTTCCATTGCCTCTTGCCACAGATGTAGTCAATCTGATTCCTGTGTACTCCATCTGGTGAACTCCACGTGTATAGCCACCATTTGTGTTGTTGGAAAAATAGTATTTGCAATGAATAAGTCATTGTTCTTGCGAAATTCTATCATGCACCTGCGGGCTTGGGACCATAGTTGCAGGGGACATCAAGCTCAATTGGCATAACATACTATACAAAACATTGGTCCACCTCCTACTTTGGCGAGTAGCGACTGGGATCTTAAAAGCTAGTAAGCTGCCATCTAGATGCAACAACGGGTCTCTCCTCATCAAGAAGAAAGAAGAAAACCAAATGAATGGAAACAATCAGTCCTAGCGACTGGTACACCATCTGATCTGCAACCTATACAACTATGAGACCAGAAGAACTAGATGGTGCCCAGCTAC
>NW_006921631.1:9306315-9353056 GCF_000298275.1 Orycteropus afer afer | reverse complement strand
TTCCTTGTAGGCATATGGATATCACTGACAGCATTGTACTTCAGGACAGATCTTGAAATATCTTTTGTGATGATGAATGCCATGCCATTCCTCTTCAATTTGTCATTCCCAGCATAGTAGATCATATGGTTGTCTGATTCAAAATGGCCAAAACCTGTCCATTTCAGCTCAGTAATGCCTAGGATATCAATCTTTTTACGCATTTCATTTCATTTCTGACAACTTCCAATTTTCCTAGATTCATACATTTCGTGTTCCAATTATTAATGGATGTTTGCAGCTGTTTATCCTCAATTTGAGTCGTGCCATGTCAGCACATGGAGGTCTTGAAAGACTTACTTTATCCATATCATTAAGGTTGGTTCTACTCTGATGAGGCAGCTCTTTTCCAGTCCTATTTTGAGTGCCTTCTGACCCAAGGGGCTGGTCTTCCTGCACTGTACTGTGTCTGACAATGTTTCCAAGCTATTCATAAGGTTGCCCACTAATGTATCACACAGTGTTTCTCTGCTATTCATAGGTTTTCCCTGGCCAGTTTTTGAGAAGTGGATGGCCTCCTCCTTCTTCCAAGTCTATCTTAGTCTGTAAGTTGCGTTGAAATGTGTGTACCATGTACAACTCTAAGGCATTTGAAACACCAGTGGCAAAGCCTCAAGCCTCACAGCAACATACAAGCCCCACAGGATGACAAACTGACAGACAAGTTTGTCTCCCTTAGCTGTTGGAAACCTCTGTGCCCTCCCCTACCTAATTCCTACCTGGAACCTGCCACTAGGGGGCTTGGGGCCTAGTCTTGTCTCCCGCCCCTTTTTTACCTGGATATCCTGCCACTCCAGAGGTCCTCAGCCTCTCCTGCTCCTACAAGGTCTTCCTTGTAGATATATGGATATTACTCTATCACTGACAGCACTGTATTTCAGAATAGATCTTAAAACCCTCTTTTTGATGATAAATGTGAGATGCCATTCCTCTTCAATTTGTCATTCCCAGCATAGTAGACCATATGATTGTTGGATTCAAAACTGTCAATACCAGTCCATTTCAGCTCACTAAAGCCTAGGATATCATCTTAATATGTTCCATTTCATTTTTGACAACTCCCTATTTTCCTAGATTCATACTTCCTACATTCCATGTTCTCAATGTTTGCAGCTGTTTCTTCTCATTTTGAGTCGTGCCTCATCAGGAAATGAAGATCCCAAAAGCTCTATTCCATCCAAGTCATTAAGGTCACCTCTATTTTGAGGAGGCAGCTCTTCCCCAGTTGTATTTTGAGTGCCTTCAAACCTGAAGGGCTCAATTTCTGGCACCATATCAGACAATGTTTCACTGCTATTCATAAAATTTTCCACTAATATATCAGAGAATGTTTCACTGGTATTCATAGGTAGCGTAGTGCCTAAGGCTCTTGATTGCTAACCAGAAGGCTGGCGGTTCAAACTTACTAGCCACTCCTCAGAAAGAAGGTTGGACAATCTATGTAGGGATACCGTCTGGGAAACCCAAGGAGGGGTCGCTATGAGTGGATCCGACTCCGCAGCAGTGAGTTTGGTTTTGCTTTTATGCAGGCACTATTCTGCAAGCCAATCTGAGATGTATTAATTGGTTGGGATCATTTAGGAAGGCGACCAAGAAGGCACCTGAGGAAGGGATTTGGGAATCAGTGGTATGAATCTGTGAATGACCAAGAGGAGGAAGAAAATTCAGCTTCCCGCTCTCAATCCGTTGCCCACCAAACCAAAACCAAACCCACTGCAGTCCAGTCCATTCCGACTCATAGCAGCCCTACAGGACAGACTAGCACTTCCTCACTTTCAAGGCTGTAAATCCTTAGGGAAGCCGACTGCCACATCTCTTCCGCAGAGCAGCTGGTGGGAACCGCCCACCTTTGGGTTAGTAGCCCAGTGCTTAACCACTGCGCCACTAGGGCTTCTTTTCAGTGGCTCGGAGCTCACAAATGTCAAAGCGAGCCCTAGCTCCTACAGCGCAGCCTTTGGGGCGTGGTCTCGCTGTCCCTCTGGCGAAGGCGGGGCCTGCTCCGGGCACAGCAGAGCCCCGCCCCGCCCAAGGCCTAAGGCGCCGCACCCACGTTGTGCTGCTCTGTTGCGATCTGCACTGGTCTGCACCAGCCGAGAGAAGGTGATCCAGGTAAGTGCCGGCCCTCGCAGGTGCTTCACCTCATCGCCCTGCGCTGAGCATCACTAATACTCCAGCGGCCCAGAGCTAAATAAGTGCTTTCATTCTCTCTCGTTTTATATCAGTCGATTTGCTTTCTGTTGTTCCTCGCTCTTTGCCTTCCTTACACCTGCCATGCGACCTTCCCATAATGGAGTGGGTTTGGAACATCTAAGCTAGGTCTGGCCTCGCTATCAATAGCTCAGGGAGAATCTCAAGGTCAACCCTTCCTCGGTTTCTCTCCTCTCCTCCTTTCCCACCGCTGTGCAGTCCGGGGTGGGGGTGGGAGGATTCCCTTTTCTAGCCTCAGGAGCCCACCTGGCCTTGCCAGCTGCAGCTGTGGTGCAGAGGATGGGCGGGCCGGCACTGCTGGGGCAGTTGGCTGCGTAGGCCTAATTGGTAGCACTGGTTTTAAAAATGGCCCGGAAGCGCTGCGACTGTTGCGGATGTGTATGTGTTGCTAGGATCCGCCTCGGAGGGGATTGTGTTTGTTATGCTTCTGCCCCGTTGAAGCTTGTATCCTTGTGAATTGGAATTCGGGGTCATTTCCTATCTTCGGGAGACGCTGCAGGAGAGGGAGGGGTCTTAGGAGAATTTCCCTCTTTATCTGGTGTCGTTGCAGGGAGGGCCACGGCCACAGAGTTGGGCGGCTGCAGGGCGGTGGTAGGAGCTGGAGACTCCTTGGTGAGTCATGCCCCGAAGTTGTGGGTTTTGCTAATACTTGGGAGTCAAGAGTTTACTAGCTGCATCGTTGCTTGGGGGGGCAAGAGGGTGGGCGAGGAGGGGGTGGAGTGTGGGAAAGGAAGAAAAGGAAAAAGAGATGGGAGGGTGAGTGGGAAAGGAATGGCAGGGGTGGGGCTTTATTCCCTCTAATAGGGAAAAGGAGAAGTCTTGGAAGGGAAACACTACTCTGTAAATGCCTAGTTACTTCCAGGTGCTGTGGGCCTAGGTGTGGTTATGTGGGACTGCTGCAGATTTGGGTTCCTTTGTGTGTGAGAGCTGGAGCAAGGGTTTCCCTCGGGAAAGCACTAGATCACCTGGAGCCTGCAGTCTCCACCTGAGACACACCAAGGTCATTGGTCAGTGTTAACAGGCTATGTTTTATTTCAGTGAATTAAGTAAGGAGAGCATATTATCTGAAAACGGAGATCAAGAATGATTTTTCTCACAGGAGTTAAATTTAAAACTAGCATCTAAAATCCAAACAAATTCTTTTACCCCTAGGAAGACAGTGTGTTAGGCTTTTCCTCCTGATGCAATGTTAACAGAAATAGAAAACTTTGTCAAGCTATGTTTTTCTGAACCAATGTTACTATATATAAAATGGTAGCGATACTATAACCAGCCATAGACTTACAGGGGCTTCCTTAGGTGAAAGAGCAAGACTGGGCTGCGAAGGCAGCCTTCCCCTTTATTTATACTTGCTCTTGCCGGCCTAGAGTTCCGTGGAGGCACAGACTCAAAGGAAAACTCCTAACCTGGAGATTAGCACAGAGGGGAAACATCCATGAAAGAAGTACTTTAACCGTTTTTGCAGAGATCCTGAAATGCCCCTGGAGAGAGGTCTGCAGTGAGGTGGATCACAAACCAACCTGTCAAGAAGTAATTTAGGGGAGTGCAGCAGGGAGTGACTGCTGAAGGCCCACGGGGTTTCCTTTTGGGGCCTGAAAAAATGTGCTGGAAATAGATAGTGGTGATAGTTGGACAACATTGTAAATGCTCTCAAAAAAGTAACCGAATGTCTACATCTCCAAAAAAAAAAAAAAAAAAACCCACAAACTCACTGGCATCTAGTCAGTTTCCAACTCACATTTACCTACATTGGGTTTCAAAGGCTGTAAATCCTTAAAGAAGCAGACTGCCTCATCTTTCTTCAGCAGAGCAGCTGGTGTGTTTGAACAACCAACCTTTTGGTTAGCAGCCAGATACTTTAACCACTATACCACCAGCGTTCCTTACTATATATCTAGCAATATGTAAATGTATTATTTCCTTAAATTCATAATTAAATATTCTGACTCTACATTCATTATACTTAAATATTCTGAATCTACAACGGGACACCATTGCTGTCCCCAGTTGATCATTAACCATTTCACAGATGTAAGCAATATTTGGTTTGAAGAATGTACTGTTCTATTTTTGTAGCTGAATTCATTAATGCTATTTATGAATATTCCATCCTCCTGAACAGGGAGAATTTAGTAGTTATCAGGTATTTACTGTATAAAATAAAATTCCCCTTCCCTCACTACCTATTACAGTGTCTGCCTATCTACCCATCTTTATGGAGAGAGAAGAAACACTGAGGAGATAGGAAACTTGTGCTACCTTCCGAATGCATTTGCTATTGGCTAAAACTCTTTGCTGGGAGCTCTGGTGGCATAGTGCATAGGGCATTTGACTGCTAACCAGAAGGCTGGCAGTTCAAACCCATAGCCACTGCTCACAAGGATGGTTGGGTAATCTACTTCTGTAGAGATACTGCCTCGGAAACCCAAGGAAGGGGTCACTCTGAGTCGCAGTCGACTCAATAGCAGTGAGTTTGGTTTTCTGTTTGGTTTAAAGTTACTTGCTTTAAGGATTTCAGCATTTGAGATCAAAAGTATCCCTCTTCCCCTTTTGAGTTCTTTCTAGAGCTGACCTTAACATTAAGTGGAATTTGAGTTCTAAGATTTCAGTGCCTTTGTTTACTCTTTTTTTTTTTTTTAATTTAAATAAGTGGTATTTTATTTCTCCATCTTAAGAAGTGCAAATGATTGTGTCACGGCATCATTCTAAGCACAGACAAGCATGGAAGAGTCAGACCAGTGTTTGAGGCAAGAGCCAGCTACCTAGGCGGTTCCTTCATTCAGGATCACTAACACCCTAGCAGGGATGCAGCAGCTGCTAAGAATTAACTACAGTCTGCCCATATATCCCTGTGATGGAAAATCCAAGTGGTGTCAATGTGACTCATTCCAGATTTTCTTTTTCCCTTCTTCTGGGAATGGTGGCTGATTTGCCCTGTGGCCTTAGGCTCCTGTGTAATGCCATTTAAGGCACAGGTATGTGGCAAGAGAAATGTAAACAAAATGGAGTGTACATTTATTTTTTGTATTGCTCCCTGCAAATGCGTATGCTATGAAAGACCAGATGAGGTTTACTCTTCCTGTAATCTCCACTCTTGTTATACTGCAGTGCTCATTAAGAAAAAAATGGACCTTTTCCAAGTTTTTTTTGTTTGTTTGTTTCCAATAGAAATATCTCAGGCTTTAATCAGTTTCAGACTTAGAGTTAATTATTAGTTCTCTATCCTTGTTAATATATTTTATGCTCAGGAGAGGATCTGGAGAGGTGGAAAAGTTTCAGAAGAGGCCAATTGTGGTCAGACTTGCTCTCCAACCTCTTAAAAGACAATATAGTCTGCTGCAAAAGACCTCTTTAAAGTGTTAAAGAGCAAAGATATCACTTTGAAGAATAAGGTGCTCCAAGGTAGGAGCTCTGGTAGCGTAGTGCCTAAGGCATTGACTGTTAACTAGAAGGTTGGCAGTTCAAACCCACCAGCTGCTCCACAGAAGGAAGACTGGGCAATCTATTTCCATAAAGATTTACCACCTCAGAAACCCAAAGGGGGTCGCTATGAGTTGGAATTGACTCGATGGCAGTGGGTTTATTTTTTCTTGGTTTTAACCCAAGCCATGGATTAGAATATTCTTTGTAAAGTAGAGGGGCAGTGAAAAAGGAAGGAGATTGACACAGTGGCTGAGACGATGGGCTCGAGCATAGCAAAGTTGTGAGGATGGCACAGGACTGGGCAGTGTTTCATTCTCTTGTGCACAGGGTTGTGATGAGTCAGAGCTGAGTCGACAGCACCGAACAACAACAACAACATAGTCAAGGTTATCAACACCTAAGGAAGAAGCAGTCAGAAAATCAGATACTGTATTGCAATCAGCAAATATGCTGCAAGGTACTTCTTTAAAGTGTTCAAGAGCAAAGATGTCATTATGAAGACTAAGATGCACCTGACCTAAGCCATGGTATTTTCATTCTCTGATGGCATAGTGGCTAAAGCATTTGACTGCTAACCAGAAGTCTGGTGGTTCAAATCCATCAGCTACTCCTCAGAAGGAAGGTTGGGTAATCTACTTCCATAATGATATCCCCTCGGAAATCCAAGGAGGGGTTGCTATGAGTCGGATCCAACTTGACAGCAGTGAGTTTGGTTTGTATTTGCATATGCTTGTGAAAGCTGGACAATGAATAAGGAAAACCAAAGAATTGATGCCTTTGAATTGTGTTGGTGAAGAATACTGAAAATACCATGGACTGCCAGGATAACGAACAAATATGTCCTGGAAGAAGTGCAGCCAGAATATTCCTTAGAAGCGAGAATGGCCAGACCTCTTCTCACCTACTTTGGTCATGTTGTCAGAAGCGTGGACCCTGGAGCCAGACTGCCTAGATGTGTGTGAGTTTAGGCTTTGCCCTATGATAGAGCTGTGTGACCTTGAGCAAGTTACCTCTCTGATGCTCATTTTCCTCTTCTGGAGAAGGACATCATGCTTGGTAAAGTAGAGGGTGAGTGGAAAAAAGAGAAAGACCTTCAATGAGATGGACTGATACAGTGGCTACAACAGTGGGCTCAAACATACCTCCTGTTGTGAGGCTGGCACAGGACCAGGCAACGTTTTGTTCTGCTGTATGTGGGGTGGTTCTGAGTTTGAACCACTCGATGGCACCTAACAAAAACAAAGATAGTGGGATACTATGTTGTTGTTGTTGTTGTTGTTGTTATGTGCCATTTAGTCAGACCCAACTCATAGCAACCCCTCCTTGGGTTGCCGAGGCAGTATCACTAGAGGCAGTATCACTACGGAAGTAGATTGCCCCATCTTCCTTCCGAGGAGTGGCTGGTGGGTTTGAACTGCCAGCCTTCTGGTTAGCAGTCAAGTACCTTAGGCACTATGCTACCAGAGCTCCTTTGGGATGCTATAGAAGGATTTAAATGAGTTCATAGTGGTAAAATACTTAGAAAAGTATTTGGCACATAGTAAATTACACATGTATTAATAATAATAAATATTAATAACTATTTGACATATCTTAGCATTCTTTGTTTTGTTTGCATTTACCGTTCTTCCTTTAGTCTATATCAGAACCCTTCAGATACACTGTTCTCCTTTCTTTCCCTCTACAAGTCATGTTCTTTCCTGTCTCTGGGCCTCTGTACTTGTTATCTCTGCTGTGTTCTTTTCTCTCTCACATCACTGTATGTCCCTCATAGCACTTATCCCAATCTGTTACCCTCCTGTTTTAAAAGATATTCTTTTGATGTTGTCTTCCCCTATCTAACTGTATTCTGGAAGGTCCGTACCTTCCTTCTTAGCTTTGACCACCACAATAGCCCTATGCCTAGCATGGTGAACAGTGTTTAGTAGGGTATGAATAACTGAAGGAATTACATCACTGAACAATGTGGCAGGCAGGGACTTGGACAAACATTCTATAGGTTAAATGGTTTGTCTTGCATGAAGTTTATGAAATCAAGTTTATTTAATAGCTATGAGAAATTAAGGGAGCTCTGGTGGCATAGAGCCTCAGCTATTTGACTGCTAACCCAGAAGGCTGGCAGTTCAAACCCACCAGCCACTCCTCGGAAGGGAGATTGGGCAATCTACTTCCTTGGAGTTACTGCCTCAGAAACCCAAGGGGGGTGGCTTGCTACGAGTCAGAACCGACTCAACAGCATTGAGTTTGGGTTTCTTTTTGGTATGAGAAATTAAGTCTTTTTTTTTTTTCTTTCTTTCTTCTGTGTTTATGGCCTCTTCCCATTCTCTTTCCTGTCCTCTGAGGTTGTAGCCTCCAAATCATGGGAAACATCCTGTGGGCTGTCCCTGGGATCACATCTCCTGGGAGGCTCACTCCAGGTGGCCCAGTATGGTCCCCTCTGTTTGAACTTCTAGGTTAGGTTTCAACAAGTCAACAGACTTTCACCCAGTGGAGCCTTTTGCACTAAAAGTCTGTTTGGGAAAGTTTGTCATCATACTGGCAAGGGAACCTAGGATTTGTTCTGTCTTGTTAAAATCTAGTATTCTTAGATTCCTGAAGAGCAAAATTGCCAGTTTTTCCCAGGGAAGATTCAGTTCCATTCAGGCATGTGTGTTTAGTGCCATTTTATGCAGAGGTCAGACTCCAGAGAAAAAGAGAACAAGTGATTTGCTTACTTTGATCTTAATAGAATTTATTTGTGTGGTTGTTGTTGTTATGTGACATCGAGTCAAACCCGACTCATAGCGACCCCTCCTTGGGTTTCCGAGGCAGTATCACTATGGAAGTAGGATTGCCCAACCTACCTTCCGAGGAGTGGCTGGTGGGTTTGAACCGCCAGCCGTCTGGTTAGCAGGCAAGTGTCTTAGCCACTTGTGTTAGTGCAAGCTTTTTTCCCATAACTAAGAGTCATTCACTTGGACTTGAGCAACATGCTGATCCTTCCCTCCCTCTGCCACCAGCCAGTGCAGTCGGTCATGTGTTAAACAATTGTTTTCAGGACTGACAATTTACCAAAGTGTTGGAATTAAAATGACATCTGAAACTTGAATATTGAATATGGCCAAGCCGTATCTATTTAACTATAAAGCTGAATATATTTGGGTGATAGAACATTTATCTCTTAAAGGGACAGAACTTCTATCCTCCTAATTTATAGTCAGCTTCTACTTTCCAAATATTCTACCAGTACCATTGATGAGGATTTGAAGAATATGAGGTCCTGGAATTAAAGGAGCTAACTGGAAAAGAGCTACATTGTGAGCTGTGTGCTACTTCCCCAGCTCTCTTGAGTTAATAATCAAGTGTTGGATAAATAATGCTCTTATTACAATGGCACAGATTGTTAAGTGTTCAACTACTAACTGAAAGGTTAGCAGTTCTGACTCCCCCAAGCCCATGGGAAGAAAGGCCTGGCAATCTGCTTCTGAAAGATTGCTGCCTGGTAAATCCTGTGGAGTACTTTCACTCTACACACAAGGTTTTCTCATGAGTTGGGATTGACTTGATGGCAACAGCTTTGAAGTTTTCTTTGGTTTTCCTGTTAACTAATCTTTCATGTTTATCCTTTGAATAAATATCTATTAAATATGCAGTGTGATTGTGAGGAAAAAGTTACACTTTTGTTATCATTCCTTCTCTTAAATTTCCATGTACTCTTTTTAAAATCACAGGAGCTCTGGTGGTGCAGTACCTACGGCATTTGACTGCTAACCAAAATTGGCCATTCAAACTCCCCAGCCACTCTGCAGAAGGAAAATGGGGCAATCTACTTTCATAAAGATTTACAGCCTTGGAAACCTAATGGGGGTTGCTGTGAGTCAGGATCAACTCGATGGCAGTGGGTTTTTCTTTTTAAAATCTAGTTTTGACACTCAAATAGAATTTATCATCTGATTATTATAGAAGTGACTAGAACTGACATTTTTTAAAATGTAGACTGGCCCAAATAAATCCCATGATTCCTAGAATCACGTGCAATTGCTTTTGTGTTGCTCCCTTCCATTCTCTTACCTGTCCCCACTGAGCTTGCTATGGGCTCAGAGGGCCAGCTGCCCAGCCTGCAGATAGTTTTGAGACCTGTTTCTTTGTGGAAACATCTAGAGATAGAAGTAAAGCTAGGCAGCTTCTCAGGGGGCTTTAAGCATCCAAAACCTAGCACCACCTCAGAGGTTCTGAGCCCCCCACCCCATGTTTGAAACTCCAAGAACTCCATTTGCCCAGACTTCACTGTCCTTTACTCTCTTACTAAACTCCTGATTGTTGCCGTGTAAAATAAGTGATCCACTCTGTATAAGGAAGACTGGATGAAGAGCACAGGAGCCAGTTGAGGATTTTAATGAAATGTTAGGTAATGGTGCCAAGCTGATCCATGAGTACTTCATCACTGTCCCATCCTAGATACAGAACAGGAAGAACTAGCTGAAAAACTGAGGTCATTTTAAGGTGTGCAAAATGCAAATGGAAGTAGAAATTACCTTTGTCCAAGTTGGCTTGCTCTTGTTTAGGGCAAAGAGAGAGCTTAAAGGCAAAATCTTGTCTCCCTTTAAAAAGCTGGTTAATTTTCATTTACTCAGAGATAAGTTGTTGTCACTTTGTGGTTTAGAGTGATGAATTACTTGAGGCAAGTGCCCAAATCCATAAAGCCTGCCTGTTTTCCATTTGCATGATGCTGATTGTACCTTGGGGAATTTCTGTTGCAAAGCCAGGAGGGGTTTGGGTAAACAGTGGAGGAGAACTTTGCACCAAAAGTGTTCAGTCAGAGAGAAAGGTTTCTGGCTTAGCCTTGTACCTGAAGGAACCCCTGCCATAGTGAGATAAGGAAGGTGATGGCAGAAGTAGAAATTGGAGGAAAAGGTGAAAGAAGCTTCAGCACCAAAGCAGTTAGGTTCCCAAGAGTTGTTGTTGCTGTTGTTGTTATGTGCCATCAAGTCAGACCCGACTCATAGCGACCCCTCCTTGGGTTTCCAAGGCGGTATCACTACGGAAGTAGATTGCCCAACCTTCCTTCCAAGGAGTGGCTGGTGGGTTTGAACTGCCAGCCTTCTGGTTAGCAGTCAGGTGCCTTAGCCACTATGCTACCAGAATAGCTTAGCCAAATATTGTAGTAAAACTCCATATTGCCAACCTGAGCACTAAAATGGAACATAGCTCCTGAGAGTTAGATCAATACTGACTGCATCTTATACCCAAGTTTGATCACTCCTAAAGTGAAACTTTGAAAGGAGGCTTTTAGTTTTTGTGAAGTCCACCATCAGGTGTTTACTGATTCTGGCTGCATAGAAGAGATTTTGCCCCAACTACAGTTAGAGTCATCCACGCTGTCTCATAGACCTTGAGGCCTCACGCTGGATAACAAGGCACTGATGTTCTCCTGGTCTCCCTGTAGAAGCCCACCACAGCCTGGTGCTTTTCTGCTGCCCCTAAGTCCCATACCTGTACCTGCTTCAAAATGCTTTTCCTAATTTTCTTCCCTTAACCTTACATGTGACAGGAGCTCTGGTGATGTAGTGGTTAAAGCGTTTGGCTGCTAACCAAAAGGCCAGCACTTCAAACCTACCAGCTGTTCCATGGAAGAAAGATGAGACAATCTGGTTCTGTAAAGATTTATAGCCTTGGAAAACCTATGGGAGCAGTTCTGCTCTGTCCTATAGGGTTGCATCTTAGATGGCCACTTGCAAGCAATGAGTTTTGTTTTTCTGTCTGAAAATGTGTTTATTTTACATATAATTTTGAAGGCATTTTTACTAAAGAATTTTCCCTTTAAATGTGTTACATCATTGTCTTCTGGCTTCCACTCCTTCTAATGAAAACTTAGCCATCATTCTTCCTCTTACTTTTATTTGGCAATTTTTTCCTAATATTTTTTCTTTATTTTTGTTTTTCAGTAGTTATACATTTCAGTAGTTGTCTATAGGTTGACTTTTCTGGCATTTGTTTTGCTTAGGTTATCTACAAGTTGATACATTTTACTTTTTCAAAAATATCTCCTGCCCACTTTTCATCACCTTTTCTTTTTTTTAACTTCCAAGTGTCACCTGTTTTTGTTGAGCCCTCTGTTAGACTTGAAAGAAGAAATCAGTCTTCTGGTGGGCACACCCTCAGTGTGTAGTTGTGAAGGGCTTAAATGGAGTTTGTTCTGCAGGACAGCCTCTGGTTTCATCAGCCCCATGGTGTTGTCAGGGACATTACAGTAGAAGGGTCACCCCAGCAGCCTTTAAGGGCTTGACAGAACATGGACCACCAAAGCAAGACTTGGCCTGTGATTTTTGAATTGGATAAAATCACCTTCTCCTGCAAATTTTCTTTTTGCCTAGAACAATGGTTCTTAAAATGTGATCCCTGATGAGAAGCAGCAGCAGTGTCTATGAACTCATTAGAAATACAAATTCTCTCCTTCTACAACCTACACTGGTGAGTAGTGACTGGGGTCTTAAAAGCTTTCAAGCGGCCATGTAAAGATGCAGCTAATGGTCTCCTATCATTGAAAGTGAAGAAGAGTGCAAAAAACGAAGGACATTTGGAAGCAATCAGCCCTAGGACATAATGGACCTCAAGACCAGAAGAACTAGATGGTGCCTGGCTACCAATGCCACTCACTCGGGAAGGATCAAAACTGGAGATCCTGGATAGAGTGGGAGGAAAAACATGGAACAAAATTCAAAAACACAATAATGACCAGAATTACTGGTCAGATGGAGTCTGCTGGGACCCCAAATATTATGGCCCTGGGATATACTTCGGGCCTGGAATAAAGTTCACTCCCAGGAGCTGGCTGTCAGCCCAATAGTAAATAAGATGTACATGCAGACCACTCAACCCAGGGTGATATACCCCCTCTATGGAGATGCATCCCTTGGAACAATTGACCACAGGGCACCAGAGGGGCAACATTCACACGAAGGAAATGCAGGACACACAGGAGTGCTTAACTATGAGGGGCTCTGGGGGAGGGAGGTGGTTAATGGGCAGGGAGGGGAGGAGAATGGGTTAGGGTTGGGGATGGTAATGGGAGTGAAACCAAATGTACACGAAATGTTGAATGTAAAACAAACTCTGCTCTGTAAATTTGCACCTAAAGCACAATTAAAAAAATATATATATTATATATATATACACACACACAAATTCTCAGACCCCCACCTAAGACCTATTGAATCTGAAACTCGAAATGGTGTGTGTTTTAAGCCCTCAGTGATTTTGATGTTGCTAAAACTTGAGACTGCAGGGCATCTGACCCAAGCCACAGTCTTTTCAGTCACTTCAGAATGCACATGAAAGTTGGACAGTGAAAATGGAAGACAGAAGAACTGATGCATTTAAACTGTAATGTTGGCAAAGAATACTGGCTATACCACAGCCTGCCAGAAGAAAGAACAAATCAGTCTTAGAAGAAATACAACCAAAATGTTCCTTAGAAGTGAGGATAAAGAGACTTTGACTCACTTACTTTAGACTCATCATTAGAAAATACCAGTCGCTAGGAAGGGACATCATGTTTGGGAAAGTAGAAAACAAAAACCCAACCTGTTGCCTTCAAGTCAATTCTGACTTATAGTGACCATCTGTGTTCTAGAGTAGAACTACTCCATAGCGAAAAGTAGAAGGTCAGTGAAAATAAGGGAAACCCCCAGTAAGATGGAATGACACAACAGCCACAACAATGGATGCAAACTTACCAGTGATCGTGAGATGCTGCAGGACAGAGGCTGTTTCATTCTGTTCCCCATGAGGTCACCACGAGTTGGAGCTGACTTGACAGCAGCCAACACCTTCGAGAACCACTGACCTAGAACATAATTTAGCAGCATTCTATTAATGTTTCTGTCTTCTTGCAAGTTACTTTGAAAACACCCGAGTAGGTGACATGTTTTCTGTTCTCAAAGAACTTACAGATATTTGGAGTTACATAGCATTTTCATTGATCAGTGTTTGAAAGCATGTTATAACAGCTAACTGATCAGTGTGAAAGAAGCATCCACACATTGAAAGGGAGAGTCTGTGAGGGTCAGAGCAAAGGCTTCATGGAGGAAAGAGGAGAGAGGAGGACTTTCACAGGCCATGATGGCAGATCATTCTGGCAATCTTTTTACTCCTAAGGACTTGAATCTTGTGTTATGATTCATCTTTTCCTGTGGGAAGATCCATGGTGGGGGGGAGGGCAGGAAGCGGGCATAGATAGCAGGAATTCTGGAGTCAGGCAGAACTCTGCTCACACATTGCCTCTGCAAGCTTGGGAAGGTTACCTAATGTCTCTGCCTCCTCCTAAAGTTAGGAGGTGGCACTGCACCAGATGTGTTACCTCATAGCCTACTTGTTTCTTAACCCTTAATACTTAGGCTTCCACCTTCCACCTTCTACCATTCTCCTAAACCCTGCCTGTCAAAGGGCCCCTCTCACCAAAGTCAAGAGCATATTTCTACTATGTGCATGCCTCTTAACAGAGGTGAGCACTTCTCCCTTGTCAGAACTCTTTATTCCCCTACCCTTAGGGTTTATACTCTTCTGGACACAGTAGAACAAAATGCTGCCTGGTTCTGTGCCATCCACATGACTGGTTGTGGATCGACCATTGTGATCCATAGCTTTTACACGGGCTGATTTTCTGAAGTAGATCACTAAGCCTTTCTTCTTAGTCTGCCTTAGTTTGGAAGCTCTGCTGAAACCTGTTCAACTTCATAGCAACACACAAGTCTTCCACTGACAGGTGGAGGATGACCGCCTATGAGGTGCATTGGTTGGGAATCTAACCCATGTCTCCCACAATGGAAGGTCAGAATTCTACCACTGAGCCACCACTGCCCTCCTGCCTTCCTTGGCTTCCTCTGCTGACACTTTTTCTTTCTCTGCTTCTCATCTAGGCCCCAGAGAGAGGTTGAAATACTATCTGCTACATGGTATAGAAAGCCTCTCTTGTAACTTGGACTCGCCCTCTTATACTTCTTCTCACATCGTTCCCACCATTCAATGTGGCCAAGCCGCATTGGCCTTCTTTCTGTCCCTTAAATATGCTAGGCTTTTCCTCCCTGAGTGCCTTTCTGCTTGTTGTTACCTCTGCTCTGAATGTCCTTTCCCCAAGAATTTTGTGTGGCTGTCGCTTCCTCATTCAGTACATACGTTGCCATGGCAAAGAGGTCTTCCCAGAGGATCCTGATAGAGTAACCCTTCCCAGGTGTTCTTTACACCACTGCCCTGTAATTTCTCCATAATAGTGATCACTTTCTGAAGTTGCTTTTTGTTTGCATGCTTGTTGTCAGTCTCAAATAGTTGCTATTGAATCAAATTTTTAAAAAATTTTTCCTTGTGATTTAGGTGAAAGTTTACAGAGCAAATTCACTTTCCATACAGCAGCTCACATACACTTTGTCTCATGACATTGACTGCAATTTCTCACAATACAACAGCTCCCCTTCCACTTCCTCCCTGTAGTCACCTCTGCCATGTGTCCTTCCCACCCATGCACTCCTGCGCCCTGAGCTGTCTCCTTGTGCATACACAGCCCTTCTATTCTCCCATAATTGATCTCTCAAAGGAGTGTATGTACCTAATATAAATGTGTAGCTCATGTGCCTGTCTTTTGTTTGGCTGGAAGCCACAGGAGTTCAATTCCAGACCTGAAGGGCAGCTAGGGGCCATAGTCTCAGGGGTCCTATCAGGCTCTATCAGACCAGCAAACCTATTCTTTCTTTTTTTTTTTTAAATGACTTTGAGTTTTGTTCCACATTGTTCTCCCACTGTATCCAGGATCTCCTTCATAGATCCCCCTCTGAGTGATTGACCGTGGTAGCCAGGGACCATCTAGTTCTTCTGGTCTCATAGTCATATAGGCTGAGGAGTAAATGGTATATGATGCAATTAGTCACTTGGACTAATTGTTTCCATGTGTCTTTGGTTTTCTTCATTCTTCTTTGCTCTGGATGAAGAGAGACCCATCATTGCATGTAGACGGCCAATTGCAAGCTTTTAAGATCCCAGTCATTACTCACCAAAGTAGGATATGGAACAATGTTTTTGTGTAGTATGTTATGCCAATCGAGCTTGATGTCCCCCACAACTATGGTCCCAAGCCCACAGGTCCAACTTCTCGTTCCCTCTGGGTAGCTGGCTATGGCTAAGAAGTGACGACAACCTTGTCCCTTGTCAGTTCTACTATACACCTGGAGATTCTTACAGAACATACAAATACATTTGTAGAGTCATTGTCTGCCAACCCTATATCCCATGGGCACACTCCCCCCCTACATAGACATACCTAATGGTTCAGCCTGTCCAACCATCTATCTACCCATATACCCATGTTTGCCTTCACTGACAACGCAGTAACTGTCTGTGCAAAAGCGTTCATCTTTGTTTTCTGTACCTCCTATGCACCTCTCTATGTCTGCAATTGAATCGATTTGAACTCATGGCAACCCCCTGTGTATCAGAGAAGAGCTGTGCTCCTTAGGCCTTTCAGTGGCGTTCAGAAGTAGATTGTTGGGCCTTTCTTCCAAGGAACCTCTTGATAGACTTGAACCTCCAACTTTTCGGTTAGCAGCCAAGTTTGTTAACTGTACCACCCAGGGACTCCAGTGCTTTATAGATCATGGCTGAATAAATTAATTGTTCTTAGACTCATTATGTTACCTGTGCTAGGAAACTAGCTCCTTTTTGGAATCTAAGCAGACCATCCTTTTGCCAACTGAATCCATTATAAACAGTATCAGAATTAATTTCTAAAAATACATTATTAATTTGTAAAGTCAGTATCTCTTCATATAGGAAGTGTTACATATGTGTGCAGACATGTGCACTTGCCAGTATTTATAATATGTCACAGTGTTTGTGCCGACATTTGTTAAGTCTTCATTACCAGGTGTTTATGTAGTTTATCTCACTTAATTTGCTCATTTTTGAAATTATGATAGGAAAATATTCTATAATCCAGTCATCTAAAAATAACTATACTTACAAGATATATATATATATTTGTAATTATTTTCTATGATAGAACTAAAATCATGCTCCATACATACTTGTTTGCTAGGTTGTTTTTTTATCCCCCACATAAAATGCTGTATATTAAGCCTCTTTCAACATTTTAATTTTTGTACACACCATTTTTTTCTTTTTTTATATAATTTATTTTATTTTTGTTGTTGTTGGTATATACACAACAGAATCAGAACAAACCGAACCAAACTCACTGCCATCAAGTCGATTCTGACTCGTACTGACCCCTCCTTGAGTTTCCAAGGCAGTATCTCTATGGAAGTAGATTGGCCAGTCTTCCTTCCGAGGAGGGACTGGTGCGTTTCAACCACCAGCCTTCTAGTTAGCAGTCAGGTGCCTTAGGCACTACGCCACCAGAGCTCTGTTATGCAACAGAGCATATATCAATTCAACAGTTTCTACATTTACAATTGAGTGACGTTTATTACTTTCTTCAAGTTGTATAACCATTCTCACCCTCCTTCTCTGAGTTATTTCTCCCCATTAACATAAACTCACTGCCCTCTTAAGTTTCCTATCTAATCTTTTGAGTTGCTGTTGTAAAATTAGCACATATAGATAGTTCCTTAAAAGAGCACAGTGCTAAAGGCATACATTCTTGACTAGTTAAGCTAAATATTATTGGTTTTGAGAAGACTTCAATGTATGTACTATTTTAATGGCTATATAATGCACTGTTTTGTGGACACATTATTTATTTAACTGACCGTCTATGCTTGGCCATCTAGCATCTCTGTATTTGCTATTATAAATAATACTAATGTGAAGGTCTTTGAACCAAATCTGTTCACATTTCTGATTATTACCTCTGGATAGATTCTCAGTAGAATTAATGAGGCAGAATATTACTTTTGCCAGATGGTTCAATAGTAGATGGCTACTTCTTCAAATGGTTCCATTTTACACTTCTACCAGCACTGCCTTCCAGCTCAACGATGGTGGCCAGTTGCGCCATTTTGAGTGTGTGTTGCTCTCCACAGTCCTGGCAGTAATCCAGCATCATGCATCAGGCTCCTAAAGAGGCTCCCTACACTTCTTCCGAGTCTCCCATCCCAGGGCTTTGACCGTAATGATTTTTCCCATTCTGGTTAGTGTTCCAGATCATCCACATTTTAAAAATTCAGGTCTGTTTTTGTTTTGCTTTGTCAGCCATGACTGAACTGGTTTGAACTGGTTCAAAGATCTGTTCCAAACAGAAAGTCTGTACCCAAGGTAGTTCCTTTTAAATATCCTTATTATCAGGTGGTATAGGGTTTCAACACAGAAATTTTAACTTATACAGCTGGTATGTAACCTAGCCAACTGCATAAAAATTAACAGATGCTGTTATATATCCAAGTGAGTTGCAAAGCAATCCACACCTGTATTGAAAGGTCAACTCAGAAAGGACTACACCTCATGACGTCCATTTGGGCAGCGTTCAACCGCATATATGTCTGTGGGCTCATAAAATTACAATAGAGTTCAGAAATCCTGATCAGAGAATGGGATATAGTGAACTCAACAGTTTCCTGCACGCGACATGTGTATCTCATGTCTTGTACACAAAGTGATTATGCTGCCAGGCATATAATGGTACAGTACATATATAACCTATAATACATATGTCTTGATCTCCCACTTACTCCCTCTGCCATGGAGTGGGTTCTGACTCATAGTGATCTCCTTTGAGTTTCCAAGGTGGTAAATCTTACGGAAGTAGATTGCCTAATCTTCGTTCTGCAGAACAGCTGGTGTAGGTTTGAACCAATAACCTTCTGGTTAGCAATCAAATGCCTTAGGCATTGTGCCACCTTATGTAGATACTGTACTATACTTTCTATTTTAAAAGTTTACCATGTAAGAGTATTTACTTTGATTAATAGGCAGCAGCATCCAATCTCATTTGTATCTTGAATATTATAGCATTATGTCTCTGTTTAATTTTTTCCCAAAAATATTACTGTGAAGAACATCGTGTCTCCCAAATACAGTAATACTAGTGCTAGTGATAGCAGCAGTGAGAGGCAAAGGAAAAGTATCAATTTGGAAGTGAAACAAAGGGTTATTAAGCAACAAAAAGGTGGAAAATCAGTGAATGCTATTGCTGTTATTTAGACATGTCACACTTAAAATCAGCAAAGAAAAAATTCTCCAAGCTGTTAAAAGATTGACTCTACTGAAAGCTACAAGGCTGATGAAAATGCAAGAGGGACCTATATCAGATATCTAGAAATTGCTAATGATGTAGATAACAACTCAAAAGCAAATACTTCTCAGCACATTCTAAGGCACAAAGCTTGTTCAAGATATTTAAAGAAAAAGCAGGACCAGACTATAATTCACACAGCATCCAAATCACATAATGTCCTATTTCACAGAATGTATCATGTATGTTAAGCAACACATGACTGTATTGGATCGTGTGCTGTGTGTCGAGCACTATGTAGAAGATAAAGTATAGGACAAAGTTCCCACCCACACCTTAGCTTGTTGGGTCGATAAAAGGTTACTGGTGAAGCAGCCACCCAAGGTACAACAGTTGATCTATATTCACTTGTAGCGAGAGAAAAAAGGAGAAACAGGAATAGGAGGAAGAAATAGAATGTGTGGCTAACTGCCTCCATGAACAACTCTCTCCTTTACCATGAGACCAGAAGAACTGGATGGTGCCCAGCTACCATTACTGAAAATTTTAATCAAAGATTCTATAGAAGAATCCTGCTCAAAAGGGGAAAATGCAGAGGAGAAGTTCAAATTCTTGTGGACTCCAGACTTTCTGGAGCCATTGAGGCTTGATGAACCCCCAAAACTATTGCTTTGAGATAATCTTTCAACCTTAAACTGAAAATATCCCCTGGAATCTTCTTTAAACCAAACAGTTTAGCTTCACTAGTGAACAATGTCTGCCTCAGGCACTGTGCTCCTTTAAAGAATTATTTACCTGGGGTCCAATTGACAACAGCAACTGTCAAGGTTAGAAAGGAAGCTTAAGGGGCAGGAAATTGATGTTAATGGGGAGGAACAATTCAGAAAAGGAAGGTGAGAATGGGTGCACAGCTTGAAGAATACAATCAGTGTCACTGAATTATACACTTAAAAATTGTTCAATTGGTGTCTTTCGCTGTGTATATTTTCAACAACAAATGTCAATTTTTCTTTTTTTTTAAAAAAAAGGATCGTTGGTGACGCAAAGCAGGTATATAATCGATATTGTGGTGTGCCTCTGGGACCACCCAAATGAGTGTTCATGCAGAGAGGCCACAAGCCAGGGGCCAGCTGCTCAAGCCTGTCCTTTTGAAACTGTCAGCTCAGTCTGGAGCTTACACAGCCTAGGATGTTCCAGAGCTGCCTGGAGTGTGGCCTGTGAACTGACCTGCATCCCTTTCTCAGTGCACTTACCTGCCCCCCCCCATAGGCCATCTCTAAGGGTGGAACACCAATCTGCCCTGCAGTCCTCAGAAAACAGAAATTCAGCAGCAGAGACATTTTTTAAAAACACTGAGTGAATTAAGTCAGTGTTGTCCTTTAAGGATAATCCTTAACCATTTTTCAATACCTGTTGGATTTGTTTTCAAATATCCAGTTGCCTCCATCGTGGAGCCTTTTGTGGTAAGAAGGAAACTTAGATTGGCTAAGGACATACTCTATGCCAGGCACTGTGCCAGGTGACAAACTTTGCAGTGGAGGGCCATTCCCGAAAGCCACCTGGAGTTGCAGCTTGCTTCATTTATTCCACACACATCTACTGATCACACACTCTGTGAATGGAATAGATGCCAGACAAACATGGTCCCTTCCCATGGGCACTTAGAGCCAATTGTAATTGGCTGCTGTTTCTGTGTTAGCACCCATCACACCAGCAAGCAAGTGCAGGTTGCTATGGACTTATGAAGCAGAACTCCTCACTTGGTGGGAGTGGAGGTGATGTGAGGGAAGGTGCCCATGGGCGACTTTCCAGGCTTTGCTTCTGCACCCATACTGTTGTGTCCCCTGCTCCTGCAAGAAGAGCCTCAGAGAGAAGGTGGCTTCCTGCCACCTGAACACTCCCACTGACCCCACAACTGATTTAGTCCTTGCAAACCACCTGCTTTAGTATGAAACTCTCAGTCCCCAATATAGTAAATTTCCTACCTTTAAAAACTGCTTATTGTTCCTGCCCCCATCCAAATCCATTTTTCTTGAGTACATATCACCTCATCAAAGTATGAGGAGAATAACTTTCACTAGAGTGTGAATGTCTAACAGGTTTCACTTTCCATACTGCATGTGTACTTTAGAAAAGGAGCTCAGTAATAAATAGTAATTTTTAATTGTAGATTTTTGAGCAGTTGCTTTCTTAAGTGTTGTTTGCCTATTACAGAACTTGAACTCAAGAGGCACTTTTCAGTCTTAACCATCTAGCTTCCCTACTCCAGGCCTTTACAAATGAGAACAGCGGTCATTGACTAAGCTACCACATTCTTGTTTTCTCTGAGATAGCTGGAGTACTTTGGGGAAAATTCTAGAACCTATTCTAGCCCTAGTTCTAGCTGTTGGCTTTGTTTGAGTCTGCATTCCTTTCTGTAAAATGAAGCTCATGAGATTTTAGTGATAAACCAAAACCAAACGCACTGCCATCGAGTTGGATCTGACTCATAGCAACCTCTCCTTGGGTTTCCGAGGCAGTATCTCTACCGAAGTAGATTACCCGACCTTCCTTCCAAGGAGTGGCTGGTGGGTTTGAACCACCAGACTTCCGGTTAGCAGTCAAATGCATTAGGCACTATGCCACCGGAAATGCTGCACAAATACAAGGTGTCCCCACACTGCCAGGAATCCAATATCCTGTCCTTAGGAAGGGGTTTGGAAGCAGACTTCCTTGTCTGGCAAACTTTGACCTAAACCAAATATACTTAATTTTATTATCTTAAGCAGGTATCTTCTGACAGCAGTAGAGGCAGTTTCATTTTAAATGGGCTGTTTGGCCTGATTTTGTTGAACTCCTAGGATGTCAGGTGGGCAGGAAGTCTCAGTGATTTCTCTTCATGTTTAGAGAGGTGTTCAGAATTCACAGTATATACTTGTTTTAATAATGACTACCAAAGCATCCTCCTTTAGCTGAGTTTTCTAAACTTTGGAAACTACTAATTTTGGAAGTGAATGAAGGCCAGGGACACTTGGAGGGCAGTCAGAGGCTCCTTGCTCTCTGTGGCCACAGCAGCTGGGCTCAGGGTAGGCTGACTTGATGGCACTTCCTGTGCTGTATCACGAGGACATCCTCCTCCTGAGTGGGACCCAATCTGCTGACCACCCCCACCCTCAGACAAGGGGCAGGGGGCAGGTGGGCATGTGCCTTGGTGGACAGCTCACGTTGAAGAATATAGACAGGAAAAACAGATGAGAATTATTGTGAGCTGGGGTGGGGCGGGGGGACGGACTTTTACAACTTCAGCCCCAAATGTGGCATAGTGCCTAAGGCATTTGCCTGCTAACCAGAAGGCTAGAGGTTCAAACCCACCAGCCACTCCTCAGAAGGAAGATTGGGCAATCTACTTCTGTAGTGATACCACCTCAGAAACCCAAGGAGGGGTTGCTATGAGTCGAATTGACTGAACAGCAATGAGTTTGGTTTTTTTTTTGGTTAAGGGAAACTTAATTTTTAAAGAACTGAGCTACCTTCCTGACCCAGATTCTATATTGAGAAAGATGGACTGAAAGGGACTTTGGATCCAAATGAATCAGAATTTGAATCCCAACTCTGAAACTTTGTTTTAGACCTTGGCAACATTATTTAACTGCTGGGCATCTCTTTGGAAAATAGGGTTATTACTGTCTAGTTGGGTTGTTTGTAAGGACTTGAAACATTTTACAGAGGGTAGCCCTCCTAGCCTTACAGGAGAGAGAAAGCCAAGGAGAATTTTCAGAGGTAGAAATAAAAAGACAGAAAGAAGAGCATACCCAAGAGCTGCCAACCTGGGGCTGCCTTGTACACAAGTGGTCAGTTACAGATCTGGGACTGTCGCTGTTTCTTTGTGCCCTGCTGTGCTCAACCCAGCTTCCGCCTGATTATCAACACCCAGAGGGGTTGGCAGGGCAGCACTAATTTATCTTGAGATCACTGGGGCTTCCTCTCACCTGCCAGGTTTTGTCTCCTGATACCTGTTCTGTGTTTCTCCTCTCTTTCCTCCTGGGACAGGACAGTAGCTGCAATCCTGAACAATGGAAAAAAAGCTGGAATGAGCTTTTTCTCTAAACATTTTATTGTGAAAATTTGCAAGCAGACACAAAAGTTGAAAGCATTATGTGGCGAACATCTATATAGTCACCACCTACATTCTGCAATTAATATTTTGCTATATTGGTTTATAGCTTCAATGACTGGTGCATTTCAAAGTCAATTGCAGACATCACAACACTTATGGGGTCTCTTTTTGAAGTGATGATTTGAAGGGTGATCTAAGTTCCTGGGAGTGCCTGAAGCTGTTTATCTTGGTGGCATGATAGGCCTTAAAAGCCAGACCTTGCCCTGCCCATGTAATGTCCCTGCTGCTGTTCAGCACATGCCCTAGAGCTGAAGGGGCCCTCAGGGTCCTGTCCTCAAGAGTGACCCACATGACAAGTAACTAAACACACAAAATACAGAATCATTGTATATATACTGTTTGATACTTTGTTGTGCGTTTTTGTTTTGTCATCTAATATATCCTTTACCACTTCACCATGTTAAATTTTTTCCAAAAATCTGGCTGTTAGGGTCTATATCATACTGTTTTCCGAGGTAGTAAATCTTTATAGAAGTAGATTGCTTAGGCTTCCTTCTGTGAAGTGGCTGGAGGGTTTGAACCACCAACCTTCTGGTTAGTAGTCAAATGCCTTAGGTACTACACCAGCAGAGCTGCTTAGTTTGGTTTGGTTTCTATATCATACTACAGAAACAACTACTGTAATAGTACAGATAAATATCATAAATATAATGCTGATCAAAAGAACCTAGGCACAAAAAATGATCTGTGATGATCATGTTTTCTGTGTATATAAGTGAATAATTATTTAATTCTGTTGTGTGATCACAGTAATATCTCTAACTGGCTCTGAGAATCATCGCATTTACTCACATCTGCTTTTGGGCTGTAGGTATACATTGGCTGGTAATAAAGCATTATGTTCCCTAAGGCCCCATGAATGCTGTGCCCACAGTGCTAGAGGTATTATCCTAATGTGGTATTCTTTCTTCCACAGAGCCAAGATGGCTGTCCTCTCTAAGGAATATGGTTTTGTGGTTCTGACTGGTGCCGCCAGCTTCATAATGGTAGCTCATCTAGCCATCAATGTTGCTAAAGCCCGCAAGAAGTACAAGGTGGAGGTAAGTGGGCAGCCGGTGCCTTTATAGGCTTGTCTGGGGTCATGGGCTTATTCAAGAACATGGTTTCAGTCATTGAGGGACAGCTGAGGAGCTAGTTGTCAGCATCTTTAATGTCTAGGCAGTTTCAGAGCTGGACCTGTTAGAAATTCTGTCCTTGTTTGTCAGGAAAGAGGCAAGAGAAATGGGGCTCTGTAGGGGGACAGTTCTGAGGCACCTCTAGGTGGATTTGAGCCTCCAGCCTTTCAGTTAGTAGTTGAACACTGAACCGTTTGTACCACCCAAGGACTTCTATAGAAAGGCAGAGTATGCTGGGATCAGAAGAGTGTGCCTTTTGGCTGGAGCTATCTGCTAAGAAGAGTGATATTTTCTGAAGAGCGTTAAGTAGCAACACAGTCTCCTGGTGTACAACTCAAAAAGTGGTTTCTTAAGTTGGTTTTCCTGTTTTCCAAGTAGAGAAGAAATATGTGGTGCTGAGGTTTAGCTTGGGCTTGGATGTGAGACACAGGGAAAAGGTCTATTAATGCTTCCTTTAGTCCTAGTAACTCCATTCTTGTTAGGTGCTATCGAGTTGCTTCTGACTCTTAGCAACCCTGTGTACAACAAAATAGCACCGCCCGTCCTGTGCCATCCTCACAGTCCTTGCTTGAGCCCTTCATAGCAGCCACTGCGTCAGTCCATCTTGTGGAGGGACTTCCCCTCTTTGGCTGACCTTTTGCTTTAGCAAGCATGATGTCCTTCACCAGGGACTGGTCCCTTCTGACAACATGATCAAAGTACGAGAGACAAAGTCCGGCCATACTTGCTTCTAAGGAATATACCAGTTGTACTTCCTCCAAGAAAGATCTGTTTGTTCTTCTAGCAGTCCATGGTACATTCAGTATTCTTCACCAGCACTGCAATTCAAATGCATCAATTCCTCTGCAGTCTTCCTTATTCATTGTTCAGACCCCACATGCATATGCAGTTATTGGAAATACCATGACTTGGGGTAGGCGAACCATATAGTCTTTCACATGATATATTTGCTCTTTAACACTTTAAAGAGATCTTTTGCAGCAGATTTGCCCAATGCGATACATCGATTGATTTCTTGACTGGCGCTTCCAGGGGTGCTGACTGTGAATCTAAGTAAAACAAAATCTTTGACAGGTTTAATCTTTTCTCCATTTATCATGATGTTGCTTATTGGTCCAGTTTTGAGGATTTTTGTTTTCTTTATGTTGAGATATAATCCATACTGAAGGTTGTAGACTGCAGAAGTTGGTAAAAATCTTCAATTTCTTCATCTTTGGCTTTAGTGGTTGGTGTATAAATTTGAATATTACTCATATTTGTCAGTCTTCCTTGTAGGCATATAGAAATTATCCTATCACTGACAGCCATGTAATTCAGCATAGATCTTGAAATGTTCTTTTTGACGATAAATGCAACACTAGTCCATTTTAGCTCACTAATGCCTAGGATATCGACCTTTATATGTTCCATTTCATTTTTACAACTTCCAGTTTTCTTAGATTCATACTTTGTACATTCCCCATTCTGATTATTAATGGATGTTTGCAGCTGTTTCTTCTCATTTTGAGTCATGCCGCATCATCAATTAAAGGTCCCAAAATCTTTACTCCATCCGTATCATTGAGGTTGACTCTACTTTGAGAAGACAGCACTTCCCTAGTTGTTATTTTGTGTGACTTTCAACCTGAGGGCCTTATCTACTGGCACTGTATCAGACAATGTTTCCTGCTGTTCATAAGGTTTTCAGTGGCTAGTTCTTTCAGAAGTGGACCTGGCCATGTCTTTCTTCCTAGTCTATCTTAGTCTAGAAGCTCCATTGAAACCTGTCTACTGTGGGTGCCCCTGCTGGTATTTGAAATACTGGTGGCAAAGCTTCCAGTATCACAGCCACACACAAGCAACCACAGTACAACAGATTGGCAGACGAGTGGTGGCTGACTACTGTAGAAGGGGTAATTACTGATGTTGTCTCTGGTGAGCAATTTTAAATGTCTCTTTCTCTTTAGCAATTTATAATTAGACTCCCTAACTAGGGCCTCTTTTTTATTTTTTAATGAGCACTTACATTAAAATTCTCATACACTTAATTTCTCTTTTCCCATTAAGAGAACGCTTACAAATATGTGTTTGATGACTCGGGATGGAGCTATTTCCCTATGCATCTGAAATGCACGATTGGTGGCATAACATCAATGAACTGCCTTGAGTTTGGCACAGGCTGCCTCTGTTCTTTCCACAGATAACTGCGAAGACATACATTCTTACTCCATGACCACCACCACCACCACTTGTCATCGAGTCCATTGTGACTCATGGTGACCCCATGTTTCCCAGAGTAAAACTGTGCTCCATGGGGTTTTCAGTGGCTGATTTTTGGGATATAGAGTGCCATGCCTTTATTCCAAGGTGCCTCTGGTGGACTTGAACCCCCAGCCTTTCAGTTAACAACAGTCTTAAACCCAGTGCCATCAAGTTGATTCCAACACATAGTGACCCCCATTGGGTTTCCAAGATGGTACATCTTTACAGAAGTAAATTGCCCCATCTTCCTTCTGCAGAGCAATTGGTGGGTTTGAACAGCCAGCCTCCTGGTTAGCAGTCAAATGCCTTAGGCACTATGCCACCAGAGCTCCTTTTAACAACATTCTTACTACTGGATATTTAATAGAAACAGAACAAATCTTCCTCTGAGTATTGAGACCCTTGTCACTGTAAATATTAAGAAATTGAATGATCATCTAGCAGTGATACAACAGAAGATGCTTTGGAGTAGATTATCTTTAAGGTTGATTCTAACTCTCAATGCTGAATGTTTCTCCTTGACCATTTGGACTAACGATATGCACTTGTTTTTAACAGTATCCTACAATGTACAGTACAGACCCAGAAAATGGGCACCTCTTCAACTGCATTCAGCGAGCCCACCAGAACACGTGAGTATTGGCCATGCTGGGCACCAAAGACATCTGCAGAGTGGGTGTTTTGTGAGCACTGTGTCCTGGCCAACACCTCAGGGTTTGTGCTGTGTATGTGCTGAGTGATAGCAATGATAACAGTCATGAGTACTTTATTAAAACTATAATAAAAAATTACATTCATAAGTAGATTTTAATTAAGATTTTTTTAAAGCAAAAATAAGTTATCAAAATGATGGGATTTGAGAAACTCAATAAGGACCAGAATTACTGGTCAGAGGAAGTCTGATGAGACCCCCAGTACTATGGCCCTGGAATACATTCTACACCCAGAGTAAAACTCACCCCCACGGGCTGGCTCTCAACCCAGTAGTTAAATTGTACACGCAGACCACTCAACCCTGGATGGCGCACCCACATACTCTATGGTAATACATTCCTTAGAGCAATAGACCACGGGGCACCAGAGGACCAACATTCAGGTTGAGGAAATGCAGGACAAACAGGAGTGCATAAATATGAGGGGCACAGGGGGAGGGTTACAGGGTAGGGACAGAGGAGACTGGGTTAGGGTTGGACATGGTAAATGAGGAGTGAAACTTAATGCACATGTTGAATGTAAAACAAGCTCTTAAAATAATTTTTTTAAAAAATGATGGGATTTGGGGTCATCTTTTTAAAAATGCCTTTAATGTTGCATTGCCCTTCATATTTGCAGCATGTCATCTTTAAACTGATGTGCAGTCTTCCAGCCCCAGGGAGTATAGACACTTTGAGACCTTTAAGGAAACCCACTCTAATTTGCCAAGAGCTTCCTCCTCATTTGTTAGAGACACGGTTCCTTCACTTAGTACTTTCTGAGTTCCCTCTAATTCTGTACAGCAAACGATGGTTGGTGGAGCTTCGTGAACTGGTCTTCACTCTCCAATCAATGTTTATTTTACTATTGAGCTATTACTTGGCAAATGAAAATGTAAAGGCTCTTAGTTTTGTAACCCTAACAATTCCCATCGTGTTGATTCCAATTCACAGTAACTCCACTGTGTCAGACTAGAGCTGTGTGCTGAGTGGAGTTTTCAATGACTTGATTTCTAGAAGTAGATTGCCAGGCCTTTCTTCCAAGGTGCCTGTAGACTTGAACCACCTTTTGGTTAGCAGCCAAGTACATTCACTGTCAGTATTAATTCTGAATATTAAAGCCTGACCTGTTGCCATGGAATTGATTCTAACTCATAGCAACCCTACAAGACAGAATAGAATTACCCTACAGTGTTTCCAAGGCTGTACTATTTATGGAAGCAGACTGTCATGTCTTTCTTCTATGGAGTAGTTGCTGGGTTCAAACCACCAACCTTTTGCTTAGCAGCTGAGTGATTTAAACCAATGTGACACCAGGGTTTCTCTTAGTTCTACATAGGCATTCTTAAATGGGGCATTTTTTTGAAAAAGTTTCTTTCTGTCAATTCTAGGTTGGAAGTGTATCCTCCCTTCTTGTTTTTTCTTGCTGTTGGAGGTGTTTACCACCCGGTAAGTTTTTCCTCTGGGTTTTCATCTATTTGACTTTAGTTCATTGAGCTACTATGAGGAAGGAAATAAACATTTAAGGATTATCTTTAATGGCTAGGCATCACGTATTTAACAGGATTTCATTCAGTTACATCTTACAAAGTTCTCTAATGTAGGTAGAACTTTCCCCATTTTACAAGTAAGAAAAAGCCTCTTAGATATTCTGTAACTTATAGAAGATCAAATAGCTTTAGAGTAGAAGAATCCAAGTTTGAAACCAGGTCTGTCTAATCCCAGAATGTTCATGTCTATGAGTTTTCATTTGCCATATTCATTCATTCATTCATTTACTTATCACCTGGGTTTATAGTAGTGAACAAAACAAAGACACCTGATTTTCATGGAACTTGCCTTTTAGTTAGGGGGCATAGATAAAAATCAGCATAAGCAAATGATGTTAAAAGGTGGTTAAGTGCCACAGAGGGAAACAGAACAGGGAAAAGAGATCAGGGAGCACTGTGGTGAGGAGACAGTTTCGAATAGTGTGGTCAGGAAGAGGAGGTGGCAATTAAGCAAAATTTAAAGAAGGTAAGGAAGCAGGTGCTGTGGATTTATGCAGGCATCTTCCAGGCAGGAAAAAAGGACAAAGGACCTGAGGCAGGAGCTTGTCTGCCTGTTTCAAACAGTGAAAAGCCCAGCTTGGCCTCAGTGGAGTGAGGGAGTGAAGAGCAGGAGGTGAGGGCAGAGTGGTGATGGGGCCGATCACAGGGACATGTGGGCCATAGATTTGGTCTGCATTTAAATGTATCTAAATAAGGCACATTTATATAAGCTAGGTTGCTTTCCACTGCGGTCTTGCCTTGGTCAGAGAGCCTTCCCTTTTCAGGAGCCAGGTTACCTCCCTAACTGACCAGAGTGCTGGCACTTCAAGTCCGCTTCCAAGCCTTTTATATCCCTCTGGTCTGCACATGAATGGCTTGTGCTTTTGTGATATGATACAGATCAGCACATATGACCTTCAAATTCTGAATCTTTTCAAGGAAATATGCATCAGCTGCTCTTGTAGAAGACAGCTCTTTCTGGTGCCTCTAAAGAGCCCCACTGCTAGCTAATGACTAGTACCCCAGATGGTCCAAATAGCCTGGGTCTCTTTAAACTAGGCATCACCTGATGGCCACCCCACCCCGACGCCTATCCCCTTTCCACAGGTCACATTCCTCCTGCTTAGTTCTTAAAACTACTTTAAAAACTAATCTGAGGACAAGTACCTAACAATTATTCCTAGGGTGATAGCAATTATGCAATGTTATAGTAAGGAAGTCTGGCAGAGACTGCAGTTTGTAAATAATGACTTATGGGACTGGGGTTTTTACTTTCAGTTATTTCATGCTCCTACTGATACTTAATTGTACCCAAAATCAACTAACCACCGCTGATAGCACTACTAAATTGGAAAGGCATTTGGGGAAGGTGACACACGATGTTTCACGTTCTCTTGCACCCTTCTCCCTTACTCTTTTTGACAACATGTGTAGCCCAAGATTGCGCCTAAATGGGAGGTTTCTTCATTTTGCATGTTTCTGCTCTGTCTTCTCAAGGGTGCTGGGAACAGGGAAACTTCTCCTGCTGAGGCTGCACATTCCTAGGTTCACAGCATGATACAGTCTCTCAGCCATTTCTAAGGGAGCCTACACCTACCTGTGTACATGCTACAGCACAGCCACTTCAAGCCCATTCCAGCAGTGTCTTCATTGGAGATAATGCAACAGACAGCAGCTCGGATGGCAGTATATCTCATGTTTGGGGCCTCTTTGAACCGCCAGGGCTTTCTTCTGGTGTTGAGTGTTGGTCAGTTTCCTCAGCTGGCTTCCCTGTCGGCCCCAGGCTGGCCTCTCCATTTGCGCTTGAGTGCTTTGTGTTCCCCTGGACAAGCTGGAGTTTCCTTCCAACCCACCCTTTACAAGACCAGTACTCAGCTCCTCCCATGCCCGTGAGTGGTTCACGGAAGATTTACAGATCTTTGTTTTTCCCGACTGGAACAAGTCACTTCATTCTACCTTAACTTCAGTGGGGAATATTTTACCATATCCATGAAATTACTAACTTTTTATTAAAACATTGTGTAACCAACTCTAGGTGTTAATAAAAGGTTGCCTGTTTCTTTAATGCAGATCCTAACATAGCCCTTTTATTTTAGCGTATAGTTTCTGGCTTGGGCTTGGCTTGGATTGTTGGACGAGTTCTTTATGCTTATGGGTATTACACAGGAGGTAAGTACCCACTGACATCTGCCAAGGAAACACATTTAAAATCTTTTACTACTGTATTTTTGTTGTTGTTTTAAGCAGGGCTTTAAGGAAGGGGGAAAATAAAGTAGCTTCATATTTAAGTGAAATGCCTTTTTTTTTTTTTTTTCCTTTTTTTATTCCTGTGAATAGAAATTTTTATTGAGCATTGTGCGACAATTGCTGTTCTAAAAACTTTGCGTTGTTGTTATGTACTGTCGAGTTGGACCCAACTCATAGCGACTCCTCCTTGGGTTTCCGAGGCAGTATCACTACGGAAGTAGATTGCCCAACCTTCCCTCTGAGGAGTGGCTGGTGGGTTTGAACCGCCAACCTTCTGGTTAGCAGTCAGGTGCCTTAGGCACTACGCTACCAGAGCTCCTAAAACTTTGCATATGCTCCTAATAATATTTTTAATCTTGCAATTCTACAACAGATAATATTATCCCACTTTATAGGTGAGGAAACTGAGGCTTAGAAGGATTAAGGCTCAAGGGCACAGCCACTAATGACTCAGAGCCATTGCTCCTAACCACTACTATGTTGTTGTTACGAGTTGCCCTCGAGTCATTTCTGACTCTTGGTGACTCCGTGTGTATAGAGTAGGATTTTCAAGGCTGTGACCTTTTGGAAGCAGATTGTCAGAACTATCTTCTGAGGATCCTCTGGGTGGATTTAGACTTCCAACCTTTGAGCTAGTAGTCGAGCGTTTAACTGATTGTGCCTCCCAGAGACTTACTGCCAAGTGTATGCCAGAGAGAAGGGGACAATATTTTTTTGGCTGTAGACTCTTCACTGGAGAGAAAGGTTAACACTCCCTTCCAAAGGGTCCTAGAACAAAGTTGCTCTAATTATCATCTCTTAATTTTCTAAGGTCCAGCAAAACTGTTGTGACAAATTACTTTGCATGCAATTCTTGACATATAGATGGATAGCTTTAGGTTAGAGTTGATTAACTTCTTCACATCAGATATTGAATGTCAGGTACCCTGATAGAGTGCTTTTGGGTGTTGAGAACGTCATAATTCTAGAGCATCCCGGGTGACTTCTGCCTTTTCTCCTTTTTTCAGAACCCAGCAAGCGAAATAGAGGAGCCGTGGGGTCCATCGCCCTCATTGCCTTGATGGGCACAACCGTGTGCTCTGCTTTCCAGCATCTCGGTTGGGTTAAAACTGGCTTGGGCGGTGGGTCCAAATGCTGCCATTAAAGAATCATAGGGGTTTAAAAACTCCCATTCATTTTGAATGTCATACCTTAATTTCCAGTTTTGTCTTTTTTTTTTCCCCCCCTAAATATAATAAAACCTATCTGGCATCAGCCTCATACCTAAACTTCCTGAATATGTAACTCTTTTTTTCTTGAGTCTCTATCTAAAATAAGTGGCCTGTCCCTACTAGATAAGAGAGAAGACACAGGTATTGAGTATTCCTCATTCTGCCAAATGCTTAGTATGTGAAGTTGAGAAAAAGTCTTTTAATTGTGGTAGTATTTTCAGAGTCATGCCATAATGCCAAAAAACCCAACCACTGCTGTGGAGTCAGATCTGAGTCAGGGACCCCTCCTTGGGCTTCTGAGGCAGTATGACTATGGAAGTAGATTGCCCAACCTCCCTTCCAAGGAGTGGCCAGTGGGTTTGAACCACCAGCCTTCTAGTTAGCAGTCAGATGCCTTAGGCACTACACCACCAGAGCTCCTAGTCATGCCATAGTGGTAAGAAATTGGGATTCAAAGAAGGAAAGTCTTTAAGTTGTAATAATTATATTGTTGTTGTTGTTGTTGTTATGTGCCGTCGAGTCGGCCCTGACTCATAGCGACCCCTCCCTTGCGTTTCCAAGGCAGTATCACTACGGAAGTAGGATTGCCCAACTTTAGGATTATGTTATCATTTGCTACTAATACTTAGGATAATAGTATGGCGTTTTTTTAAAATGTAACAACTAGGGATGAATGTATCTTCCTAAATTTGGATACAAAGACAAAACTGCATAGGATGGAGAAAGGTGTCCTTAGCAACAAATGTGAGAGACTTAGGCTTGGAGAACAATGCAAGTTGGCATATGAGAGAGCGTCCTCCTAATGTGGCCATAAACTATGTTAAAGAAGGACAGTGTCTAGATCTGTGTGGTCCAGTATGGTAGCCATTAGCTACATATAGTTCTTGAAGTATGAATTAACTAAATTTAAATTAAAAAATCAGTTCTTCAATCACACAGTAATCATATTTGAAGTGCTCAGTGGCCTATAAGGATTAGAGATGATAGGATTTGAACCAAATTATACTCTCAAATTCAGGCTTTTCCCATTCTGCCACACAAAGGGAGATGAGGCATTTACAGACAGATGCTATGCTCTGCCACTGAAGGGGGACAACCTTGGCTGATAACCACCTGGGCCTCAGGCATCTGATGAGAAAATCAGACTAGATCCGTGTACACTCCAGTGTGTGTCCATAAGCAATTTTGCTAAATTTTAATTTTAAATGTGAAAAATGAGGACTTTTTCATAAAGCTCTAACTTCTTTTTCACATTAAATGTCCTTTTATGAAATGATGGTGATAATGGATGGTAGGTTTTTTGTTTTATTTTGTTTCCATTTTGGTCCTGACTTGAAAGAAAATAATTTAAAATTGTACTTGGCTAGTTTTTTGAGTTTTAGTCATTTTGTTTTGGGGAAGAGTTGTTTTATTAGTATTTTTTATATATAAGAAATGCACCTAAAGGGACTGGAGAGCTTATCAGGGTTTCCTGTCTCATTGTACAGATTATAGGCATCCATGAAGCAAGGCAGAGAAGACTTGGAGACAAAGTTGGGATTTTTTGTTTGTTTGTTTGAAGTCTTACAGGATATATACTTTTCAAAGTAAAATGATCTTTGGCATTTTGCTACTATAGAATGGGCTCAAATGAAATCTTATAAGGAAACCCCAGTACATAAAATGTTCCATGGTTGAAGTGGGAGTCCCAGAATTGAGCTTTTTCAATTTCCAAGTTTCCTACTTAACAGCACCCTCCAGGGAACGCTGGAGCTAGGCAGAATGCAGTTTGAAGGTGCTGCTATAGAGAATAAGCCTGTCAGACAAGTTAGAATTTCTGTTAAATTCCTTTGTCCAGTGGAGAAGATATCGGCACAAGTACTGCCACCATTAAATCCTAATTCGTTGTTGTTGTTGTTATGTGCCGTCGAGTTGGTCCCGACTCATAGCGACCCCTCCTTGGGTTTCCGAGGCAGTATCACTACGGATAGTAGGATTGCCCAACCTTCCTTCCGAGGAGTGGCTGGTGGGTTTGAATCGCCAGCCGTCTGGTTAGCAGGCAAGTGTCTTAGCCACTATGCTACCAGAGCTCCCAATTGGCAGTGTGCATTTCAAAGGGAAACACATTCTAAATTTTGTTATGGATGGGAATTAGAAAACCATACCTGGCCTATGAAATTCTAATTTATCAATACTATACCTTAAGTGTCCCCAACTACTGGTAGTTTTGTGCCCTTGGCCAAGTTTATTATCCCCCTTTACACCCAATTTACCCAGCTTTAAGCTGGGGGTGATGATACTTACCCTGCATGATCATGCATGTGCAGTGTGAGCATGGTGCTTCCACGGCTGTGGCCAAAGGCTGGGCTCAGGTTCCGGTACAAGGTGTGCTGGGAAGAACTGAAGTCACATGCTGGTGTAACTTCAGAAGCACTACTTGATCAAAAGTCAGTAACCATGTTACCTAATTGGTTCTAAGGAACTCCTGCTTCCCTTTTCATCCCAAATAGCACTTGCCTCCAACAAACATCTCCCTCCTTAACTATTGAAAACTGAGCCGTCTCGGTTCCTTACCTCTTTAGCAGCACTGTCCAACAGAACTATCTGCCATGATAGAAATGTTCTATACCTACACTGCCCAATACAGTAACCACTGCCCGTGTGTAACTATTAAGTACTTGAAATGCGGCAAAACTCACAAGCTAAATTTATTATTTAAATTTCAATAGCCACGGACAGCCCATGGCTACTTTATTAGGATAGCACAGCTCTAAAGCAGTAGTTCTCAATCTTGGCTGCCCATGAAATTCACCTGGGGAACTTTTAAGACTCCAGATAACCAGCCAAAACCACAGGGGAATTAAACTTTCAGTATTTAAAAACAGTCATTCTAAGCAGCCAAAGCTGAGAATCATTGCTCTAAAGCAGTGCTTGGTAAATGACCACTCATGTGAATCACCTGGGGGTCTCTGTAGTTAAAATGCAGCTTCAGATTCATAGGTCTGGGGGGCACCTAAGAGTCTCATGAGCTTTTGCTGTTGGTCCCTGGACCACTCTTTGCCCTTCTAATCCATTCATTTATTTAGTCAAACATGCATTTACTATGACCCCAGTTACTGCCTTGAGAGTTTCCATTCTAGTTGGGGAAGACAACTTCAGATATTGGTAAATGCTTTGAAGTAAAGAAAACAGTGTAGTGGGGTAAAGTATGTGTAGCTACATTAGCTTTGTTCTTAGTTTCCATCAATTCTAACTCATGGCGATTCCAAGTGTGCAGATTAGAACTAAGCTCCATAGGGTTTTCAAGGCTGTGATCTTTAGGAAGCAGGTGGCCAGGCCTGTCTCCGGAGGTGCCTCTGAGTAGGTTTGAACTGCCAGCCTTTTGGTTACTAGTCAAGTGCTTCACCATTTGCACCACCCAGGGACTCCACTTTAGCTTTAAGGAGGTAATTTTTCATTTTTGGCTTTAAGGAGCCTATGATATGAAAATCTGGGGGAAGCATATTCCAAGAAGAGGGAACAGTAAGGGTAAGGTCCCTGAGGCAGGGACAAGCTGGCAGAGTTATGAATAGGGAGAGTGGTACAAAATGAAATCAGAACACTGATGCCCACATGAGGAGTTTACATTTCATTCTATCTGCTATTAAAAGCCAAAGGAAGGTTTAAAGCAAGAGCATGATGTAATCGTATTTACATTAACAAGATCACACTGCTGATTTTTTGATACTTCTTGTAGCATCAGTGAGAAACTGTTAGGGCTTCTCCTTTATCCCCTTTGTGACATTTTCCCACTCAAACCCTGAAAAGACAAAGACAGGTCTAGGTCTGCAAGTGTTTAAAAAAAAAAAGATTCATTTTTATTGCAGAAGAAAGCCAAATTCACACCAACCTATCCATTTCAGAGGAGCAAGGGTGGAGACTCTGATGTTGTAAAAAGCAGGAAGTAACTCAGGGATTCTCCCATGTCTCTGAAAGTCTTTGATGGATGGTCTCAGTAAATTTTACCTTCCATTCATCAGATTCCTGCCTGCTACAGGGTTCCTGAGGCAGGAAAAGGATCTCTGTGGCAAGAAATAAAGCAGCAGCAAAGAAGACAGGGGTCCAGTGGCTTCCTTTTGTATCGAAAGACCTGTCCAAACCTGGGATTGCTTCTATACTGGGTACACATAAAAGGATGTGAATTGGACCCTTAAAACAGGCAAGTAGAGATGCGAGGAGCCTTGGTAGTGCAGTGGTTAAGCACTCTGCTGCTAACCAAACCCACCAGTTGCTCCATGGGAGAAAGATGTAGCAGTCTGCTTCTGTAAAGATTTACAGCCCTGGAAACCCAGTGAGGCAGTTTGACTCTGTCCTATAGGGGCACTGAATTGGAACAGACTCCATAGCAATGGGTTGTGGAGACAGGGAGGTACCAGGACACTGGGTGCTCTAGTTGTTATCCCATTTCTGAAGTCAGATCTACCCTTTTTACTCAGCCCGAAGAAGCCCTAACTGCTGGTTTATACGTGGCTTCATTAGGAACCAGGAAATCCTAGGAAACACACAGTCAGATTTTAACAGACTCACAGAAGAATTTAGCTAGATGGTACCACACCACTTCTTCCAAATCAGAAGGCCTGGCCTTTTCGTTAAGTCAATATTTCCCAAAGTGTGTTTTGTAGACATTACTCTCATAAAAAGAGTCAGTAACAAACAAAAAGCATTCTTTGATCAGGTAACTTTCTAAAATACAATAGCTAATGACATCCTGGAACACTTTTGGACCATGCTGGCTTAGGTTCCAGAATGAGGGAAAGTTTGAAAAAAAGCACAGGCTTTGGGGTCCCACACTCCTGGGTTTGAATCCTATTCAACTTAACTGACTTGAGGACCAAGACTTCTCTCAGTCTCCCTGTCTGGTTTCTTCCTCTGAAAAGCAGGAAGAGTACTACTCTCTTTAGGCCAACTGTGAGTACCGCATGAAAAAGGATGCAGCAGCAGAGACGCGAGCACACCAGTGTGGGTTCCCTTCCTGTCTTCTCATTAGAGGCTGCCAGCAACTTGTCTTCTCCCAGGCAACTCCTACTGTTTAAGTTGCACAAGGATCCCTAAGGCATGGGGTGAGAGAATTCTGTTGGCCTTGCTGGGTATCCCGTATGTGTCCTCTGCAAATACACCCAAGAAAGATCATGAGAAACAATTTTTCATACTCTAAACCAACATACGCAGGCACTAACAACAATGATCTCTTAACTCTGACTTAAACTTAAACTAAACTGTTGTTGTTATGTGCCGTCAAGTCGGACCCGACTCATAGCGACCCCTCCTTGGGTTTCCGAGGCAGTATCACTACGGAAGTAGATTGCCCCATCTTCCTTCCGAGGAGTGGCTGGTGGGTTTGAACCGCCAGTCTTCTGGTTAGCAGTCAAGTGCCTTAGCCACTATGCTACCAGAGCTCCCTAAACTAGCTACTATATATAAATAAACTAATACTCTGAAAGGAAGAGAAGGGGTCAGGGTAAGGCATCACTGCAACAGTCTGAAAAGCCACAGTGACCTGACAGATCAAGGACATGCACTGTGGGTCAGGGCTGGGGAAGACTGTGGAGGCTAAACACTCATGTGGGCTGTAAATATGGCTCATTATAGCAACGGAAACCAGCCCTTTTGTCCTTGCTGCAAAGAAACTCAAATCTCTCTGCCTTCCACACTTTTCATTTCCGCCCTGTCCTCTTGCCTACTATAATCTTAAGATGTGTGCATTTTACTGCCCATGTTCCTATTTGCTTACTGGATACTACAAATCAACAGAGATGACAATTTGTTTAAACTATTCATATCAAAACATAAAACTTAAAGGATTAACAATGTGATTTATTTTAATTTCAGTATATTACATTAGCATACAAAGAATCTGTATATTTAAAAAGTAACTCTGCTGCCATAAGAGATCAAGCTGGAGTTCAAGGACTGGAGGCAGATTTCCTCCATCCCAGCACTGAATGGAAACAGAGAGTCTTCTGCACTACTGCACGTTAACATCCACAGATGGGCTGTGGCCTTATCTATTACCTCCTCAACCTCTATCTCAACTGTTAGCTCTCTCAGTCGAATGCCAATGAACAAACATCATCTCTACTGATTCTACCAGGAGATTACAAAGGAATGATTGCTTTAAAATGAGCTAGAGAATTCATATTGTTGGTGGGTGAGATCTGGGGAAAAAGTATAATCCCAGGCCTTCCCCTACCCCCCTTCTACAGAAGTGCATTGCTGGCTCTTAAAGATTCACAGAAATTTGCTATAAGGAAAATCACAACTTTCTTGATTAGTATCTAAAAGGCACTTATGCACATTCTCAATTAGGAAGATGATTGTGAGCTAAAGAGTAACTGTGAACCACTCTCATATCCTGAATGACCAAAATTCTGGACTTAAAATGGTATTCAGTTGGGCTGCTCTATCAAAGAGCCGATTCTCATATCATTCCACAAAACATGGCCATGTGGGTGGGGTTCACTGCAGCCTTTCAGAAAACAGACTCCACGTCGCCCATCTCCACGCACACAGTCTTTAGTTGTGAATAATACTCAATTGTCACACGACCATTTTCTCTGCCAAATCCTGAAAGGAAGAGAAAGGGACAGCGTGAGCCACCACTACAACAGTCTGGAAAGTCACAATCTTTCAAGGACAGGCACTGCTTATCAGGGCTGGGAAAAACACAGAACCTGAGAATTCAGGGATAATATACTCAATTCATATATTAACCGTGGATTAAACAACACTTGTTGTTGCTTTTAGGTGCCGTTAAGTCGGCTCTGACCTATAGCGACCCTATGTGCAACAGAACAAAACACTTACCGGTCATGCATCCTCACAATCCTTGCTATATTGAGCCCACCACTTCAGCCACTGTGTCAACCCATCTTGTTGAGGGTGTTCCTGTACAGATACCACCTCAGAAACCCAAGGAGGGGTTGCTGTGAGTTGAAATCGACCTAATGGCAGTGAGTTTAGAGTGATACTTTACCAAGCATGGTATCCTTCTCCAGGAAATGGTCCCTTCTAAATAACCCTTAGCAATATAACATTTTATTAATATATAACTAAGGGTTATATATTAATAAAATGGAAATAATCATGGAAAAAATGACTCAGTGGCCTTTAAGGATAGAGATGAAAAATATAGGTCTCATTACTTATCAATATGAATCTTATTAGTCTTAATAGACTCTACTCAACAGTTTCTACTATTCTGGTTTGAGGCCTGAAAAATGTTCAGACCTATCAAGCATTAAAGTAGGCACTACAATAATCAACCTGACATCCCTGAAAGTTGGTGCTAACTTAAAACTTAACTCTCCATAACAGGTTTATATATTAACCTCTTTACAACCTGCCCACCCACGTGGGGGAGTGGAGTCCCTCTGATTACTCAAGTCCAAGACACTGCCCAGCACTAGTGGATGAGTTAAGTCCATGTTTGGCCTTTCTCATGCACCCTGCCTCAGGCTTCAGTAGGCTCTGCCTCCTAACAGCAAGGCCCAGGTCCCCAAAAATGTGTATCTCCAGGGAGTACCATTCAGAAGGTAAGGTGCACAACAGTCCTGCAAGGACTGCTGTGTCTCTTGTTCCTTCACCACCTCTCTCACCACCAGGTTGGTTGGGCGTAACAGGCCAGCTGCTGCTCTGCAGATCTGGTCATCTTCATGCTTCTCTCTCAGCCCCTGTAAGTATGCCTGTGCTCGCTGGCTCAGAGATTTAGATTTAGGGAAGAGGAAGCTAGCTTAGGAGATCACACTAAGGCCTTGAGTCTAAACTCCTTATTCCAAACCAACTTTTCCCTGCACTGAGGGTTATAAATAAAATGATTCCCTGGTCCCCACTATGCATTTGTGTCTGTGGGTACAGTGCCTCTGAGGGATGGGGATGATTAGTGGAGTATGATTAGGGAATGCCAAGATAATACCAAACTAATCCTGTCAAATTACCAGCATAATCTCATCAGGGTTTATATGTTTGCCAATGCTATGAGGGACATAAACATTTGCCAAAGAGACAAAGAGTTGAGACTCTTAGACTGGGGCCTCCAGAAAGTCTGAACCAATTTGCAGTCTAAATAAAGAAGGGAATGGGGAAGTAATACATAATACAGGCCAAAAACTCCAAAGAACAAACCTTGAGGTAATAACTATATTTCTAGTGCCTCAAGCGTGTTCTTCCCACACTAACTTATAAATTTGCCATGTTACAGTAACGTATGTCTAATTACACAAATGAAATGAATGTACAGTGGCTTACAGAAAAGCTTCATATATTGCCATCAAGTATAATGACAATGACTATAATTGACTGAAAAATATTAGACGAGGAGATTTTTATTAATTTAGAATAGAGAAAACAAATTAATACAAGAATTTGAAATATCACTTTAGAGATACTTTACCCAAACTGAATCTAGAAACTCAAGAATGGATTATGATGAAACTTTATGCTTACAGGGATCACAGACTACAAAGAAAAAGGTAATTCTACCAAAAGATAAACTTTTTTTATATATGTATATTAGCAGTTCACACATTATCCAAACCTTATGAAGTTTTTTTTGGGGAAAAAAAAGATACTTGCTTTTTGTTGCCAGAAACTGATGCAGTGTGTCTGGGGATGACTGAGAATCTATTTATGCAGTCCCCAGTCATTGTGATGCACAGACAGGTTTCAGAACACTGGTCTATGGTGACTGAGGTATGGCCCGCATCCCTAGAGACCTGGGTCTGCTTTTCCAGTTCTGATTCTCTGGCTCCTCACCTGACTTCTTATATCCACCAAAGGGCAATTCCACTGGGCTGACATTATAGTTGTTGATGAAGCACATTCCAGCCTGAAGCTCAGCCACTACACGATGAGCCCGCTGGATGTCCCTAAGAAGTTTAAAAAACAGAAAGAAAGTTGATTATTCATAGTTTCCTATGGTACTACTTTAATAGAAAAAGTTAGATTGCCTATTTCAAGGGTCCCATTCTTGTTCCTTTAAAATACATTTTTTAATCTTTTATCATCCAAGCAAAATAGACATGGATTGGGGTTTTATAGTCTCATCCAAAAGGCATCTATAAAATAAGTAGCATCAACAAGGATGCCCAAACAACCCAAAGGGGAAGGCAGCTGCTGGCTGCTGAGGCTGAGAAGCCCCAAGGTTGACAAGTAAAAAGGCACAGTCCTGATGTTACCAAACCACAGGGCAGACCATTAACTTAAGTCCATTGTAAGTCCCAAGGTTGGCAGAGCACAGCAGGCTGCTGAGCAACAACGTGGCTACATGGAGGGTCCAAGCGTGCCACAGGCTAGAGACCATTCCCCAAGGCTTCTCCTTATATACAGGAAGCAGTGGATGGCTAAATTCATCCCAAAGGCAGCTACTCAGCTGTTTTTGGTAGATCCCACCATGGAGTTGATTGCCAGTCATGGGGAATAACTACCACCAGCTGCCCAGCCATTCAACCAGGCCCATCCAAGTTAACACACAAACATAACTACACCACAACCATACACAAAAATTAACTCAAATGCATCACAGTACTATAATTTAACAGCTAAAAATTCAAAACCCTTCAAAGACCACATAATAAATCTTCATGACCTTGGGTTAGCAATGCCTTCTTAGATATAACACTAAAAGCACAACAGACAAAAGAAAAACAAAATAATTGAACTTCAAAATTAAAAACTTTGTACTGCAAATCAGACTATCAAGAAAGTGAAAAGACAAGCCACAGACATGTAAATCAAAACCACAATGCAATACCACTTCACACCCAGTCCAATGCACTGCCATCAAATCAATTCCAACTCATAGTAACCCTACAGGAGAGGGCAGAACTGTCCCATAGGGTTTTCAAGGTTGTAACCATTACGGAAGCAGACTGCTACATCTTCCTCCTGAGGATCCTCCTGGTGGGTTTGAACCTCTGACCTTTCATTTAGAGCTGAGCTCTTAACTACTGTGCCACCAGGGCCACTTTCACACTCAGTGGATGGCTAAATTCAAAAATACAGACATAACAACTGCTGGTGGGGATGTGGAGAAATTAGAACTCTCTTGTATTGCTGGTAGGAATGTAAAATGGCACTGTTGTTGTTGTTGTTATGTGCCGCTGAGTCAGCCCTGACTCATGGCGACTCCTCCTTGGGTTTCCGAGGCAGGATCACTACGGAAGTAGGACTGCCCAACCTTCCTTCCGAGGAGTGGCTGGTGGGTTTGAACCGCCAGCCTTCTGGTTAGCAGTCAAGTGCTTTAGACACTATGCTACCAGAGCTCCTAAAATGGCACTAACACTTCAGAAAACAATTTGGCAGTTCACCAAAAAGTTAAACAGAGTTAGTTACTAGATGACCCAGCCAATTCCTCACCTAGCTATATATCCAAGAGAAAGGAAAATACATGGCCACACAACAACTTCTACACCAATGTACAAACAGCAACATTATTCCTACTAGCCAACAGTGGAAACCACCCAAATATCAACAAATGAGTAAATGAACAAAACGTGGTATATCTATACAAAGGAAAGAAGAAATGAAGTACTGATGCATGCTACATTAGGCTAAGTGAAAGAAGCCAGTCACAAAAGACCACACATTGCATGACTATATTTATGTAAAGTGTTGGAAGAGTCAAATCCATAGAAACAGAAGTAGATTAGTGGTTGACAGGGCTGAGAGGCAGAGAAAGTGAGGAACAGCTGCTAATGGGCAGAAGTCTTCTTTTGGAGATGATGAAAATGTTCTAAAATTAGATTATGCTGCACAACTCTGTGAATACACTAAAAACCAAAAACTGTATTTTAAATGAGTAAAATGTACTGTATGTGAATTATCCCAAAAAAGCTGTTAAGAAAAAAAGGTGCAGCAGATCTGACTTGTGCTCCTTTGTAACTGGACTTGGGACTGGGATAACGAAGCAGAGCAAGAGAAGAGACCTAACACACTCAATCCTCAACTCAAACAGCACCTTCTCAACCTTTTACTCACCCCTCAAAGAAAAGCTGTTAGATCAGGTCCTCAAGGTAGATTTGAACCTTCCTTGCCAGGTCCTGACTGTGAGCTACAAAAAAATCTAACCTGCGTATCATCAAAGAAAAAAGCACAATCACAAGAGTAAAGCAGCCTTGGAAAACTACCTACTGGAGACTAATCTAAGTTTGTACATAACCAAGCAAACTGCAAATCATTTTCAAAGAAATTTTGCTCCCAAATTATTTACTTGTATTATGTTTGTTGGTGGTGTTGTTAGGTGCCAGCGAGTTGGCTCAGACTCATAGTGGCCATAAGTACAACAGAATGAAATACTGCCCGGCCCTGTGCCAGCCTCACAATTCTTGCTATACCTGAGCCCATCGCTGCAGCCACTGTCAATCCATCTTGTTGAAGCCCTCTGCATTTTTACCAAGCATGATATCCTTCTCCAGGCAATGGTCCCTTCTAACAACATGACCAAAGTAGGTCAAAGTCTAGCCATTCTCACTTCCAAGGAGCATTCTGGCTGTACTTCTTCCAGGACAGATCTATTAGTTTTTCTGGCAGTCCATGGTACTTTCACTATTCTTCGCCAACACCACAACTCAAAAACATCAACTCTTCTTCAGTCTTCCTTATTCATGGTTCAGCTTTCACATGCATATGAGGCAACTGAAAGCCTCATAACTTGGGTTAGATGCACCTTAGTCTTCAAAGAGATATCTTCGCTTTTCGGTACTTTAAAGAGATCTTTTGAAGCAGATATGCCCAGTGCAATACATTGTCTGATTTCTTGACTGCTACTTCCGTTGGTATTGATGATGGAACCAAGTAATATAAAATCTTTTCTCCATTTATCGTGATGCTGCTTATTGGTCCAGTTGTAAGGATTTTTGTTTTCTTTATGCTTAGGTGTAATGCATACCATAGAGTGTAGCCTTTAATCTTCATCAGTAAGTGCTTCAAGTCACCTTAACTTTCAGTAACCAAGGTTGTGTCATAAGCATATCGCAGGCTGTTAATGATTCTTCCTCCATCCTGATGCCACATTCTTCTTCCAGCTTCTCGGATTATTTGCTCAGCATACAGATTGAGTAAGTGTGATGAAAGGATACAACCCTGATGCACTCCCTTCCTGATTTTAAACCATGCAGTATCCCCTTCTTCTGTTGAAACAACAGCCTCCAGGTCTATATACAGGTTCCTCATGAGCACAATTAAATGTTCTGGAATTCCCATACTTCTCAATGTTATCCACAATTTGTTATAATCCACAGAGTCAAATGCTTTTGCATAGTCAATAAAACACAAGTAAACATCTCTCTGGTATTCTTTGCTTTCAGCCAAGATCCATCTGACATCTGCAATGATATCCCTCTTTCCTCATCCTCTTCTGAATCCAGCTTGCATTTCTGGTAGTTCCCTGTCAATATACTGCTGCAACCATTTTTCAATTATCTTCAGCAAGATTTTACTTCCATGTGATATCAATGACATTGTTTGATACATTTCCACATTCTGTGGGATCACCTTTCTTTGGAATGGGTATGAATACAGACCTCTTCCAGTTAGTTGGCCAGGTACCTGTCTTCCAAACCTCTTGGCATAGTCAAGTGAGTGCCTCCAGCATGACATCTGTTTGTTGAAACATCTCAATGGGTATTCTATCAATTCCTGGGGCTTTGTTTGTTGCCAATTCCTTCAGTGCAGCTTTGACTTCTTCCTTCGATACCATTGGTTCTTGATCATATGCCACCTCCTGAAATGGATGAACATCAACCAATTCTTGTTGGTACAGTGACCCTGTTTATTCCTTCTATCTTCTTTTGATGTTTCCTGCATCATTCAATATTTTCCCCATAGAATCTTTCAATATTTCAACTCGAAGCTTGAATTTTTCTTCAGTTCTTTCAGCTTGCGAAATGCCAAGTATATTCTTCTCTTTTGTTCTCTAATGTCAGATCTTTGCACATTTCATTAAAATAATTCACAAAGAGATGCTCTTTGAAATCTTCTGTTCGGCTCTTTTCTCTCGCTATTTCTTCCATTTGCTTTAGCTACTCTCTGTCTAAGAGCAAGTTTCAGAGTCTCGTCTGACATCCATTTTGGTCTCTTCTTCCTCTCCTGTCTTTTTAATGACCTCCTGCTTTCTTCATGGATGATGTTCTTGATGTCATCTCACAATTCCTCTGGTTTTCAGTCACTGGTGTTTAATGTGTCAAATGTATTCTTTAGATGGCCTCTAAACTCAGGAAAGATATAATCAAGGTCATATTTTGGCTCTCCTGGACTTGTTATAATTGTCTTTAGCTTCTACTTGAACTTCCAAATGAGAAGTTGATCTGTTCCACAGTCAACTCCTGGCCTTGTTTTGTCTGAAATATTGAACTTCTCCATTGTCTGTTTCCACAGATGTAGTTGATCTGATTCCTGTGTATTCCATCTGGCAAAGTCCACGTATATAGCTGCCACTTATGTTGTTGAAGAAAGGTATTTGCAATGAATGAGTCATTGGTTTTGTAAAATTCGTATCACGTGATCTCCAGCATCATTTCTATCACCAACGTTCCTAATTTTCCAACTACTGGTGGTGCTTGTTTCCAACTTTTGCATTCCAGTCACCAGTAATAATCAATACATCTTGATTGCAATGTTTGGCCAATTTCAGACTGCAGAAGTTGGTAAAAATCTTCAATTTCTTCATCTTTGGCTTTGGTGGTTGGTGTATAAATTTGAATAACAATACTATTAGCTGTTCTTCCTTGTAGGCGTATTGATATTATTCTGTCACTGACAGCACTGTACTTTAGGATAGATCTTGAAACATTCTGTGATGGTGAATGCCACACAATTCCTCTGCAATTTGTCATTCCTGGCACAGATCATATGGCTGTCTGATTCAAAATGGCCAAAATCAATCCATTTTAGCTCACTAATGCCTAGGATATTGATCTTTATGTGTTCCATTTCATTTTTAAAAACTTACAATTTTCCTAGATTCGTACTTTACACATTCCATGTTCCTATTATTAATGGATGTTTGCATCTGTTTCTTCTCATTTTGACTCATGCCACATCAGCACTGGAGGTCCTGAAAGCTTTACTCCACCCATATCATTAAGGTCAACTTTATTCTGAGGAGGCAGCTCTTACCCAGTCATATTTTGAGTGCCTTCAACCTGAGGGGCTCATCTTCCAGCACCATAATGTACAATGTTTCCAGGCTATTCATAAACTTTTCCATTAATATATCAGACAGTATTTCACTGCTATTCATAAGGTTTGCACTGGCCAATTCTTTTGAGAAGTGGATGGCCCCTTCCTTCTTCAGAGTCTGCCTTAGTTTAGAAGCTCTGCTGAAACTTGTCCACCATGGGTGACCCTGCTAGTATTTGAAATACAGGTGGCATAGCCTCCAGCCTGACAGTAACACACAAGCCACCACAGTATGACAAACTTACAGATGAGTGGAGGGCTTTTATTACAGAGGTTTGACTTATGTACAAAGATATTAATTACAACATTACTTACAATAGGTAAAACTGGAAAAAGCACCCTAAATATTCAACAGAAAAAAAATGCCTACATGTTACAATGCATTCCAGTTAAGAACAATTAAATTATAAAATTACTAAAAATCTTGTTTCTCCAGAAATAGATCCATCGACCTATAGTCAGCTGATGTTTGACAAAGGCCCAAAATCCATTAAATGGGGAAGAGAATGTTTGTTTAATAAATGGTGCTGG
>NW_006921631.1:9280436-9298386 GCF_000298275.1 Orycteropus afer afer | reverse complement strand
GCTGCTTATGCACAGGGAGACAGCTCAGGGGGCAGGAGTTTATGGAGGGATAGACACTTTGAAGAGGTAACTATGGGGAGGAAGTAGGAAGGGAGCTGTTGCATTGTGGTAAACTGTGGTCAATGTCATGAGACAAAAGTGTATATGAATTGCTGTATGGAAAGTGAATTTGCTCTGTAAACCTTCACCCAAATCACAGTAAAATCACATTAAAAATTTTTTCAAAATCATGTTTCTGAAGACTACTGCCCAGTATCTATACACTTACAGGTCTCTAAATTCCTTGTCCTGTAAGTTTTCAACAGACACCTAACCAGATACTTCACTTAGTTCAGAATGTTAAATTGTTTATTAAGTAAATTAATAAAAAAGATAGATTTTTCATCAGCAAAGTTTGTAGCTCAATGTACACTCAATATAGTCGATAGTTTCTCTGACCATTCATGACAAACTACAACATGCTGTTTTATACCTTGACTTAACCTGAAGCAAACAGAAAATGCTGGTGGCTAATACAAATTCCAGTGAGGGAAAAAGATCAATTAGATATCTCTGTAGTCCTCTCCTCCAAAGCTGCTTTGGGTGCCTTTCCCCACATACCTGGTAAAAACACCAGCTGCTAGTCCAAAAGTGGTGTCATTGGCTCTTTCCAGGACCTCAGCTTCAGTGTCAAATGATAAAATGGACATAACGGGCCCAAAGATCTCTTCTTTCACACAGGTCATGTCATCTCTGCAATTAGCTGTAAGCATTATAATAAAACCAAACTTCAGTGGAAGAATGATTATTCCTGGCATTTGAAAATGTGTCTTCTTATTGTTCATAGTCAACAGTGAAATACAGCTTAGAAAAATTCAGTATGACATTGATGCTTTAAGTATGTATTGGAATATCCTTTCTGCATGACAATTTAAAATTATCTGGATTAGTCTCATAAAGCCTTTGATTCTATGATTCTAAATCTTTTATGAATTCATCATAAGGAAATAGCTAATGAGGTGAACAAAGAATTAGATACAAGGATATTCATCACATTACTTATAACAGTGAAAACTAGAAGCAACAAACTATCTAAAATAGAAGACAAATAATGAGGAGGAGGTCACCACAAAATGATCAAGGCAAAGCAAGCCACTGGGAGGAGCACAAGAGTTCAAGTGAACAGAGAGAAATACTATCACATCCACAATCCTGCAGTACTTTTATTGTAAAAGTACTAGCAATAATCTGTGAGTGGATACACAGACACACCCAAGCTAAACAGATATCTGAAGGCAAATGGGTTCACAGAGGTTATGTCTACATATGTATTTACACATGCTACAAATGTATTTGCAGCTCTGGTAGCATAATGGCTAAGGCACTTGACTGCTAACCAGAAGGCTGGCGGTTCAAACCCACCAGCCACTCCTCGGAAGGAAGGAAGACGGGGCAATCTACTTCCGTAGTGATACTGCCTCAGAAACCCACGGAGGGGTCGCTGTGAGTCGGGTCTGAGTCGACAGTACATAACAACAACAACAAATGTATTTGGGAGCTCTGGTGGCATAGTGCCTAAGGCACCTGACTGCTAACCAGAAGGCTAGTGGTTCAAACTCACCAGCCACTCCTCAGAAGGAAGGCTGGGCAATCTACTTCTGTAGTGATACCACCTCGGAAACCCAAGGAGGGGCTGCTATGAGTCGGGTCCGACTTGATGGCACAGAACAAAAACAACAACAACAAATGTATTTATGAAGATAAAAGCAGGCAAAGTTATAAAAACTTCTTAGTTATAACTAAACATCTTGAGGGAGTTAGTCACTGGGCCAGGAAGCTCAGGACCCCAGTCTCGAGGCACATCGAGGATAACTGGCACAAGATAGTCTACAAAGAAAATATTCTACATCCTACTTTGGTGAGCTGGAACTGGGGTCTCAAAAGGTGGTGAGTGGCCATCTAAGGTGCAACTATTGGTCTCTCCCTGTCTGAAGCAAAGAAGAGTGAAGAAAATCAAAGATACATGGAAACAATTAGTCCAAAGGACTAGTGAACCATGTATACCTCAGCCTCCCTGACCCTGAGGCCAGGAGAACTAGATAATGCCCGGCTACCACTACTAAGCATTATGAAAGGGATCACAACAGAAGGTCCTGCATGGAGTGGGAGAAAAATGTGGAACAAAACTCAAAATCATAAAAAAGACCAGGCTTATTAGTTAGTCAGAGACCGGTGGAACTCTCAAGACAAAGGCCCCAAGTCACCTTTCAAGCCTGGAACTGAACTCACCTCCACGGCTCTACTTTCAGCCAAACAACCAACAGGTCTATAAGGTGAACAATAATACCAGGGAAGTATACACTTCTCAGAACAATCAACCATTTGAGATCGAAAGAGCAGCATTTGCCTAAAGACAAAGTTCAGAAGGCAGAGAGAGACAGGAAAAAAAGGATGAATGGAAATGGGAAACACAGGGAGAGAGTGGGATGAGTACTATTACACTGGGGATTATAGTCAACGGCATGAAACAAAATGTGTATGAAGTTCTGAATGGAAAACTGATTTGCTCTATAAACTTTCACCCAAATCACATTAAAAAAATAGTAATAAATAGAGGACAGGATCATATGAACTATACATATCCTAAAGATGAACTTACATGAAGTTGCTAAATACAGTGTTTTATAAGAATATTTAATGAGTAAATGTTCATGATAAAAAGCTCACAAACTATATACATCATCTTAATTTTCTGTTCATACACACACACACACACACACACATATATATAACTATTATATTTTCTTTGTATTTTCTCAGGTATTTTCCAAATTTTCTTAATGACTCTCTGTAAAGTGGTAAGAATTAGAAACAATTTTATTTAAAAAAAAAAAGAGAAAATTCATATAAAAACATAAACTTAGAAATAAATTAGAGGGTGTTCACTTTTTTACAAAAAATGTAACTGAGTTCCTTTAAATGGCTAATTCCTGAAAATGATTCAACTCACATTCAATATTTTTAAATATGTCTATCTAAAGAAGCTCATATATTTAGATGTCCAATCTAAACCCCAGTAATTCTCAAAGGGAGGGATGCATTTATCTGTACTGTACCTGAGTAACATCTTTTTTTTTTATTGGAAAGATTTTATTTTCTTTCTCCAAATAGGAAAGCTACAAAGCTAGAAATACTACAAAAACTTAATAATCCTTTTCTTTAAAAAAAATGGGCACAAGCTTTTCAGCTCTGGCCAGTGTTGCAACTGAGTACATCATTGCCCTAGGACTGGTTCAGTCAATCTGTTCCACTGCGTGGTAATGCACAAGGTCTGTCTTTCAAGAAGCCTTGTATTCAAAGTCCACAGCTCAGAACTTACTACTACAGAGGACAGACAGACCAGGAGAAGATGTCAGGCTACCATCAGTTCACTTATTGCCCTGTGACACACATGGCTCCTGACCCATCCTTTACTACACTGGGACTCCTGATCCATTCAAAGTCAGATTCCTGCTGACAGAAAACCCCAGAGGTCAGATCAAAGGCTGGAAATGTCTGCTCAGAGTTCCTCTGGTGGCCCAGTCTGATCCTCTCCTCTAGCAACCATTCTGTACCCTCTGTCAGCACACATACAGTAGCAAACAGAGATCCTAGGACGGGTCAACATCAAGTGAGGCCTGACTACAAAGAGGTGTAAAAGAAGTGCTGCAGACATGAATGGGGCATCTTATTTCAATGTTGGTAATCACTGCATGTAGAAAGAAATGCTGGTTATGAAAGTATGTTACATTTGTCCAACAATGTGGGGGCAGAAACAGCTTGAGAATCCAGCTATACACACCAGACATTTTAGCCAAAATGTCTAAAAACTAACAACTCACTTATGTAAAAAGATGAGCATTCTAAAATCTCTTAAGAGACAGATTAGAGTTTGTGTACACAAAGTAAGAGCAGCACAATATTCACCTAGTAGTTACAGTGCACTTTGGGAACACCTACACTATCTGCAAGGATAGAGGAAGTATTTAGTTTCCATTTAAGGGTAGTATATTACATTCTAATCCTTTGAACAGCAGAACATATAATTTTTAGGTGAACCATTAACCAGAATATTTAAGTACTCACAACAATTCATTATACAATAGTTCCGGAAACATTTTATTATCTTATATAGGCTGGTAATGCAATATGGCACTGGCTTCAGTGAGTTCAAAAGAGATGAAGGTATAAAGTAGCAGTTGACATATAATATAAAGAAAGGTTCCTGACTAAAACATGACATTCTCTGTACTTTAACGGTTGTGGTAGTTAAGGTTGTGTGTCAACTTGGCTGGGCCTGCTTGTGAGTGGCTAGGCAGTTAGATGTAGTTATTCCCCATGATAAGACTGCTAATCAACTCCATGATGGAATCTACTGGAGCAGCTGAGTAGCTGCCTTAGGGATGCAGTCTGCTTCCAAGAATGTAAGAAGCAGCTTTGAGGAAGGTCTTGAGATTTTTGCCATGCTTGGACCCTGCATGAAGCTGAGTCTTCATTCAGCAGCCTGCAATGTTGTCTAACAATCTTGGAACTATTTAACTAGCAGTCTGCTTGATAATCTTGGGAGTGTGCCATTTTACTTGTAGACCCTAGGTTTGTCACCCTTAGTAGCCAGCAGCTGCCTGAGTAAAGAGAAGCCTCCAGCTTCAGTGGGTGAGGAGCAAGAGGCAGAGCTGCAGCCCAAAGTCAAGGGGCCTTCACTCAGCCCCTACAGCTGGCACTTTGACTCAGCCTTCTAGCCTCCTAAACTGTAAGAGAATAAATCCCTGTTTGTAAAAGCCATACGTTTGTGGTACGTCTGTTGTAGCAGCCCTAGAGAACCAAAATAGTGCCCTAATCTTAAGTAAACAACTTAAGTAGACTCTGGAGTCATTACCAAATTCTAATGTACATAAAGGACCTCTGGTAGCACAGTGCCTAAGGCACTTGACTGCTAACCAGAAGGCTGGCAGTTCAAACCCACCAGCCACTCCTCAGAAGATAGGGCACTCTACTTCTGTAGTGATGCTGCCTCGACAACCCAAAGGGGTAGCTATGAGTCGGGTCTGACTCCATGGCACATAACAACAACAATGTACATAAAAATGAACTGGGGGCTTATTACTATGCAAATCTCTAGACCCCACCCCTGAGGGTTACATTCAGGGGTCTAGAGCAGAAATCATGACTCTGCCTTTTTTTAAACTAGTTTTCTAAGTGATTTTGAGGCAATGCCCACAAAGCAGGCTTTGAGAATCACTAAAATTAGGGTAGTTGGCTGACATTTGCCTAGGTTCACACCTTTTTAGAAAGTAACATTTTATTTTCTAATTGTAAAATGCACATTCTCTGTGGAAATATGTAATATTCAGGAATGCACAAAGAATAATAAAAAAAACTCCTTTAATCCCAGCACTCAGAGTAAACCACTATCAATATTATAATGTATATTCTATTCCTTCTTTTTGCTATGCATATATTTGGTTTTTAATAGATGGTAGATAAAAATATACACAATATTCTGTATCCTACATATTTCAGTTAACAATAATTACAAGCTTCTCCTATGCTTTAAATATTCACTGAATAACTGCAAACTAATCATGGTATGGATATTAGGTTTAGAGATTTTAAAGACGAATAGATCTTTTTTAGCAAGGGTTAAGGATGAAACTGGATGAAATATCAAGTATTGAAAACTGGTATCACTATCATAACCTCAGAGGCAAAAACCAGCTTATTTGTCTTCAGGATAAGGTATAAGGAATTATACAGCATGATTCAATCTATATATAAGTTTCTGAAACCTGAAAAACTATTTGTATAAGGATTACTAACATATTCTGTAAGATGACTGCGAAAAGCATGAAAATGATTAAAAACATTTGAATAGTGGTTACTTTGGAGGTAAGTAGGAAATGGTTGCATTTGAATAGAGTAGGATGACTGTGTACTTGATTGTTCAAAGCAGATTTTTTTTTAAATGCATTTTATTGAAATATAATTTATGTACAGTGAAATACACAAAACTAAAGTGACATGGGTCAATGCATTTTATTTTTCTTTTTTTGCAGTGTTCCCTCCCCTCCCCTCCCACCTCTAGCAACCATCAAAATTTCCCTCCATATATAAACCTTCCTTTGACCCTCCACAACAACAAACTAATACTGTATTTATCCTTCTGTGATTGACTTATGTCACTCAGCATAATGTCCTCCAAGTTCATCCATATTATGCGGTGTTTTGCAGGCTCTAAATTATTCTTTAGTGCTACATAGCATTCCAGTATCTGTATGTACCACAGTTTAGTCATCCATTCTTCCACTATAAATCTTAGAGATAAGTCCCTTGCCAGATATGTAATGATCGGCAAAAATGAATTTGTTGCTGTCATTTTTATTATGTGCATTTTTGTGGTGTCAATTTCTTTGTTCCATATGTTCTATGCTGAGCTCATTTTGTTTATGAATTGCATTATCACTTCCTTCATTGCTATTGTTTTAGTGTTTGCTGAATATTTATGCTGGTCCTTTTTTTTGATGTGAAGGTTTATCATTTTCCTTTGAGGTTACCCTGTGATTTATAGTTTTCTTCCCAAATTTAGAATAGTCTGTTCTATCTTTCAGTTCTATCTTGACTTCCCTACCATCTAGAAGTTCTGTAACAACACAATTTTTTCCCTCTTTTTGGTTTGTAATTGTCCTAATTTGGCAATTGATGTCTCTGGTTCCCTGTTTACAATCTTGTAGAGGCTTATTTACTTTGGATACTTCCATAGCTGGGTTGGTTTCTGGGTTATATCATCATGTGTATTAGTGGGTCAGTTGTTGTTGGCTGTTGCTTCTCTGTCCAAACAGCTCCCTTTAGCATCTCTTGTAAGGTTGGTCTGGTTTTAACAAATTCCCTTAATTTCTGCTTATCTGGAAATGTCCTAATTTCACCATCATATTTGAGGGACAACTGTGCTGGGTACATAATTCTTGGTTGGAAATTTTTCTCTTTCAGTGTTTTATATATACCATCCCATTGTCTTCTTGCCTGCATGGTTTCTCTCTAGAAATTCGAGCTTAGTCTTATTGGCTGCCCCTTGTAGGTAACTTCGCTTTTCCCATGCTGCTCTCATGATTCTTTCTTTGTCTTTTGTTTTGGTGAGTTTGATGATGATATGTTTTGGTGTTTTTCTTTTGGGGTCTATCCTATTTGTGGTTCATTGGACTTCCTGAATGGATATACTCTCATCTTTCATCATACCAGGAAAATTCTCCTCCAACAAATATTTGACAATTTTCTCTGTGGTTTTATTTGTCTCTTCCTATTCTGGAATTCCAATTACACGTAGGTTATTCCTTTTGATGGTATCCCACATGAACCTTATAAGGCTTTCTTTATTTTGTTTTGATCTTTCTTCTGATTGATCCCTTTCCAAAGAAGTATTCATTTGCCTTCAATCTCACTAATTCTGTCTTCCATCTATTTTAATTATGCCTCTTTACCCATTTAATGTCTTATCTATTTCTGAAAATTTGGTATTAATCTTTTAGATTTTTGTGGGTAGACTTTGTATCATTTCTAATTTTTCATTTATTTTGTCATTTTGTTCTTGTATTATCTTTTGAAATTGTTCTAGGTTTTTCTCTGTGCTTTCCTTAATCTCTCAGTCTGTTGAAGATACCTAAATATAATTCCTTTGAATTCCTTATCAGGGAGTTCCAATGCTGTGTCTTCCTCAGGGTTGTGTTTTGGGTCTATATCCTGGTCCCTTGTTTCTCCTGTTTTATCTTGCTTCTTTGTGTAGACTGTGATACTCTGTTATCTCCAAGGCAATGTGATGTTTTTGTGTTTATATTTAATTGGTGATTGTATGTTGGAGTGACTTGCCCACAATTTTTGTTTTCTTTGTATGTTATCTATGTAAGCAGGGTACTGTGCTCCTCTACTTGCAGTTGACAGCACTTACACACTCACCACGTTTCCTTTCCTGTAGTCAGCCTCTTGTATGGCCCTGCTGACCTTGGCAAACAGAGCCTATTCTTAGGTCCCTGGAATCCGAATGAGAATGCTATCACTTTAAAATCCAAAATGAATGCCACTTGTAAAGATTCAAAATGGCTGCACCCTTGGTCACTTTAAATATCCAAAATGGCCACCGCTTGTGAACATTCAAAATGGCTGTGCCCTCGGTCACTTTAAATATCAAAAATGTCTGCCGTTTATAAACATTCAAAGTGGCTGCACCCTCGGTCACTTTAAATATCCAAAATGGCTGCCACGTGTAAATGATCAAAATGGCTGTGCCCTCCGGGCAGCGGAAAATCAACAGCTCATGTTGTCTCCCTCCTTGCTATTTCCCTTCCTAGTCACAGGCCACCAGCACTGTTGTCCCTACAGCCCTTGGTGACCACGGCTGATCCCTAGGTCAATTCTCAGGTCCCAACACCACTTGGAAATATTCAGGCTGTTGGTCCCGTCAGAGTAGCTGACAGTCCGCAGCTCTGACCTTCTCTGTACTCACTGTTTTCGTTCAGGTTTTTCCACTAGGTGGTGCCTAATCCACTTCTGTATAGTTCCTTTCAAAGCTCAGGGCTCCAAGATTATCTTCTGTATTTCTGTCAATTGGTTTTTCTTTTCTTTGTTGAAGAGGTCTGTGTTGCTTGTCTGCCTATTCCTCCATCTTCCAAAGCAGGAGATTTTTAAGATTGAAAGGAAGGAATAAAAATTATGAAGTTTTAGAATTTTTTAAAATATTAATATACTTCTTGGAAAATTCATTTCATTTTATTTATGGACCTGTAATTCAAATGAAATATACATTCTTCATCAACTTTCTTAAGAAATAAAATTTATCACTCTTTTATAAAAATGCACTTTGAATTTTTGAGTTCCTAGCTTCCGAAGCAATGATGAGCTCAAGTATAGCAGGGATTGTGGGGCTGGCGCGGGATAGGGCAGTGTTTCGTTCTGCTGTGCATGGGGTCGCTATGAGTCGAAAACGACTCGACGGCACTTAACAACAACAACAACAGCTTCCGAAGCAATTATGAATACCCAAAAAGCCCCAGGCAAACTAACAGAGACGGCCATCCTAGAAGAGGGATACAGAGCTGTCTTCAAAGGTAAAGATGTATGTCTACTTTTAAATCTGGGTGGTAAGGGCACAGTGTGGGAAATCCCGCATATATTTTATAAACATTCTTCTGTATCCATTCAACATTTAATTCAAACTATTTGAAAGCAAACAAGAAGAGGACATACTTAGCACACAAGGTCTCATGTAATATCCATCCTTTAATTTGGGATCTTCAGGTACATATAGGTCTCCCCCACATAACACTTTTGCACCCTATCAGAAAAGACAAAATAATGTACATTTTATATTAAACATACAAGCCCAATATGCATTCCTGAAATGTTAAGTGTTATCTTGAACAACCGCATACTTAGTCACCTCTCTGCAAGTACAAAGGAGAAAATCACTCTGGATACTAATACCCAAATGGATATTAACAAAGGAAAAGGGAAAACAGCCAGTACCTGAGGAGTAATATAAACCTCTTCTTCTGAGGGAGTAATATAAACCTCCTCCCATGCCCCCACCCATACCTGTTTCTCACCTGCTCCTTTGCCAGTTTAACAAACCCAAGGACTCGCTCCAGGTGTGATCGGTTGATGAGGGGACCCATCCTTGTATCTTCCAGAAGGGGATCTCCAATTTTTATCTTTTGAGTCTGTTTCACCACTTCCTCTGTAAAGTTATCAAGAATTTCCTTTTGCACAAACACCCTCGTACCATTACAGCAAACCTAAAGGACAGACAGACACATGCCTAAATTTTTATAGGCTCACACAAGTACCTGGGGAACATACCACCCCACAGCCCAAACTGTCTGTCTTTTCAGATAAAGTTCTTTTTTGTTTGCTTAGATTTTCTTAAGACCATTAATACAGCCATATGACCCACAGGACCTCTCCTATTTCCTCATGTCAGCTGCTCAATCTGCCTGTTTATTTTAAGAGTGAAACTGAGAGTAGGAGGGGACTGAAAAATAAAAATAGATTAAGTACGGAAGACTTGAACCTAATAAAAAACTGAGCTTTTCACTCAATGTTTATCTCTAAACTCACATAAAGTGGCTATTTAGATTAACACAAGTACTGTTCAAATGGTATCAGAGCAGCAGAATAGAAAAGACAGTCCAAAAATAAACCAAGTACTTATGCAGCATTATGGGATGATAAGGTGGAATTGCAAGCCACTGGGGCAAAGATGGCCTAAATAGTCCTTTGGAAAAGACAAAATAAGATACATATCTCATACCATCTATAAGAATAAATTCTAGGAATCTAAATATAAAATCATGTAGATGAATTTCTCTAGGTGTAAGAAAGGTTTTCTAACTATTATGCCAAGTCTAGATGTCATGAAAAAAGAAAGATACATTTGACAACATAAAATTAAAATTTTTTTGCACAGCAAAAAAGACCCTAAACAAACTCAAGGCAATTGACAAACTAGAAAAACAAAATTTGCAAGATACATCATAGGTAAAGGGTTAATATCATTAATATTTAAATAACTCTAAAATTGAGGGAAAATCAAAATTCATACTACAAAACACAAAAAAGAGTGAACTTTCCTACAAAATACCAGAAAGAATGAACTTTACTATATGTGAGTAAAGAAAAAATAATCCTATAAAAATTGGAGGAAAAAAGACCTACAGTCCAAAAGAAAAATGTACAAAAGTTATGAATAGACAATTCAGATACATATACATACATACACACATACACACCCATTCCTTAAACCCCAAATGATACTCAATCCCACTTATAACTGAAGAATTTAATTTAAAACTATACTGAAATACTATTTCTAACTCATATGGTAAAAATTAAAAATTGTGACAACACTTTCTATTGGACAGGCTATATGGAAATAGGCACTTATAAATGTGTTGGTAGGAACACAAATTGGTCTAACCCTTTTGGAGGGGAATTTGGCAATATCAGAATTTGGCAATATCTTATAAAACTGCACATGTTGACCACTTCTGGGAATTTACCCTGAAAACATATCTCTAGCAATAAGAAAATACTGTAGCATAGTGGCTAAGACACTTGCCTGCTAACCAGAGGGCTGGCGGTTCAAACCCACCAACCACTCCTCGGAAGGAAGGTTGGGCAATCCTACTTCCGTAGTGATACTGCCTCGGAAACCCAAGGAGGGGTCGCTAGGAGTCAGGACCGACTCAATGGCAAATAACACAACAACAACCTACAGAGAGTGGGCAGCAACAGAATGGGAAGAAAGGGGAAGATGAAAATGAGGTAGGAAAACCAGGAGCAACGTCACTTCTATGAGTGGACCACTTTTGTAAAATTCTGACATTGAGAACCATGTTAGCATTTCACTTAATTAAAACAAATTTTTTAAATCAGCAAGGATGGGTGGAAATAAGCCTGCATTGTTCGTACAGAAATAAATGAACCTATTATCTAAACCAAACATATGCAACTTGAAGAGGGAAGGAGGACTGATTCAAGCAACTTTTGAACATAGTATTTTGATAATCCCTCAGGCTAAAGACAGGAAAAAAGAAAAAAAAACATGAAAATATGTTGAACTCTAGTTAGAAGGTTTATTTTTCACAATAGTATGGATTCACAAATCTGAAACTACTGTAACTAGATTCTAGAACTAAGCAATTAAATACATACATTGTACATGATGAAAGCCCAATTTCTCACAAATAGAGGTAGGGCTAAGTTAAAATGAACCCTATGGTATTGGACAATAAATGGAAATATCAGTATGAATTGTGGTTATTAACACAGAGGGAGATCTAGAAATAGATATGCACATGAGTAAATGCATCCATACATAAAGAGACATAATTCTTAGCTCTGGCTTCTGAGAGTGCCTAGAAGCAATGATACTCCAGTGGCAATGAGTATACTTGGCACCCAGATCTTGGTTTCTAAATACCATTTGCCACTAAATGAAACAAAGACTCCTTGGATAAATGACTGATTCCAGAGTTTGACCAGGGAAAGTACAAGATGTACTTGCAACACCTTGCTGTGCCAGAAGGTAAATAAGTGATCAAAGAATAATAAACCCAAAAAACCAAACTCACTGAGGTAGAGTCAGATCTAACTCATAGCAACCCATTCTTGGGTTTCCAAGGCAGTATCACTACGGAAGTAGCTTGCCCAGTCTTCCTTCTGAGGAGTGGCTGGTGGGTTTGAATCACCAGCCTTCTGGTTATTAGTCAAATGCCTTAGGCACAACGCCACCAGAGCTCCCAAAGAATAATGAGGACATATCGAAAGGTCATTGGAAGGGGTTCCCACTGGACAAATCTAGAATTATTTGAGCATCAGAATAAATAATAATGATAATGGATTATAACCCACAGAATAAACTAAGAATCCAGGGCTCCATATGGATATAAATAATTTTTTTAAAAAATAAATAGGGGATATGGCCCTGTGGTGTAGTAAATTACCTGGTATGGCTTTTCTAGGCATAAGTCTTTGTAAACTCCATGGTGGAATCTGCTATGAGCAGCTGAGGAGCTCCTGATTGTAAACGTTATCCACCTGGGATATTTCTGTTGGGAGTGGCACAAAGCAATGTTCTGGGAAATTCACTCTCTCGCTCAGGTGCTTAGAATTCTGATGTTATGATTGGCTAGGTTGGGCACTCTGCCAGGCTCAAAAGGAAGCCTCCTAGAGGCAGAAGTCTATCTGTCTACTGGGTGAGAAGGATGTACTACTGAGAAGGAACATGCTCCTGAGAGACATGCATTGCTGGGAAAGAGACATCAGAGACACACATTGCTGAGAGAGACACCGAGGGACACGCACTACTGTCTGTGTGGCCACTGCAGTGAATTATCGAACCCTGGAGAGAGGTGGTAGGTGCTTTGGGAGGAAGAGTTGATGAAAGGGCTGGAGGGAGGCAACATGTCTGACCTTGCATGAATAGGCCTTGGGCTACTGATAGTGATTCTGTCTTCCTCTTGTCGGGTTAGAAGAGGTTGGGAGATATGGCTTCCTTGCCTTTTTAGCAGTTGGTGTCAGAAGTGGTGGGATTCCTTGCAAGTGGCTCCAGACTCATAGAAGTATGAGACTTTGTAAAAGAAAGAAGGAACGGGCCTGGGAAGTGAGACTTTGGATTCTTAGATGGTTACTTTGTTTGGTGTTACCTCTTAAAGGAGGTAATTGATCCAGAGGCTAAGGCTTTTAGTTATACCCAGCGAAAGGCCCAAGGCCATATGCATAGAATGGGATGGTAATCAAGGTGAAAAGATGAACCTGGAATGTCTTTAAAAGGATTATGTGTTTTGGATTATGTGTTTATCTGAATGTACTATGGCTATCGAATGTTTTCTTACCTGCTTGTACATTAGAAACGATTATGGGGTATGTGGATAACAGAGTGTGTAAGTCCGCTTTCAGCCAGTACTTGATTGGATATGTTAAAAAGGGAAATAGAATTTGCCCAGAAGAAACACAGGCTTTTGTTTTAAACCCTGTGTGTAGAGTATAGGGGCTTAGGAATAAAACCTGAGCGAGCCCACCCAGTATTACTGAGGGAACAGAAGATTTGCATTTGAATAAAGACCTGAAGAGGAAAAAATACTGACTGTTTGGCTCTTTGAATTTCAAGCAAGCAGACTGGTTTTGGGTGCATCAAGACAGACAAGTCATGGTCCATGAGAGAAACCCCTTCCAGGACTGAAAGTTAAAGGAAGCCAGTGAGTAGTAAACTTGTATGTTACTTGCTTGTGACCACCTGGGACCACCTGAGTGGAAATGGGGGAAGTGCAGCAAAGAAGAAACGGGCTGAGTGTGGTACTCTTTAACCTAGGCCACGGAGACTGGGGATGAGAGAAAGGGCTGGTTGGTCTGAAGTGCAATAAGATGTGAGCCTACAGGCATTGAAATAGTCCCTGAGGACTGAAGATGTGAGAGAAGGTGCTGGCTGGTCTGAAGTGAAGGGAAGAGTGTCACTCCCAAACTTGGCAGCTGGTACCCATGACCTAGGTGGGATGGCTAGGGCTGAGCTGACCAGAACCCAACCAAACAAAGAAGAAGATGTTTGACACTGAGCTGGTGTTAAGTTGCTGCAATTTGATGGCTTGCACTGGGCTGGACTTTGCTTGTTTATGGATCCAGATGCCTGAAGTTTCCAAGCAGAACGGAAGATACTCCAGAGAGAAAGGACCACGCTTGTCTCCTCAGAGAACTGGTTTGATAGGGATGGGCAAATTAAAAATTAGCTATTTAAAATGGGGGAGATAAAGGCATGAAGTGGCTGGCTCACATGCTTTCATGGGTATGGTTATTCTTAAACTGATGGTGAAGGGGATGTGAATTTTTGAAGTATAAAAGGGATGGGATAATGGCTAGAAAAGCCAGGGGGTGGCCTGCGGTGTCGTAAATTACCTGGTATGGCTTTTCTAGCCGTTAAGTCTTTGTAAACTCCACAGTGGAATTTGCTGTAAGCAACTGAGGAGCTCCTGATTGTAAACATTATCCACCTGGGGTATTTCTGTTGGGTGTGGCACAAAGCAATGTTCTGGGAAGTTCACTCTCTCTCAGGTGCTTAGAATTCTGATGTTATGATTGGCTAGGTTGGGCACTCTGCCAGGCTCAAAAGGCGGCCTCCTAGAGGCAGAAGTCTCTCTGTCTACTGAGTGAGAAGGATGTCCTGCTGAGAAGGAACATGATCCTGAGAGACATGTGCTGCTGGAAAGAGATGTAAGAGACACACATTGCTGAAAGAGACACCGAGGGACACACTGCTGGGAGAGAGACTCCGAGAGATTGATGGGTGAGAGACGGCGGGCTGAGAGAGACTGAGTGTTTTTCCCGAATTTGAATTGTAATCTGGTGCTTCTCTAATAAACCGCATAATCTGTGAGTTCTGTGTGACCAATGAAGTGAATTACTGAACCCAGGAGAGAGGTGGTGGGTGCTTTGGGAGGAACAGTTGGTGAAAGGCCTGGAGGGAGGCAACATGTCTGGCCTTGCACGAACAGGCCTTGGGCTACTGATAGTGATTCCGTTTTCATCTTGTGGGGTTAGAGGAGGTCAGGAGATGTGGCCCGCTTGCCTTTTTAGCAGGCCCCGAGTCACCTTTCAGGCGTGGAATTGAACTCACTCCCGTGGTTTCCAGCCAAACAATAAACAGGCATATAAGGTGAACATTTACACCAAGTAGGTACACTCCTTAGAGCAATGAAACATGGAAGATCAGAAGGGCAGTATTTGCACAGAGAGAAAGCTCAGATGACAAGGATGCATAGGAAAGAAGGAAAAGATAATCACAGGGAGAAGTGAGAAGAGAGCTGTTACATTATGGGGATTGCAATCAATGCTATGAAACAAAATGTTGTATGGAAAATGAATTTGCTCTGTAAACTCTCACCCAAATCACAAAATAAAATTTAAATAAATAGGGGAGAAAAAAAATTATTTATTATAGTAAAAGGAGAACTAAAAAAATGTGTAAGCAATGATGGAATAGGAAAATGGCTATTTGGTGACCACCCTAATAAAAACTGTTCCCACCAAGACTCATCGATGCATGCTAAAATTAGGGGCTGAAAGTCTAATGAAGAATAGGATAGTTTCAAAAGCAGTAACTTTTCAGTGAAGACCCATCTTTGCAGTGAAGTGATCAAAGTTATCACCACAAGAAACTTGAAAGACATTATGTGCCACTGAGAAGGACAGAACATGACTTTTGCAGTATTTTTTTTTTTGCCAAAAATGTATAACCTAAATCTAATTAAAATGAAAACTCAGAAAGATTCAAAAGGAGGGACATTCTACAAAATAAATGGCTTGTACTCTTCAACAACATCAATCCTGAACGGTAAGAATGACTGGGGAACTGCTCCATAATAAAACAGCCTAAGGAGACAAGACACCTAAATGCAATGAAGCATCCTGGATTGGATCCTCAATGGGAGGAAGGAGGTGTAATTGTTTCCTTCTGCTGAAAGGACATTTGAATGAGGGCTGCAGATTGAGTAATAGCACTATGTCAGTGTTAAATTAATTGATTTTACTAAGTGTACTGTGCTTATGTAAGAGAATAGACTTCTTTTTAGGAAATACATACTCAAGTATTTAGTGATCAGGGGCCTATGTCTGCAACTTACTTTCAAATAGTTCAGAAAAAAAATTAATAATACACATATGCATGTATAGCTACACAGATAAAGAGAATGGTAAAGTGTGGTAAAATGTTAACATCTGGGGAATCTCGGTCAAAGGTACACAAGAATTACATGTACAACTTTTAAGTTAGAAATTATCAAAAAAACAAAACACTAAAACATGCTGTTAGATTGGAAGGGATGGAGATTCCTTTTAAACGTTTCCCAGAGACAGATACATACCTCACCCTGTGTAAGGAAGTTGGCCATCAGTGCACCCTTGACAGCATTCTCCATAACACAATCTGAGAAGATGATGAGCGGAGATTTGCCTCCAAGTTCCAAGGTAACAGGTTTGATTCCTTTAGCGGACATCTCCATGATCTTACAGAATGAGAACAAAAGAATTTAGAAGTTTAACACAAATTAGATTACCTGATAGGTTAACTAGACTTGAAACCTACAAATTCATCTTGAACTGTAGAGCTTACAGCCTTATTCTTATTGATATGCTTTAACCTTCATCCATATAAAACACCCTTTTCCAGAAAGCTGAAAACCCACAGAACTGCATTCAACATCCTGAAAAGGGTGTTCTTTAAAAATACTGTCAATTCACATGACTATCACAGGCAGGAACTCTTTTATATTACTGTTACTGTATTGAAGACTGACAGAGCTCAGAGCACAAATTAAGGTCAAAATAATCAATCTTAAATAAACTGAAAAAATACCCTTCCTTCTGAGGAGACTGCTGTATATGAATTAAGTCACCAAACAATCCAGACCCTTGCCCTCTCAAATATACAGGCAGGAAATGATGATCTGCATCCCTACTTGGTCTAACACAAATCTACTAAACATTCCAAATGTACTCCCGTCACTCCCCTTGAAGTAAACTTCAGACCTTTGCTCAGTAATACCTACTGCCTCATTCTCAATGCAAGCTAGCTCAAATCAGAAGATACATCTCCAAAATATACTCCAGGTAGGACTGACTTTGCCCCACCTAGATTGCCATTTATGTTAATCCTGGTTTTATCTTCACCTTTGTGCCAGTGGGCACGCTTCCAGTGAAGGAAACTTTGGCCACATCACGATGCTGACACAGAAACTGGCCTGTCGCAGCCCCTCCTTGTACCACATTGAAGAGCCCAGGAGGCACACCAGCCTCAGTATAGATTTCAGCCAGCAGCAATGCAGAAACAGGCGTGAAGGGAGATGGTTTAAAGATCATGGCGTTACCTGCATAAATCCAAGACACAAATATTGAAAGACTTTTTAAGACTGTGATCATTTGAGGACAAGACTAGAGGATAATTCAAGAAGGATTCCATTTGTTTCTGGCTTCCTCATCAAATCCTCAACTAAAAATGTTATCAATAAGTACGGACCTGTGGGCTCAGGACCATAGTCACAGAGGAAATCAAGCTCAACTGACATAAATACTACACAAAACACTGTTCCATATCCTACTTTGGAGAGTAGCAACTGGAATCCTAAATAGCTTTAGATGGCTTTCAAGCAGCCATCTAGATGCAACAATGGGTCTCTCCTCATCCAGAACAAAGAAGAATGAAGATAACCAAAGATTCATGGAAACAATTACTCCAAGCAACCGGTACACCATGCAATCCTCAGCCTATATGACTATGAGACCAGATGAACTAGATGGTGCCTGGCTACCACTGTCAACCACTTGGAGGGGGATCTATGCAGGAAATCCTAGAAAGAGTGGGAGAACAGTGTTGTGATAGTTGAAGATGTGTCAACTTGGC
>NW_006921631.1:9278500-9279639 GCF_000298275.1 Orycteropus afer afer | reverse complement strand
CATCATGGGAAATTGAAGTCAATGTCGTGAGACAAAGTATATGTAAGCTGCTGTATGGAAAGTGAACTTGTTCTGTATTACCCAAATCACAAATAATAAAAAAAAAGTAAACATATCTTGTTCTTCTCATCTTGATTTCTCTCATTAAATGAATCTCAAAGCATATGCTTGCCCAATCTCAACAATAATACTCATACCTTCATATCTAGGTCATTTCACATAAATTATTTCATTTTATAATTGCAACAGCAATACAAAGTAGGCATGTTTAGTCTCATTTTGTAGAAGTTGGAAACAAAGTCCCGAAAGAGTAATTAATTCGATAACAGTCTCAAAAGCTCATGACTTAATTCTGACACCATTTCTATTCTATCACAGCTGCCTCTCACACAGGAGTATGCTAAAACAAGAATACAAAGTGGCAATAAGACAAAAACTATATGTCAATACAGTATCCTAACAGTAATGCTTCTCTAACATCATAGATTTTTCTAAGATATGTCTTCTTGTCCCACAGATTCTTTTTTTAACTAGTATGAGAAAAGGTTTTTAGGTCACTCAAGCCAAAACATCTCTGATAGATGCCCTATTTAAGATTTTTCTCAAGATACAAATAAAGGAGGAAGTTTATTTTCTGCTTTCTAAATTCAGGCAAACTCTAAGTGCTACTTAGTACACAGAAATTCTTGGTACAGGAAGAGAACTTAGTAGTAGCACAGATCTAATTCAATCTGACAGTGAAAATAAGATGTCTAATTCAAAATAAACTCTCTTCTTTCCAAATACAAGAATAAATAGACACATAAAAATGGGAATAGGATTGACATGATCTGTGTGTGTGACTTGAATTGTAAGTTCATAAGGTGCAAGGCAGAGCAGGAATGCAACCATCTCCTCTGAATCTCTGTATGCCCCAGAGCAGGTCCCTTCTGATTGAAGCATGTGTGTGTGGGGAGAGACAAGGGGTAGACAATAGGGAGAGAACAGATAGCTCCTAAGTAGAGGAACAATTCATTCTTACCACAAGCTAAAGCTGGAGCAGACTTCCAACAGGCAATCTGAAAAGGGTAGTTCCATGCTCCTATTCCCACACATACTCCAAGTGGTTCTCTTCTGGTATAACCAAAGGATCCACCTGA
>NW_006921631.1:9277879-9278400 GCF_000298275.1 Orycteropus afer afer | reverse complement strand
TGGTGGTTCAAACCCACCAGCCACTCCTCAGAAGGAAGGTTGGGCAATCTACTTCTATAGTGATACTGCCTCAGCAACCCAAGGAGGGGTCGCTACAGCAGCCACAAAAATGAATAAATCTATCTTAGATGAAGTACAGCTAGAATGCTGCTTAAAAAGCAAAGATGGTAAGACTTTACCTCTCATACTTTCATCACGTTGTCAGGAGGAACCAGTCCCTAGGGAAGGATATCATGCTTGGTAAAGCAGAGGGACAGCAAAAAAAAGAGGAAACCCTCAGTGAGATGGACTGACACTGGCTCCAACAACAGGCTCAAGCATGGCAACAACTGTGAGGATGGTGGAGGACCAGGCAGTGTTTCATTCTGTTGTACATGTGGTCACTATGGGTCAGAATTGACTTGAAGGTACCTAACAACAAGGAATCCATGAAGCCCCTGGGTGGTATAAACAATTCATGAATGTATTTGGCTACTTACTGAGAGGTTGGAAGTTTGAGTCCACCAAGGCTTCTGAAGAAA
>NW_006921631.1:9276941-9277779 GCF_000298275.1 Orycteropus afer afer | reverse complement strand
AGCTGGATATGCTCACCTAAGGGGAAAATAGGATTGTAAAGAAGAGGGCAGTCCTGCTTTTCCCAGTTTCCCCAACACCTGTACTTACCTTGTATTCCAGTTAGATCAGCCTCCTGTTTCCAATATACTGGGCTCACCCGTTATTATTCATATCCATTCTAGTCATTCTTACACTGCCCACCCCACCCCCAATTTCTCTGCACATACAGAATTCTACCTATCCTTCAAATCCATGTTCATTCAACTTAATTTGTTTCTCTGAAAACTTACTGAGGCTCTGTTAGATAACTTAAATGAAATGGACAAATTAGAGACAAACTTTCAAAACTAACTTAAAAGAAACAGAAAATATGAATAGACCTGTAGCAAGTAAAGAGATTGAATTAATACTCAAAAACTTCCCAAAAAGAAAAGCCAGGCCCAGACAGCCGCATTGGTGAATTATACCAAACATTTAAAGAAAAATTAATACCAAACCCTTCCCAAACTCTTCCAAAACATACAAGAGGAGAAAATAATTTTGTAATTCATTCTATGAAGCCAGCATTACCCTAATACCAAATCCAGATAAAGACATGACAAGAAAAGAAAACTGCAACCCAGTATCTCCCATGAATTATCAGTGCAAAAATCATTAACAATCGAACATTTACCTCAAGTAGATACACTCCTTGGAGAGAACAATCATGGGAGAAAGAAGGGCTGCTTATGCATAGGAAGACAGCTCAGGGGGCAGGAGTGCATGGAGGGATGGACACTGGGAAGAGGTAACTATGGGGAGGAAGTGGGTGAGGAGCTGTTACATCATGGGAAATTGAAGTCAATGTCGTGAGACAAA
>NW_006921631.1:9274727-9276576 GCF_000298275.1 Orycteropus afer afer | reverse complement strand
TTCCTTCCGAGGAGTGGCTGGTGGGTTTGAACCGCCAGCCTTCTGGTTAGCAGTCAAGTGCCTTAGGCACTATGCTACCAGAGCTCCTTCTATTTACAACAGTATCATAAAAATACTTAAAATAAATTGAACAAAAGTACAGCACATATACTCAGAAAACTATAAAATATGCTAAAAAGAAACTAAAGAGGATCTAAATAAGTGGAAAGACATCCCACATACATAGATCAAAGAACTTAATATTGTTAAAATGGCAACACCCAAGAAATTGATATAAAAGATTCAGTGCAATCTCTATCAGAATCCTAGTTGGTTTCTTTGTAGAAAAAGATAAGCTGATCCTAAAATTATTATGAAAATGTGAAGGGCCTAGAGAACAGATAAAACAATTTTTTAAAAGAACAAAGTCATAAAACTCAGACTTCTCAAAATCTTACTACAAAGCAACAGTAACCTAGACAGTGTGGTACTGGAACAAGGACAGACAAAGATCAGTGGAACAGAATTGAGAATGCAGAAATAAACCCATGTGTCTATGGGTCAATTGATTTTCAATTAGGGTGCAAGACCATTCAACAAATGGTGCTGGGACAACTGGATAGCTCTGTGCAAAAGAATCCACGAGGACCTTTATTTCACACAATATACAAAAATTAACTCGAAATGGATCAAAGACCTAAATGTAAAAGACATGTAAAACATAGTATTAAAACTTAAGATTTAGCAATGCCTTCTTAGATATGACACCAAAAGTACAATAACAAAAGAAAAAACAGATAAACTGGACTTCATAAAAATCAAAAATTTTGCACTTCAAAGGACACATAAAGAAAGTAAAAAGACAACTCACAGTATGGGAGAATACATTTGAAAATCTTGTATCTGATGAGCAACTCACAATCTGAATAATAAAGAACTCTTACAATTCAATAACAAAGACAAATAACCCAATGAAAAAACACACAAAGGATATGAGTAAAAACTTCTCCAAAGAAGATATATATGTGAAAGGCCAAAAACCACATGAAAAGATGTTTAACATCATTAGTCACTAAGGAAACACAAATCAAAACCACAATGAGGTATCACTCACATCCAGTAGGATGGCTGTAATCAAAAAGGCAAACATTTTTTAAGAATAAAAAATAAATCAGACATTAACAAGTGTTGACAAGAATGTTGAAAAAGCAGAGGAGTTCTGGTAAGATGGTAGAATAGGCAGACAAACTACACAGACCCTCTTCAACAAACAAAAGGGAAACCAATTAACACAGATACAGAATATAATCCTGGAGCCCTGAACTATGAAAGAAAGGATACAGAAGTGGAGTAAACTACAAATAGTAGAAGAACCTGCATGATAACACCAAAAAAAAAAGACACACAGAGCTGTAGTCTGTCAGTGATCCTGACAGCACTGACAACTTGGGTATTGCCAAGGGGCATTAGGACTTAAGAAATAACCTAAATATCAACACTGCTAGCCAGGGGCTGCTGGGAGGAATACACTAGGGGCTGGTGAATAAAAGGCGAAGCAGCAAAGAGTGAGACAGCCTGAGCTTTGGAGTTTTACCTGTCTGGAGGGCGCAGCCATTTGGAATGTTTACAAGCGGTTCGACCATTTTGGATATTTAAAGGTCACTTTCTCAGATTCTAGGGACCTAACAACAGGCTTCACTTGCCGGAAACCACAAGGACATTCTGGACATGAATGACTGGAAAGGTGTGATATTTCCCTTGTTACTCTTATACCCCACACCCTCTTGGTAAACAGAAGTGTAGCCATCCCTCACTCCTACCCACCTTCTGGGCCAGCAGGAATTCCATCCCAGTCTGTCTGCCCTGCCTC
>NW_006921631.1:9259627-9274627 GCF_000298275.1 Orycteropus afer afer | reverse complement strand
TTATCTTTTTTATTATTATTCCCTCCCAGATTCTAGTTTTCAGCTATTTCTCACTTCCCTATTCCTGGTTCCCATTTTTTTCTTTCTCGTGGTTAACCCCATTCATTGTTTTCCTTTTTGCATTTCTCCATTTTTCTTCTTCATTATTTTCCTACACTACCTCTTTTCTATTACTGACCCTTCCCCAGATATTGTGGGGTTTTCTTTTTCTTTTGTTTTGGTGATTGTTCCTGTGTATCTATGCAGTGTATTTTTTGTTCACTTGCTTTTACTTTATTTTTGTCTGCTTGCTTTTACTTTTTTAATAGTTTTTTGATTGTTGTTTCTGTCCAAGTGGGAGACAGCAACTGTGCCCATACGATACAACCACACCCACACCTCCTGCAGCTCTACTTACTGAGAGCCACCACTTCCTTCTCTACCAACTGGCCAACGATAAAAGACTATCAAGAAGAGCCTGACTCACCTTGACTTCTCCTCAAAAACAGTTAACAAAAATTGAAATACAACAACCTCACAATGTCTTAGAGCCAACAGACCATCACAGCCCACACAAAGAAGCAAGATAAAGCAGTAGAAACAAGAGAACAGGATACAAAACCAGAATACATCCCTGAGGAAGCAACAGCATTGGAACTCCCTAATAAGGAATTGAAAAGAATTATACATAGATATCTTGAAAGGATTGAGAGACAGATGAAGGAAAACACTGACAAAATTAGGGAAAACACAGATGAAATCCTAGAACAATTTTGGAAGAAAATACAAGAACAAAATGACAAAATAAATGAAACAGTAGAAACAATACAAATACTACAAATAGAAACCCAGAAGAGTAAAACGAAATTTTTAGAAATACGTAACAAATTGAACAGGCAAAGAAGCAGAACTGAATCAATGGAAGACAGAATTAATGAGACTGAAGACAAATACCTGAATACTTCTTTGGAAAGGGATCAATCAGAAAAAAAGATCCAAACAAAATGAAGAAAGCCCAACGTTCATGTGGAATACCATCAAAAGGAATAACCTATATGTAACTGGAATTCCAGAACAGGAAGAGAAAAAGAAAACCACTGAGAAAACTGTTGAAGATTTGTTGGAAGAGAACTTAACTGATACGATGAAAGAAGAGAATATATCCATTCAGGAAATCCAACAAATTCCAAACAGGATAGACCCCAAAAGAAAATCATCAATACATATCATCATCAAATTCACCAAAATCAAAGAGAAAGAAAGAATCTTGAAAGCAAGGCAGGAAAAACAAAAGTTATTTACAAAGGACAACCAGTAAGAACAAGCAAGCTCTGATTTCTCAACAGAAATCATACAAGCAAGAAGGCAATGGGATAGTATATATAAAACCCTGAAAGAGAAAAATTTCCAACTAAGAATTATATACCCAGAAAAACTGTTCCTCAAAGATGATGGTGCAACTAGGAGATTTCCAGATAAACAGAAATTAAAGGAATTTGTTAAAACCAGACCAACCTTACAAGAGACACTAAAGGGAGTCCTTTGAACAGAGAACCAATAATAGCAAACAACAATCTACCATTAATATACAAGATGACATAACCCAGAAACCAACATAGCTATGGAAATATCCAAAGCGAAATAAGCTTACAAGATTATAAACAGGGAACCAGAGACATTAATTGGCAAGTGAAGATAACTACAAACCAAAAAGAGGGAAAAAATAGTGTAGTTATAGAACTTCTAAATGGTGAGTGTGGTGATTAACTTTGTGTGTCAACTTGGCTGGGCCTGGTTGAGTGTCTGGGCAGCTGAATGGAGTAATTCCTCATGGTGAGACTGGCATTCAACTCCATAGTGCAATCTACTGGAGCAGCTGGGTAGGTGCTTTGGGTATGTGGTCTGCTTCCCACATATAAGAAACAGCTTTGGGAATGGTCCTTACCTATGGCATACTTGAACCCTGCTATGTAGCTGTGTCCTTGTTCAGCGCCTGCCATGCTCTGCGACCTTGGACTTTCAGTGGACTTGAACCAATGGCCTGCCATGTGGTTTGGCAACACTGGGACTGTGCCAATTTATTTGTCAACCTTAGGCTTGTTGGCCTCAGCAGCCAGAAGCTGAGTGAAGAGATGCCTCTACCTTCAGTGGGCCAGGAGCAAGAGGCAGAGCTTAAGCCCAAGGTTGAGGGGCTTTCACCCAGCCCCTAGAGCCTAGCACTTTGAACTCAGACACAACGCCTCCAAACTGTAAGAGAATAAACTCCTGTTTGTTCAAGCCACCCCATTTGTGGTATATTCTTGTCAGAGCAGTGCTAGGTAACCAGACAGTGAGGAAATGAAGAGAGTTGCAAGGTAGAAGGGACTGCTGTAAATTCAGGGAGAAAATTATAAATCACAGGGTAATCTCAAAGAAAAATGATAAACCTTCACATCACAAAAAAGAGGACAAGCATAAATATTCAGCAAATACTAAAACCATAGCAACAAAGGAAATGAGAACACAATTCATTAACATAATGAGCTCAGCACAGAAAATTATATGGAACAAAGAAACCAGGAACACCATGAAAAAACACATAACAAAATGAGAGCAATAAATTCTTACTTCTTGATAATTACACTGAATGTTAATGGATTAAATGCACCACTCAAGAGATGGACAGCTACAGAATGGATAAGAAAACATAACCCATCAATATGCTGTCTACAAGAGACACAACTTAGAGACAAAGACAAAAAAAGACTAAAAATCAAAGGTTGGAAAAAGATATATCAAGCAAATGGCAACCGTAAAAGAGCAGGAGTGGCAATATTAATTTCTGATCAAATTGACTTTAAGACAAAAACCACCATACAAGACAAGGAAGAACATTATATAATGATTAAAGGATCAATTGAACATGAAAATATAACTATAATAAATATCTATAGACTCAATGAAAGAGCCCCAAAATAAATAAATCAGACTTTAAAGGAGTTGAAAAGGCAAATAGATGGCTCCACACTCATAGTGGGAGACTTTAATACACCACTTTCAATGAAAGATAGAATAACTCGAAGGAAACTCAACAAAGATGAAGAAGAGCTAAACAATACAATCCACCAACTTGACCTCAGAGACATCTACAGAGTACTTCACCCAACAATAGCACAATATACATTCGTTTCCAGTGCACATGGAACATTCTCCATGATAGACCATAAGTTAGGCCATAAAGAAAGCCTTAATAAATTTAAAAACATTGAAATACCGCAAAGCATCTTCTCAGATCACAATTCTATCATATTAGAAATCAACACCAGGAAGATCAATGGAAAAAGAGCATTTAATAGTATTGTTGGAGATACTGATTTAAAGTGTTGATTTTGGTTCTTTGTTCTTTTTTGATGTGTGCATTTATTGCTGTAAATTGGCAATAAGGCAAGAAAGGAAAATCAAAGGCATCCAAATTGGTATAGAAGAAGTAAATTAATACCATTCACAATAGCTACCAAAATATAAAATACTTGGAAATAAATCTTACCAGGGACACAAAAGATCTGTACAAAGGAAACTACAAAACACTACTTCAAAAAACTGTAAGAGATTTACATAAATGGAAGAACATACCATGCTCATGGATAGGAAGATTGAACATTGTGAAAATGTCAATACTACTAAATGCAATGTATACATTCAATGCAATCCTAAATCAGATCCCATCAATATTCTTTAGGGATGTGTTTCAAGATCTATTCTGAAGTACAATGTTGTCAGTGATAGGATAATATCCATATGCCTACAAGGAAGACCAGTTAATACTACTATTATTCAAATTTATGCACCAACCACCTAAGCCAAAGACTAGAAAATTGAAGATTTTTACCAACTTATGCAGTCTGAAATTGACCATGCAATCAATATGTGCTGATTATCACTGGTTATTGGAATACAAAAGTTGGAAACAAAGAAGAATCAACAGTAGTTGGAAAATATGGCCTTGGTGATAGAATAACACTGAAAACTGCGTGACAGAATTTTTTAAGACCAACGACTTACTCATTACAAATATCTTTTTTCAACAACACAAACAGCAGCTATACACGTGGACTTCACCAGATGGAGTACACAGGAATCAGACTGACTATATCTGTGGCAAGCAGATCTAGATGTTATTATCCTAAAAGAACTATCAAATTTGTCCTGGAGGAAGTGCAGCCAGAATGCTTCTTGGAAGCGAGAATAACCAGACTTTTGTCTCACCTACTTTGGTCATGTTCTCAGAAGGGACCATTCCCTGGAGAAGGGTATCATGCTCAGTAAGGTGGAGAGTCAATGAAAAAGGGGAAGATCTTCAACAAGATGGATTGACACAGTGGCTGCAATGATGGGCTCAGGTATAGCAAGGACATGGGACTGGCATGGGACTGGGAAGTATTTCATTCTGCTATGAGTTGGAGACAACTTGACAGCACCTAACAACAATAACAGTAAAATATACTTTATTAGGATCCCATATCAAAAAAGTTACAAATTTTCTTTGATAGAAAGGCTGAGAGGAACAAACAAGGAAATCTTGGGAGGAAAAGGGAAAGAGAAGGGGATAAGCAGAGATAAGAGAAGGGCAGAGCAGAGATTGAGGGGCAGAGGGAGGGAGACTGAGCGACATGAGGGAGGAGATTGAGAAAGAGGTGGGCGGATTAAGTGATAAGGCAGGGGAGACTGAGGGGTTGAGAGCGGGTGAGTCTCAGCAACAGGGGACCCCAAAACCTCAGAATCCTGGCTCCCCACATCCCTCCTGTGTCTTACCAAATCATCAATTATAAATTACTGCGAACCTGTAAGTAAGCAAAGGAAATTTTTTGCTAAACAGATAAAACAAATAGATACGACACACTGGCTTATTTCTCAGCGATTTGGTCTAAAGTTTAAGTACCATTCTAAGTGTTTTACGAATATTATCTCATTTAATCCTATACCAACCCAAAAAGGTAATGATTATTATCTCCTGTTTAGATAAAAGTAATTCCCAGAGGCACCCATGTAGAAAGTGATGGTTCCAGGTTAAACATGTCTTAATTCCAAACTCTGTGCCTTTTACCACTAGTCTCTGCTTTTCTGCTTCCTTGCCTCCTGGTCACAGAAGGCTAAGCAAAGTCTTACCAGCCATGGATCCAGCCAAGCCTGCGTAATACTCCAGGCACTGCCACGAAGTATCAATGTCCAACCGGGCCTCAAAGATGGACTTGCCATTGTTGATGGTCTCCATAGTGGCAATTTCATCCGTCCGTTCCTTTGAATAAAATAGAAGAAAGATTACATTTAAGACATATCACCATACACTTCCACGAATTCAATACCCAAACAGAATACACTACCCAAATCTTAAAGAGAAACAATGGGCACATTAAATGAAAATAAAATGAGTAACAATATTATATTTGGAAGAGATATAAAAGCTTATTTGTAAACAGCAACCCTGTGCTCCCTCTTAATTAACTGACACAGACTCAAGATCAAAACCTCATTTCAAGGTCAGTTATAAAGTAATGAGAAAGGAATATTATGTGCATATAAATACATATGTGTGTGTATGTATGTGTATGTGCGCATATGTTTGTATGTATACAATAAGAGAGAATAGTCCTTAGGGAAGTTATACAAAATATCCTCATACACCAACACACAATAGGCATTTAAAAGACTACATGTATTTAATCACTTTAATTCACCCAAAGAAATGTAGCATGTTAAAACTATAGGATAATTCTTTTCTAATACTCACCGCACATCAATACTCTTTTCAAATACCATTTCCAGTTCTGACCTCCACAACTTACTAAGGATAAAGAGACCCTAGAAATGTTGCATCTAGGGATGACCTTAATGGTTTGGGAAAGAAAATCAAAGAAAACCTAAATAATGCCTTTCTTTGGCCTAAAGAAGATAAGAACAAGTGACTATAAGAAACAGACAACTGCTATTACGCATCCCACCGAAAATAAACAATAGAGTGAATATCTGAACACACATAAATCAAGCAGCTACCAAGAAGAAACATTCCCAATTAAAACTAAAAAGCAGTAAGGCTGACCAGAAACAAAAAAACAAAATGTCAACAGAAATTAACACAAGTATAAACCTCAGAGAAGATGCAAGTAGGAATATGAAACTCAATATGGAATGCAGGGAAGAACAGTCTGATAGTGAGATTTAGACTCATTCTATTTCTATAAAGACCAGAGGTATAACGTGCTTTGATTCATTCATTATACATGCATTACCAAGAAAGAGTGACAAGGAATCTCCCTGCCTTTACAGAGCTTACTTCTCAAAGTAGAAAGTAGTAAATTCTAAGTAAACACTGCAATTACTTAGTAGACACATTACTGCAGGAAGGATAATTTGTTTATATTAAAATATGGTATAAATTAAATTCTCTTTTAAAACAGTAATTGATATTATCTTTCCCTGATACTAAACTCACCAAAACAACCTTACCACAATTACTTTGTTTCCCAGTTACATGGTACTGGCAAGAGACTACCTAAGAGGGAAATAAACATCAATACCTGAAACAGATATAAACTATACCCATTATTGAATTAGTTACGTATGATTAATATGAGAGTTTTTCAAAACTAAGCCATGGTTGGCTTAGTTCAACTTTTGTTTCTAGAATGCAAGAGGGGAAGGGGAACTAAGTATTGGATCACTAATAAGCATGAATAAACTGCTGAATTTCAAATACAGTAAGAAATACTAAACTGGAGATAGTGAAATGCTGTTCTGCTTCCATTTGACTAACACAGTGAACAAACAAGAAGTGACCAGTGGCTGTTGCTACTGATCCCTGCAATAGAAAGCTTTCTTATGAGGATTTTTTTTTTTTTCTTTTTAAAAATAATGAATAGGCAAGTAGTTTGGGAGAGTGTTTCAAAATTAATAGCTCTCAAATGGAAAGTGAATTTGCTCTGTAAACTTTCACCCAAATCACAATTTAAAAAAAAAAAGAAATAGTTGGATAGAAATATTTAAATCTTATTAATAAAAATACTGCCTAGAAAGAAGCAGAGAGAGAAAGCTTGTACTCATTGTCACTGTGTTTTGAAGTATCTAGAGATGCTCATTTACTCTGCAGAAATCCGCATGGCTAATACCTGTGAGGAGCTCTGGTAGCTTAGTGGCTAAGGCACTTTACTGCTAACCAGAAGGCTGGCGGTTCAAACCCACCAGCCATGCCTCGGAAGGAAGATGGGGCAATCTACTTCTGTAGCGATACTGCCTCGGAAACCCAAGGAGGGGTCGCTATGAGTCGGGTCTGACAGCACATAACAACAACAACAATACCTGTGTGTAAATTACCATGGGCAGGGCCCCTCAGCTACTGGCAGCTAGGTAAATGTGAGAATATGTCTTCTGATTGCAAATCAGAAACTGTAAAGGAAAACCAATTCTCTACTGGAAATACGTCTATTTTAAGAAAAATGAAACTTACGCAATGAGAGTTTTGATTACTCTGGATGCCACAAATATTTATATATCTGTATCCCAGAATATAAGACAAGGGCTGCCCCTGTTTTAGCCTAGACTAAGAGAAGTTTGAACAGCTACATTACAGGGTGGTATAATGCAATGTTTACCACTGTGTGGTCCGCCAGCAGCAGTATCAGCATCAATTCTTATCGGGAAAATTCCCAGACTCCATTTTAACCTATTAAATCAGAAACTCTAGGGATGGAAACTATTAATCTGTGTTTTAAAAAGTCTTCCAGATAATACTGATGCATTCTAAAGTATGAGAACTATGTAATATATTGACTGTAAGTGAAAATATTTTTAGCTCCATAAAATAAAACTTTATAGTTTTTTATTCAGATTAAAAAAATAAACAGATGTCAGAAAAAATTCTTTTTTGAATTTACTGGGATGTTTTTTGTGAGAGTTTTCCTATCTTATTCTGTCATTTTCTACCCTCACCACAAGGTTATTTACACAAACTCAGTATGAGCTCTTTTGATGTACCACAGAGAGAGCATAAAAAATGCCTGTGGCAAATACTGCTGAAGAGTCCAAGTGGATCCCTACTAATTGTTAATACTGCTTTATGAAAAACAGGATTCCTTTATCTTCCGAAAGTAAGGAGGGCAGGAGGATAAGGGGAAAACAATATTAACTTTTCTGTTCCCTGCTATTTCAAGAACCACCACAAGATAAAATGTACAATATACTGCTAAATGTATTTCTTTGTATATACCCCAGTTTCTCTTCTACACGACCATGGTTCTCAACTTGACCCCAACAGGTCTCTGGTGGGATGAAAGTAAGAAGCAAAGAGCAGGTCCCTTGCCTCCTTGACTTCAAACCCCTCAGCAGGTCCCCATGTCTAGCTTTTATAAGATAATTATATGAGCAAATACATACTCATTAAAATCCTGACAAGCCCTAAGCCCCCTGCAAGTTTCAAGAATCAGAGATGATCTAAGATACAACTACTAGACTCTACCTGCATGAAGAAAAAGAGAATGAAGGAAATCAAAGGCTCAAACAAGAAACTAATCCACAGAATAAAAACCCACACCAACCTCAACCTTTTCTCACCTGAGACCAGAAAAACTAGCTACTGTCCAGCTACCATTACTGACAGTTCTAACCAGGGACAAAATAGAAGGTCTCAAATATAATAGGGGGAAAATACAGAACAAAATTTAAATTTTGAAAAAAAGGCCAGATTTACTAGACCAATAGAGACTAGAGGAATCCCCAAGACTGTTGCCCTAAGATACCCTTTGAACTTGGAACTGAAGCTATATCTAGAAGTCACCTTCAGTCAAATAATAGATTGGTATATAAAAATACAGTATCACCCATGCGTAGTGTGCTCCCTTAAACAATGAACTGTATGAGACCAAATAGTCAACATTTACCTGAAAGCAAAGGTGAGAAACAAGGAGAGGAAGGGAAGCTAGATCAATGGAAACTGAACAAACAGAATGGAAATAATGAGAATGCTGACACATATTGTGAATATTGTAACCTACGACACAGAACAATCTGTATAAAAATTGTTAAATGAGAACCTAATCTGCTGTGTAAACATTCACCTAAAACACAATAAAATACTATTTTTTAAAAAAAGTAAAAAAGTCACAGACTTTGATGTCAATAGACTAGCTTTTAGATGTATACATTATATACTCCTAGACCAGAAATTTGTTGTAAGAAGGGACCATTCCCTGGAGAAGGATGTCATGCTTGGTAGGGTGGAGGGTCGATGAAAGAGGGGGAGGCCTTCAAGGAGATGGATTGGTACGGTGGCTGCGATGATGGGCTCAAGTATAGCAGGGATTGTGGGGCTGGCGCGGGATCGGGCAGTGTTTCGTTCTGCTGTGCATGGGGTCGCTATGAGTCGGAAACGACTCGACGGCACTTAACAATAACAACAACAGAAGACCAGAAATTCAGCCTTTCCATATTAAGACATCTTGGATAGAGTGGGAGAAAAATGTGGAACAAAACTCAAAATAATTTAAAAAAAAAAAAGACCAGGCTTACTGGTCTGACAGAGCTCAGAGGAATCCCTGAGACTATGGTGCTTAGTCATCCACCAAGGCTGAAACTGAACTCACTCCTGGTACTCAACTTTCAGCCAAACAACAGACATACCTGCATACCTGTGAGTTGAACAGTAACACCAGGGAGATTCACACTCCTTAGAACAATCAACCATAAGATCAAAAGAGTAGAATCTGCCCAGGAATAAATCTCAGAAGGCAGGAATGGATAGGAAAGAAGAACAAAGGGAAATGGCAACCACAGGGAGGAAGTGGGAAGAGTGCTGTTACACTGGGGACATTGCAAATAATGTCACAGAACAAAATATGTATGAACTGTTGAATGGAAAACCAATTTGCTCTGTAAACTTTCACCCAAATCACAATAAAAAGCTCAGAGGGGAAAAAAATCAATCTTTCTAAATTTGTTTTCTCATTTCTAAATTAGGCAAAACATTTCAAGATGTTTTTGACAATTAACTAATACTGTATACAAAAAACTACCTTGTATGTCACAGAACTGTTTTTAAAAGTAACTCATTTTTACTCAATTCCTAACTGAACAAAGCCTCACATCTGCTTATAAGCAATACACAAGTTGTTTCACCTTTAATAACTTCCACTACCAATTCTAGTATCCTCCATGCTGGTCTTCCAACTACCCCCTGTAGAGTGTGCCACACATTTTCCTTATATCTGACTCATATTCCCCTTCTCCTTCTGAAGGGGAAAGTGACAACTGGGAGGAGAATACAGCAAAAAACTGTTTTACAGGAAGTAATGCTAAAATTTCAACAAAGGTGAAAGATTTCTGAGTTATAGTCCAATATCAAACTTACCATGAATGAGACTTCAAAAAGGAAAGACAGAAGACCCTACACTCAAGGAAATTAAGGGAAAGAAAGCAATAAGCAATAATTACTGTCCATTAAATGCTTCAGATATAATAAGCCCAAGGTGCAAAAGAAACAAAGGAATAGTATAAGCCTAGGAAGGTGAAGGAAAGCCTTATAGGCATAATGAAGCTGGAAAAGCCCTCAGAGGGGCTGTCTTAGTAATCAAGTGCTGCTGTAACAGAGATACCACAAGTGGATAGCATTAACAAACAGAAACTTATTCTCCCACAGTTTAGGAGGCTAGAAGGTCACATTCAGGGTGCTGGCTCAAGGAGAAGGCTTTCTCTGTCACCTCTGGGAGAAGTTCCTTACCTCTTTTCACCATCTGTGGGCCCAGCGTTCCTTGGAGATCTCCATGTGTCTTAGCATTAATCTTCCCCTGGTCTAGGAAGGACTCCAGGTCTAAAGAACGTGGTCCACTCTTGGCTCTTCTCTCCTGGTGGCTGTCAGATCCCTTCTCTCTGCTACCTTCGTTCTCTTCTATCTCTTGTAAAATAAAAGGTATGCCTCAAGCAAGGGTGTGACCTGAATAAACTTGTGGTGACTTGCCATAGGGTGGGACTTGAATCACCTGTCTGGCCTTCTTGTAAGGCTATGACACAAGATACAACCTACTCTAATCTTGCCTCATTAACACATGTTGTTGCTGTTACATGCTATCAAGGTGGCTCCCACCCATAGTGACCCTATGTATGACAGAACAAACACTGCCTGGTCCTGCTCCAGTCTCACAATCCTTGCTATATCTGAGCCAATCGTTGCAGCCACTGTGTCAATCCATCTCCTTCAGAGACTTCCCCTTTTTCACTGACCCTCCACTTTGTTGTTGTTGTTATATGCCGTCGAGTAGGCCCCGACTCATAGCAACCCCTCCTTGGGTTTCCGAGACAGTATCACTACGGAAGTAGGATTGCCCAACCTTCCTTCCGAGGAGTGGCTGGTGGGTTTGAACCGCCAGCCTTCTGGTTAGCGGTCAAGTGCCTTAGGCACTATGCTACCAGAGCTCCCACTTTACCAAGCATGATATCCTTCTCCAGGGAATGGTCCCTTCTGACAAAAAGACCAAGTAGGTGAGACAAAGTCTGGCCATTCTCCCTTCCAAGAAGCATTCTGGCTGCATTTCTTCCAGGACAGATTGGTTAGTTCTTCTGGAAGTCCATGCATGGCACTTTCAGTATTCTTTGCCAACACCACAACTCAAAAGCATCAACTCTTCTTCAGTCTTCTTTATTCATTGTTCAGCTTTTCAAGCATGGGAGGCAACTGAAAATACCATGGCTCAGGTTAGGTGCACATTAATCTTCATAGAGACACCTTTGCTTTTCAGTAGTTTAAAAAAGTCTTTTGCAGTAGATTTGACCAGTACAGTAAATTATCTGATTTCTTGACTGCTGCTTCCATGGGTGGTGTTGTGGACCCAAGTAATGTGAAATCTTTGACAACTTCAATCTTTTCTCCATTTATCGTGATGCTGCTTATTGGTCCAGTTGAGAGACTTTATGTTTTATGTTGAGGTGTAATCTATATTGAAGGCTGTAGTCTTTAACCTTCATCAGGAAATGCTCCAAGTCATCTTCACTTTCAACATGCAAGACTGTGTCATCTACAAATTGCAGGTTGTTAATGATTCAATCCCCAATCCTGATGTTGAATTCTTCTTCATGCAGTCCAGCTTCCCTGATTATTTGCTCAGCATACAGATTGAGTAACTATGGTAAAAGGATACAACCTTGGAACACCCCCTTCCTCATTTTAAAAGATGCAATATGCCCTTGTTTTGTTTAAATGAGAACTTCCTAGTCTATGTACATGTTACTCATGAGCACAACTCAGTGTTCTGGAATTCTCATTCTTCCTCAACATTATCCGTAATTTGTTATCATCTACACAGTTGAATGCTTTTGCATAGTCAATTAAACACAGGTAAAGAGTTCTGGTAAGATGGTGAAATAGGCAGAAAGACTGCACAGACCCTCTTCAACAAAGAAAAGAGGAACCAATTAACACAGATACAGAAGATAATCCTGGACACCTGAGCCTTGAAGGGAAGGCTATAGAGGTGGACTAAAATCCAACAAGCACAAAAATTTGCATGAAAACACCAAAAAGGAGACATATGGAGCTGCAGTCTGGCAGCAATCCTGATGGCACAGAGAATTTGGATATTGCCAAGTGGTAGTAGGACCTAAGAATTAACCTAAAAATCAGCCCTGCTAGCCAGGGACTGCACGGAGAACTGCTCTGGTGGCTGGGGAATAAAAGGGGAAGCAGCAGAGAGGAAGACGAACTGACCGGTGGATTTTTACCTGTCCAGAGAGCGCAGCCATTTTGAATGTTTACAAGAGGTTTGACCATTTTGGATATTTAGAGGGACAGTGTTCTCCCAGATTCCAGGGACTTAAGAACATGATCCACCTGTCGGGAACCACAAGGGTATTATAGATGTGGACAACTGGAAAGATGTAATATTCCCCTTGTTACTCTTATATGCCACACCCACTTAGTGAAGGGAGGTGTGGCCATCCCAGACTTCCACCCATCTTCTGGGCTTGAAGGAACTCCATCCCAGTCTGTGTGCTCAGATGGAGCCTGGGTGCCCTGCCTTGCCCCAATTTTTTTCTTCTTTTTTCTGTTTTTTGTTTGTTTTTGTCTGTTTTAAAACTACTATTATTATTAGTTTTGTCCTTTTTACTATTATCCCTTTTTCTTCCCATCCCAGGTTCTAGTTTTCAGCTTTTTTTCTTTTAAGTATTCCTGGTTGCAATTTTACTTTTCTTTCTCATGGATAACCTGGTTCCTTGTTTTTCTTTTTGCATTTTTCCCATTTTTTTCATCATTATTCTCCTTCTCTACCTTTTTTCCCTTATTGCCCTCTCCCCAGATATTGCATTTTTGGTGTCCCCCCCCTTTTTTCTTTTTTGGTTACTGTTCCTGTGTGATTACACCGTGTGTGTTTTGTGCATTTGCTTTTACTTTTTGGTGGTAATTCAATTGTTATTTTTGTCTAAATGAGTGAAAGACAGCAACAGTTCCCATACGACACAACTACACCCACACTTCCTGCAGCTTCACTTACTGAATAAGAGCTACAGCTTCCTTCTCCACCAACAGCACAATGATAAACAACAACCAAGAAGAGGCTGATTCAGCCTGGGCTCCTCTTCACAAACAGTTAACAGAGATCTAAATACAACACTGCCACAATGTCTCACAGACAACAGACCATCACAGTCTACACAAAGGAGCAAGATATAGCAGTAGAAAAAAGGGAGCAGGTTACAGACGCAGAACATATCCCTGAGGAAGCAGCAGCATTGGAACTCTCTGATAAGGAGTTCAAAAGAATTATATTTAGGTATCTACGAAGGACTGAGAGACATACCAAGGAAAACACAGACAAAACCCTAGAAGAATTCTGGAAGAAAATACAAGAACAAAATGACAGAATAAATGAAAAATTCGAAATTACACTAAATCTACAGATAGAAATCCAGAAGATTAATACTAAATTGTCAGAAATAGATAACACATTGAAAGGGCAAAGGAGTAGAATTGATGCAATGGAAGACAGAATTAATGAGATTGAAGACAAATACCTGAATACTTCTTTGGAAAGAGATCAATCAGAAAGAAAGATCAAAACAAAATGAAGAAAGCCTAAGGTTCATGTGGGATACCATCAAAAAGAATAACCTACACGTCATTGGAATTCCAGAACAGAAAGAGAAAAATAAAACCACTGAGAAAACTGTCCAAGATTTCTTGGAAGAGAACTTCCCTGATATGATGAAAGATGAGAATATATCCATTCAGGAAGTCCAACAAACACCAAACAAGACAGACCCCAAAAGAAAACAACCAAGACATATCATCATCAAATTCATCGAAACCAAAGACAAAGAAAGAATCCTGAAAGCAGCATAAGAAAAACAAAAAGTTACTTACAAAGGACAACCAGTCAGAATAACCTCTGATATCTCAGCAGAAACTGTGTAAGAAGGCAATGGGATGGTATATATAAAATCCTGAAAGAGAAAACTTTTCAACCAAGAATTATATACCTGGCAAAACTATCCCTCAAATATGATGGTGAAATTAGGAGATTTCCAAATAAGCAGAAACTAAGGGAATTTGTTAAAACCAGACCAACCTTACAAGATACTAAAGGGAGTCCTTTGAATAGAGAACCTAAAATAGCAAACAACAACCAACCATTAATACACAAGATGACATAACCCAGATATCTCAGCTATGGACATATCCAAAGTAAAAAAAGCATAGAAGATTCTAAACAGGGAACCAGAGACAACAATTGGCAAATTAGGACAACTACAAACCAAAAAGAGGGAAAATACTGTATAGTTACAGAACTTTTAAATGGTGAGGAAGTCAGGAGAGTTGCAAGATAGAATGGACTGTTCCAAACTTGAAGAGAAAATTATAAATTACAGGGTAACCTCAAAGAAAAATGATAAACCTTCACATCACAATAAAAAAGAGGACAAGCACAAATATTCAGAAACTAGTAAAACAACAGCAACAAAGGAAATGATAACAGGATTCATAAACATAATGAGCTCAGCACAGAA
>NW_006921631.1:9256550-9257193 GCF_000298275.1 Orycteropus afer afer | reverse complement strand
ACTCCAACAAATTTGAAAATCTGGAAGAAATGGACAGATTTCTAGAAACACACCACTTACCTAAACTAACACAGACTGATGTGGAAAAGTTGAATGGATCTTTATAACAAAAGAAGAAATTGAACAGGTCAGCAAAAAATTACCAACAAAAAAAAAAGTCCTGGCCCAGACAGTTTCACCAGAGAATTCTACCAAACATTCAGAGAAGAACTGACACCAATCCCACTCAAAACATAGAAAAAGGATGGAATCTTCCCTAACTCATTTTACGAAGCAAGCATAACCTTGATACCAAAACCAGGCAAAGACATCACTCAAAAGGAAAACTACAGAGCAATATCCCTCCATGAATAAAGATGCAAAAATCTTCAACAAAATCCTAGCCAACAGACTCCAAAAACCTATCAAGACAATCACACATTATGACCAAGTGGGGTTCATATCAGGTATGCAAGGATGGTTCAACATTAGAAAAACAATCAACATCTCCACCATGTAAATAAAACAAAGGAAAAGAACCACATGATCATATAAATTGATGCAAAAATGGCATTTGATAAAATCCAACACCCATTCCTGATCAAAACTCTCAGCAAAATAGGAGTAGAACAGACATTCCTCAACATAATAAAGGGCATCTATG
>NW_006921631.1:9249356-9254270 GCF_000298275.1 Orycteropus afer afer | reverse complement strand
TCCTCAAGGAAAAACGAGGGGCAAATTTAGAGGCCCTAATATATGGCATAAATAGACTATCAAGCATAACCCAAAATGCACAAACAGCAGAAGATAAACTAGATGAATGAGACCTTCTAAAAATTAAATTTTTATGTGCTTCCAAAGACTTCTCCAAAAGAGTTCAAGAGAACCTACATATTGGGAAAAAATTTTTTGCAATGAAATATTGGACAAGGGACTTACCTCTAGAATTTATAGAAAACTCTAATACCTCAATAACAAAAAGACAAATAATCCAATTAAAAAATGGGGAGAAGACATGAATAGACACTTCACCAAGGAGGATATTCAGGCAGCCAATAAACATTAGAAAAAAATGCTCATGATCATTAGCCATTAGACATGCAAATTAAAACAACAATGAGATAATATCTTGCCCCAGCACTAGTAGCAAAGTTCAACAAGACAGAAAATAACAAATGCTGGCGAAGATGTGGAGAAATTGGGATTCTCATACACTGCTGGTAGGACTGTAAAATGGATATTTGCAGCTGTTTCTTCCCATTTTGAGTTATGCCACATCAGCAAATGGAGGTCCTGAAAGCTTTACTTTATCCATGTCATTAAGGTCAACTCTACTTTGAGGAGGCAGCTCTTCCTCAGTCATATTTTGAGTGCCTTCCCACCTGAGGGCTTATCTTCCAGCACCATATTGGACAGTGTTTCAGGGCTATTCATAAGGTTTTCACTGGCCAATTCTTTGAGAAGTGGATGGCCCCTTCCTTCTTCTGAGTCTGCCCTAGTTTGGAAGCTCTCCTGAAACCTGTCTACCATGGGTGACCCTGCTGATACTTGAAATACTGGTGGCATAGCCTCCAGCCTCAAAGCAACATGCAAGCCACCACAGTATAACAAACTGAAGGTAAGTGGTGTTCATTAATATACAGAGATTAAGGTTTACAACAGACAAACAACATTTACAACAAAATGAAGGATAATTATATCAGATCACAAAATGGAGAATAACTATACAACACAGAGAATCATGGCCTAGCCAAATTAACACATATTTTGGGGAACACAATTCAACACATGACAGGCGAACTGTCACAGCATGCACAAAGTAAAAGACATGAAAGTACACACCTGGTAAAGAAAGAAGGGTCATTAGTATAGGCGAGCTGAGGTTCAGGATGTATGAAGAGGGATGATGATCCTAGAGAAACAAGTCTGATTGTGAAGGGCCAGTTTAGCCATGTTGATTAGGAGAGGGCCATAAGAAGATTTTGCCAAGTGAAGTGCATGATCAAATGTACACTTTTAGGAAGATCTCTCTGGTGCCACTGTAAAAGATGAACTGACCTGGGGTAGGACTGTAGGCAGGTAGACATCTACATACACAATCTTTTCTCTATTTAAATAATACTGCAATCATTTAAAATAACATTTCCTTTTTTAATTAAATGATAGCTACTTTAATAAAGAGATTCCAACTGAGAAATGATTTGAGTCCCACCAATAAGAACTCTATGTTGTTGTTGTTATGTGCCATCGAGTCGGACACGACTCACAGCGACCCCTCCTTGAGTTGCCAAGGCAGTATCACTACGGAAGTAGATTGCCCAACCTTCCTTCCGAGGAGTGGCTGGTGGGTTTGAACCACCAGCCTCCTGGTTAGCAGTCAAGTGTCTTAGGCACTACGCTACCAGAGCTCCTAACAGCTCTATAATCTGGTAAAAATACCAACAGATTTGAAGTAAAAATGGTAGCACATGACTAATAAACATATGAAAAATGTTTCATTTCCACTAGGAATCAATGAGCTTTGGCCAGGACGGTGTAACAGGGACCAAATTTACCCTCCCACCTTAAACAATTCCTGATAGAACACATGAAACAATAACTTTCAGACACTACACATCAGGTATCTTAAGACTGTGATCTCTGAGAGAGGGTAACTACCAAGGTGAGCCCTACAATTGCCACAGCCTACTGTCTGTAAAGAATTTCAGTTAGGAACTACACTAAGAATTTCCAGGCCACATAACTGGGATGGAATACAAGGGCAGAGCCCTGAGTTGGAGAGACAGAGTCTAAGGAGATTTTTAAGTAGAATATAGGAAAGAGGGCTTCACAGAAAGAGAACTCCAAAGATCTGCAGAGAGTTCCCTTTGAGTCTTCATCTCATGCATGCATGTGAGGAAAGTACCAGAGGCCAAGAAAAGCAGGTAAAAAACTCCCCACAGCTCACAGGGCCAGGAATAGTTTGTATTCTCAGCAGTCTGGGTAAAATTAATCTCATTAATAAATAGAGCACTGGATGGAGCAGTTAGAAGAGCATTCCACAAGTGAGATAAAATTAGTTGCTCTGATACCAACAAACAAATCATAAAAGCAAGCAAGCTTTAAGGATCAAACTGATTCCAAAACTGATTCCAAGAAATTTATCTGTGTCTGAACAAAGTTTAAGAATATTTTTTTCAATGCATTTTTTGTAGTGTTCCAATTATTTACAATAATGAATTAACACTTTATTTGTACTTCTACAATTGACTTATTTCACTCAACAAAATGTCCTCCAAGTTCATCCACATTATGCAGTGTTTTGAAGATTCTAGGTTATTCTTTAGTGTTGCATAGTATTCCATTGTGTATATGTAGCATAGTTTGCTTATATATTCTTCTGTTGGTGGGCATGTAAGTTGTTTCCATCTTTTTTACTATTGTAAATAGTGCTGCAATGAACATGGGTGTGCATATATCTATTCCTGTCCTGGCTCTCGCTTCTTTAGGATATATACCTAGTAATGGGATTGCTCAATCAAATGGTATTTCTAATCCCAGCTTTTTAAAGAATCACGATACTGCTTTCCACAGTGCTTGTATCATTTGACAGTCCCACCAGCAGTGTATGAGAGTCCCAATCTCTCCACATCCTCACCAGCATTTGTTATTTTCTGTCTTGTTGAACTCTGCCATTAGTGCTGGGATGAGATGGTATCTCACAGTTCTTTTGATTTGCATCTCTCTGATGGCTAATAATCGTCAGCATTTCTTCATGTATTTACTGGCTGCCTGAATATCCTCTTTGGTGAAGTGTCTATTCATGTCTTCTGCTCATTTTTTAATTGGATTGTTAATATTTTTGTTGTTGAGGTGCTGGCATTTTCTATAAATTTTAGAGGTAAGTCCCTTGTCAGACATATCGCTGCTGAGTATTTTTTCCCAATCTATAGGTTGTCTTTTTACTTGTTTGGAGATGTCTTTTAAAGCATGTAAAAATTTTAGAAGGTCCCATTTTTTGCTCTGTAAATTTTCACTCGAATCACAATTTAAAAAAAAAAAAAGGCCCCATTCATCTAGTTTATCTTTCAATGTTTGTGCATTTTGGGTTATGTTTGACTGTCTATTTATACTATAAATTTGGGCCCTTAAATTTGCCCCTATTTTGTTCTTGAGGAGCTTTATTGTTTTAGGTTTCACATTTAAGTCTTTGATGCATCTAGAGTTAGCTTATGTGTATGGTGTGAGGTACGGATCTTGTTTCATTTTTCTGCAAATGGATGTACACTTTTGCCAGCACCATTTGTTACAGAGACCATCTCTTCCCCATTTAATGGATTTCAGCCCTTTGTCAAAAATCAGCTGACCATAGGTTGAAGGATCTTTTTCTGGGTTCTCAATTCTGTTCCATTGGTCTATGTGTCTCTCACTGTACGAGTACCAGGCTGTTTTGACTAGTGTAGCTACATAGTAGGTTTTGAGATCCAGGAGTGTAAGACCCCCTACTTTCTTCTTCTTCAATAAGGCTTTTCTTAATAGAGGTCTCTTTCCTTTCCATATAAAATTAGTGAGTGGTTTTTCCATGTCCTTAAAGAATAATGATGGGATCTGGACTGAAACTGCATTGAATGTATAGACTGCTTTGGGTAGAACTCACATTTTCACAATGCTCAATATCCCTATTCTTGAGCACGGTATATTCTTCTATTTATGTATAGCTCTCACGGTTTCTTAAGAGTAGTGATTTGTAGTTTTCTTTGTACATGTTTTTGCGTCCCTAGTGAGATTTATTCAAGTATTTTGTTTTTTGGTAGTTACTATAAATGGTATTGATGTCTTTATTTCCTTTTCAGCAATCTCTTTGCTAGTGTAGAGGAATCCAAGGGATTTTTGTATGCTGATCTTGAATCCTGCCACTATGCTAAATATCTCAATTAGTTCCAGTAGCTGTTTTGAGGAGTCTCTTGGGTTTTACTATGATGATACATACAAAATCGTATCATCAGCGAACAGGAATGGTTTTACTTCTTCCTTACCAATTTGGGTGCTTTTGATTTCCCTTTCTAGCCTTATTGTCCTGACTAGGACTTCCAATACAATGTTAACTAGAAGTGATGACAGAGGACATCCTTGTCTGGTTCCTGTTTGCAAGGGGAATGGTTTCAGTCTCTCTCTCTCTTGAGAATAATGTTGGCTGTTGGTTTTGCATATATGCCCTTTATTATGTTGAAGAATTCCCCTTGTATCCTGATTTTGCTGAGAGTTTTTATCAGGAATGGGTGTTGGATTTTATCAAATGACTTTTCTGCATCGATTGATATGATCATGTTCCTTTTCCTTTGTTTTATTTATGTGATGGATGATGCTGATTATTTTTCTAATGTTGAACCATCCTTGCATACCTAGTATGAATCCCACTTGGTCATAATCTATTATCTTTTTTATATGTTGTTAAGAGTCTATTGGCTAAGATAGATCCATCGACCTATAGTCAGATGATCTTTGACAAAGGCCCCAAATCCATTAAGTGAGGAAGAGAATGTTTGTTTAATAAATGGTGCTGGCAAAACTGGAGATCCATTTGCAGAAAAATGAAACAAGATCTGTACCTCACACCACACACAAAAACAAACTCCAGATGGATCAAAG
>NW_006921631.1:9246256-9247857 GCF_000298275.1 Orycteropus afer afer | reverse complement strand
CCTGGTTTGGGTAATCAAGGTTATGCTTGCTTCATAAAATGAATTTGAGAGGATTCCATCTTTTTCTATGTCCTGGAGTAGTCTGAGTAGGATGGGTGTCAGTTCTGTGAACATTTGGTAGAATTCACCAATGAAACCATCTGGGCCAGGGATTTTTTGTTGTTGTTGTTGTTGATAAAATTTTTATAACCTGTTCAATTTCTGCATGTGTTCCAATTTTCCACCTCAATGTGTGTTAGTTTAGGTAAGTAGTATGTTTCTAGAAACCTGTCCATTTCTTCTAGATTTTCAAATTTGTTGGAGTATAGTTCTTCATAATATCCTGATATTATCCTTTTAATTTCTGTTAGTTCTGTTGTGATGTCACCCAATTCATTTCTTATTCATGTTACTGATGTTCTCTCCCTCTTTTCCTTTGTTAAATTTGCCAGTGGTTTGTCAATTTTATTAATCTTTCCAAAAAACCAACTTCTAGTCTTGTTGATTTTTTTCTGTTGTCTTTCTATTTTCTGTTTCATTTATTTCTGCTCAAATCTTTATTATTTCTTTTCTTCTGGAGACTGTAGGCATTGTGTTTGTTTGTTTGTTCTGTGCTGCTGTTTCTCTAACTGTTGGCAATGTTGGGTTAAGGTGTTGATTCTGGCTCTATCTTTTCTGATGTGTGCATGTGTTGCTGTAAGTTGGCCTCTGATCACTGCTTTTGCTGCATCCCAAAAATTTTGGTATGCTGTGTTTTCATTCTCATTTTATTTAAGGAATTTTTTAAGTTCATTTTTTATTTCCTCTATTAGCCAGTCATTTTCAAGGAGGGTACTATTCAGTTTCCGTATGTATGCTATTTTACCATTCGTGTTCCTATTCCTGATTTCTAATTTTACAGCATTGTGATCAGAGATGATGCTCGACAGTATTTCAGTGCTTTTAAATTTATTAAGGCTTGCTTTGTGGAATAACATATGGTCTATCATGGAGACAGTTCCATGTGCACTGGAAAAGAATAGATATTATGCTGTTGTTGGCTGAAGGGCTCTGTAGATGTCTATAAGGTTGAGTTGGTGGATTGTACTGTTTAGTTCTTCTATGTCTTTGTTTGGAAGTTCTGGTAGCATAGTGCCTAAGGCACTTCACTGCTAACCAGGTGGCTGGCAGTTCAAACCAACCAGCCACACCTTGGAAGGAAGGTTGGGCAATCTACTTCCATAGTGATACTGCCTTGGAAACCCAAGAAGGGGTCGCTATGAGTCAGGACCGACTCCATGGTATATAACAACAACGTGTCTTTGTTAAGTTTCTTTCCAGTTGTTCTATCTGTGATTGAAAGTTGTGTAGTCTCTGATGATAAGGAGTCATGTATTTGTCTTTTCAGTTCTGTTAGAGTCTGGTTTATGTATTCGGGGGCTCCTTCATTGGGTGCATAGATACTTATTATTGTTATATCCTCTTGTTCAACTGATTCTTTAATCATTATATAATGTTCTTCCTTGTCTCTTCCTGTTTGGGGTTCATTGGACTTCCTGAATGGCTATATTCTCATCTTTCATATCAGTTCTCCTCTAGCAAATCTTGGACAATTTTCTCAGTGGTTTTGTTTTTCTCTTCCT
>NW_006921631.1:9238880-9244813 GCF_000298275.1 Orycteropus afer afer | reverse complement strand
TTCTGTGTCTGTGTTAATTGGTTTCCCTTTTCTTTGTTGAAGAGGGTCTGTGCAGTCTTTCTGCCTAGTCCGCCATCTTGCCAGTCCCTCTCCCTTCCTTGTCTCTTATGGTAGCTTTTGTCTTAAAGTCAACTTATCAGAAATTAACACTGCCACTCCTGCTCTTATATGGCTGCCATTTGCTTGAAATATCTTTTTCCAACCTTTGGTTTTTGGTCTGTTTTTGTCTTTCTGTGTTTTCCTTGATCTGTCTCTCAATCTGTTGAAGCTACCTGTAGTAGTTAAGTTTGTGTGTCAACTTGGCTGGGCCTGGTTGAGTGGCTGGGCAGCTGGATGTAGTTATTCCCCATTGTGAGAATGGTAATTAACTCCATGGTGGAATCTATTGGAGTAGCTGAGGAGCTGCTTTGGGTGTGTGGTCTGTTTCCCATACATTAGAAAGAGTTGTGGGAATAGTCTCTAGCTTATGGCACACTTGAACACTACATGAAGCCGAATCATTGTTCAGCAGCCTGCCATGCTCTGCCAATCTTGGAACATTCAATGGACTTGAACTGATGGCCTGCTGTGTGGTTTGGTAACACTGGGACTTGTCAGTCTTGGGCTTGTCAGTCTCAGCAGCCTGCAGCTGTCTGAATGAAAAGAAGCCTCTACCTGCAGTGGGGCGGAAGCAGGAGCAAAACTAAAGCCCAAGGTTGTGGGGCTTTCACCCAGCCCCTAGAGCCTGGCAACTTTAGAGCCTCCAAACTGTAAGAGAATAAATTCCTGTTTGTTAAAGCTATCCCACATGTAGTATATTCTTGTCAACGTGGCAGTAGGTAACCAAAAGAGTACCCAAAGATAATTCTTTGAATCCCTTTTCAGGGAGTTCCAAAGCTACTTCTTCCTCAAGGGTATGTTCTGGATCTATATCCTGGTCCGTTGTTTCTCCTGCTTTATCTTGCCTCTTTGTGTGGACTGTGATGCTCTGTTTTCTCCAAGACATTATGATGTTTTTGTGTTTACATTTAATTGGTGATTGTATGTTAGAGTGATTTGCCCAAGATTTTCATTTTCTTTGTTTTGTTTGGTTGTTGCCTAAGTAAGCAGGGTACTGTGCTCCTCTATTCACTAGTTGGTCGCACTTATACACTACCTGTCTCCTTTCCCATTGTCAGCCTCCTGTATGTCCCTGCTGTCCTTGGCAAGCAGAGCCTATTCTTAGGTCCCTGGAATCCGAATGAAAATGTTATCACTTTAAATACCAAATGGCTGCCTCTTGCAAATATTCAAAATGGTACACCCTCAGTCACTTTAAATATCCAAAACTGCCGCCACTTGTAAACAACCAAAATGGCTGTGCCCTCTGGACAGCCAAAAATCCAAGCTCATGTTGTTTCCCTCTTTGCTGTTTCCCTTCCTAGTCATCAACCACCAGTGCAGTTGTTCTTACAGCCCTTCGTGACCAGGGCTGATCTTTAAGTCAAATCTCAGGTCCCAATACCACGTGGAAATATTCAGGCTATTGGTGCCATAGAGTAGCTGACAGTCCGCAGCTCTGTCCATCTCCATACTCACTGTTTCTATTCAGGTTCTTCCACTAGCTGGTGCCTAATCCACTTCTGCATACTTCCTTTCAAAGCTCAGGGCTCCAGGATTATCTTCTTTATCTCTGTCAATTAGTTTCTCTTTTCTTTGTTGAAGAAAGTCTATGTAGTTTATCTGCCTATTCCACCATCTTACTGGAAGTCAAGAATATTTTTTAAATACAAGAATATTCAGCAGTCAACAAGATAAAATTCACAGTATCTGGTGATAATGAAAAACTACTGACATGAAAAAATTGGGAAAATGTAACATATAACCAAGAAGAAAAACAAATCAACAGAAATAGATCCAGAAATGACACAGATGATAGAATCAGTAGAAAAGGACATTAAAAGTTATCGTAACTATATTTCACATATTCAGGGATGCAAGAGAAAATATGACATGTGAAGGAGAGATGTGAAACATAAAAAAAAAAAAAAAGGCCCATTTTGAACTTCTAAAGATGAGAAATACAGTGTCTGAGGTGAAAAATATACTGAATGGAATTTGATGGAGTATGGATCACACCTCAATATAAAAAAAAATAAAAACCCTCACAACTGGACCAATAAGCAGCATTATGGTAGAAGGAGAAAAGACTGAAGTTGTCAAAGACTTCATATTACTTGGTTCTACAATCAATACCAATGGAAGCAGCAGTCAAGACATCAAAAGACGTATTGCATTGGGCAAATCTGTGGCAAAAGACCTCTTTCAAGTGCTGAAGAGCAAAGATATCTCCTTGAAGACTAAGATGCACCAACCCAAGCCATGGTACTTTCACCGTCAAGTCAAATCCAACTCATAGTAACTCCTCCTTGGGTTTCCTAGGCAGTATCACTATGGAAGTAGATTGTCCAACCTACCTTCTGAGAAGTGCCTGGTGGTTCTGAACCATCAGCCTTCTGGTTAGCAGTCAAATGCCTTAGGCACTACACCACCAGAGCTCCCAGTCATATGCATGTGACAGCTGGGCAATGAATAAGGAAGACTGCAGAAGAGTTGCTGCACTGGGGTTGTGGTGTTGGCAAAGAATACTCAAAGTACCATGGACTGCCAGAACTAACAAATCTGTCCTACAAGTACAGCCAGAATGCTCCTTAAAAGAAATGGCCAGACTTCGTCTCACCTACTTTGGTCATGTTGTCAGAAAGGACCATTCTCCAGAGAAGGATGTCATGCTTGGTAAAGTGGAGAGTCAACAAGAGGGGAAGGCCCACAACAAGATGGACTGACACAGTGGCTGCAGTGATGGGCTCAGGTAGAGTAGGGATCATAAGGCTGGCACAGGACTGGACAGTGTTTCGTTCTGTTGTACATCACGTCACTATTAGTCAGAGATGACTCAACAGCACATAACAACAAATGGGATTTAATATCAAATTAGACACTACAGGTTTATGCAGGGAAGGAAATTTCCTTTGTTGGTTACCAAGCAAAGGAAGGAAGGGGAGGGAAAAATTTCAGACTAGTTAAGAGTCATGTGTTGATTTGAGTGAAGGGTAAGGCAATATAACAAAAGTGTGTGGCCAGCACACTAACAACAGGGAAAAAGAGGACACAGAAATGTGCGCAAAAGATATAGACCAACAGAGACAAATACTATTAGATACATAATACTGTATTATCACTGGTAGCAAACACTAGTTGCTTGAATAATTACTTTTAGAAAGAGCAGCACAAGGCCAGTCCCTATGAGACAGAGGTTAAAGATGTTCCAAATGTCCGACTTTTCCAAACTTTTGTGCCACTCCATCATCTCTGACAGCAACTCCTCCTCCTCCTCCCCCCCCCCCCCCAACTCTACCTCCTATCTTAGGGTTCTGTATTTCACTGTAACATCTCACAGAATTCACAAACTCCCAAGGAAACGGCTCACGTGGTGGTGGTGGTGGTGGCGGTTTGGAGGAAGAGGCTGGGAGGCTGACAAGTCCCAAGTCTGTGGGTAGGTCTGGAGGATTATCCCAACTTACATGGTTGCAGGGGCTGATGAACCCAAATTAGCAGGTCCAATGATGGCTGCTGTCTCAAGTTCAGGGGTGAGCTGATGACTGACCAAACGCAGAACCAGAACAAGAGAGTGAACTTCCCCAGTACACTCCTATATATACCCTCAAGGAAGCTAAGGGTGGTAACTTGAGTCATACTGTCCAGCAAGGCAGAACTCAAGATGCATCCCACACTAAAAAGGCATAGAGACTAGGATTTACAATACATCACAAAATGGAGGATGATGGCTAAAAGGGCCATATTAAGCAATTCACTGCACTGCACTAGTCTGTGGGTAAATGCAGAGTCAGGTGAAAAAATGAAGTGTTGGAAGGTGAACAGGAATACACCAATGATCACAGATAGATTTGGCTGATGATATTCTTATATGTGTGTTTGTGCTATACAAATATCCATATACATGACAGAAGTAACAGGGAACAAGTTTGGAGTAGCTTCTGAGCGACAACCAAGCACCTTGAGAGAGAAAGTCACCAGGCCTGTGGGCTCGGGACCATGGTCTCAGGGGACATTAAGCTCAACTGGCACAACATACTACATAAAAATCTTGTTCTACATCCTACATTGGTGAGTAGTGACTGGAATCTTAAAAGCTTTCAAGAGGCCATTAAGATGCAACTATTGGTCTCCCTCTACTGGAGCAAATAAGAGTGAAGAAAATCAAAGTTATATGGAAACAATTAGTCCAAGGGTACAATGAACCACGAGGACCTCAGCCTTCAAGACCCTGAGACCAAAAGAACTAGATAGTGCTCAACTACCAATGCCAACCACTTGAAAATGGATCAAAATTGGAGATCCTGGATGGAGTGGGAGGAAAAATGTGCAACAAAATTCAAAAACACAAATATGTCCAGAATTACTGGTCATAGATAGAGACTGGTGGAACACCCAAGACCATGGCCCCAGGTTATCCTTCGGGCCTGGAAACAGATTAGATTCACTTCCATGGATTGGCTCTCAGCCAAACAACATAAAGGCCTACAAGCAGAACATCTAACACAGGGAGATGCACCCCTTAGATCAATCAACTGTGAGATATGAGAAGGCAGCATTTACATAGAGGGAAAGCTGGACAGACAGGAATGTATAGATAAGAAAGACACAGGGAAGTGGTAATTACTGGGAGGAGACAGGAGAACAGCTTTTAATTGTTGGTATTGTAATCAGGGCTATGAAAACAAATTGGCATGAACTATTGAGAGTAAAACTAATCTGCTTTGTAAATTTGCACCCAAATTACAATAAAAAATTTTTTTTAAAAAATCAAGCACAGAAGATCTAGAAGATCAAAAGGTCAGCATTTGCTCAAGAATAAAGAATAAAACTCAAGCAGAAGAGAAAGATAAAGGGAAACGGTAAAGACAGGGAAGAGAGTGCTATTACACTGTGGGGACTGCTGTTAATGTCACAAAGCAAAATGTGTATGAATTGTTGAAAACTCATTTGCTCTGCAACTCATCCATATCATAATAAAAAGTTATAAGGAAAAAAAATTAGACATTATAGAAAACTAGTGATGAAGACCTAACAACAGAAATTATCAGAAATAAATCACAGAAACAAAAAGACTGGGAAGAAAATGAAAAGAGCTATCAGTGAAGTGGTAGCCAGTTTTACGTGGCCTAATATATGTTGATTTGAGCCTGGAATGCAAGGAGATAGAAAAGGGGACAGAAGGAAATACCTGAAAAAATAATGGCTAAAATTTCCCAAAATTTAATAGAACTATAAATTTATAGATTTAAGAAGATCAACAAACCCCAAGAAAAGAAATATGGAGAAAACTACCAAAGTATATCATAATCAAATTACTTAAAACCAATGATAAAGAAAAACTTTTAAACAAGGGAAAAAAAATTACATAGAGGAACAAAGGTATGCATACAGCAGACTTTTCTTTAGAAACAATGCAATCCAAATGACAGTGGAACAACATCTTTAAAGTATTTAAAGAAAAAAACTGTCACCTTAGAATTACACACCTAGAATTTTTTTAATAATGGAAAAAAATAGACTTTTTCACACATATATAAGTATAGGCATCAATTGCCATCGAGTCAATTCCGACTCACAGAGACCTCTCCTTGGGTTTCCAAGGCAAACTCTACAACAGTAGACTGCCCAGTCTTCCTTCTGAGGAGTGGCTGGAGGGTTTGAACCTCCAGTCTTCTGGTTAATAGTCAAATGCCTTAGGCACTGCACCACCAGAGCTTCTACAAAAGCTGAAAAAAAAAGTCACCTGCAGGTCTGCACTATAATAAATGCTAAAAGAAGTCTTTTGAGCAGAAGGAAATTGATACTGCATGGAAATCTGGATCTACACAAAGGAATGAAGATTATTAGCAATGTTA
>NW_006921631.1:9236063-9238684 GCF_000298275.1 Orycteropus afer afer | reverse complement strand
GATTATGACTGTAAATTGTGGTCAGAGGGTAGGTTTGTTCAGTTATGGAATCATTTGGGGTTAAGGCAGGTCAGGACATGATGATCATCAGATTAAAGCTTTGGGAAAAAAAGCATTAATATATTTCTGACTAATAAAACAATACCTAAGTATTAAAGAAACTGAAGGGAGGCGCATAAACAGAAAAGAAATGAAAATTATAATTACTATCACCCTACCAGCCATTATAAAAACTATTAAGTTGGGTGCTTCTTTTTTTCTATTATTTTTAACATATATAAATTTCTTTTTACATGTAATGTGAAAACAATATATATGCTGATTTATGTATTACTTTTGGGGGGGAAATATAATTGTTTAGAACAAAAATTGTAACAAATATATGGGTAAAATGTATGACAATAATATCACAAAGGCTAGGAGACAGGAAACAGAAACTTCTTAAACAATGTGAAAGGAGTATAATAGTACTTGAAAATAGACTGTGATAGGTTAATGATGTATACCATAAAACCTAAAGTAATGTTTCTCAATCTTTTTTCCATTATTACCTCCCTAAGAAGAATTTTTATACATTTTTCCCCTAATTATCTCTCCCATGAAATTTTAATACCACAGATACGCTGTGTTATCTCTTTATGTAATGTATGTACATCTGTGCTTTATACATAGAAAGAGTAGGATTGTTTCCACACCCCAAGGATTAATTTTCAGCCCCTCAAAAGTGGTATCACCCCAGTTAGGAATGCATGCCCTAAAGCAAACACTGAAAAAACAAACAAAAGTACAGCTAATAAGCCAACAAAGTAGGCAAAATAATATTTTAAAAAAATGAAAATGCAAAGAACAGATGAGAGCAGCAGCAAACAAACAGCAAGATGACAGATTTAAATCCAATTATATCAATAAACACACTAAATGTAAATCTCTAAACACCCTAAGTAAAAGGCAGAGATTATCAAATAAGAATGTAAAACACTATTATATGCTGCCTACAATATACATTTTTAAATATAAAGACAAGATGGGTTACAAGTAAAAGGATGGAAAATATATACCATTCTAAAATGAATTAAAATAAAACTAGGATGGTTTTATTAATATCAGGTAGAAGAGATTTCAGAGCAAAAAAACTTATCAAGGTATTAAAAGAGATTAAAAAAAATAGTAATTTGATAATGATAAAGGGGACAACACTTAAGAGGCCATAACAATCCTAACTATTTATACACTAGGAAATAATGAAAGCCAAATTAAAATAATATACTACCAATTTTGAGTTATCAGTATTGGTAAATAAAATTAAAATCACATGAAATTTTCATTTTAATTAAAATGAAATTTTAAGTTAAAATTAAAATGAATTGAAACTAGATTAAAATTAAAAATGACTTTTAACAACAAGAGAAAATATTTTGTTGGGAAAAAATGCTCCACAAATATTTAAATATTTCTGCAGGGTCCATTGTCTCTCAACATAAGACATTGGCAAGCTGACTGAACAGTAAAGGCCTTGGAAAGCACAGATAGTCTCTCTAAAGATAATATATTTTTGAGAAATGTGGAGATGTAAAGCTCTCTACTTCCCCATCCTGGAGGCATTAGCTTACATGCCAAGGTACTAAACCTAGTGACACCTTCCCCCTCAACCTTGGAGGAAATGTGCCTAAGACAGTGGAGAGAGTAGGTAGATATACCAACAGTCCCTACTAAGTCTCATAATTTTAGGGTTCCTCAACATACTGCAGGCACAGAGCAACACTGAGCTTTCATCATATCACTGTGTGTGGACTAAAAAAACCAAACAAACCAAACTCACTGCCTCAAGTCAGATCCAACTCATAGCGACCCATCTTTGCTTTCCGAGGCAGTATCACTATGGAAGTAGATTACCCAACCTTCCTTCTGAGGAGTGGCTGGTGGGTTTGAACCGCCAGCCTTCTGGACGCACACCCTTATAAGCAGGGTAACTCTCAGACCATTCAGTTTCTGACTGAAACTTACAATAAAACAATCACCACAGTCCCACCACCCACAGATATACACAAAATCATATTTTGGTTTACATTCCAAATTTTCTAACTTGCATTAACGAGCATCCAGTACTTTCAATTTTTAAGATTATTAAAAGCTTAACTTTTTTTTTTTTTTTTAAAGAAGGCCAAACCAAAGTAAATCCACTGCCATCAAGTCAATTCTGACTTATAGCAGCCCTACAGGACAGAACAGAACTGCCCCCATAGGACTTCCAAGGCTGTAAATCTTTATGAAAGCTGAATGCCACAGCTTTTTCCTAAACAGCAGCTGGTGGGTTCAAACTGCCAACCTAATGGCCACTGTACCACCAGAGCTTCTCTTAAAGAAGGCAACATCTATGACATCTTCTTGGGCAATTAAGATAGCAAACAAATCTGGAAAAGAAATACTTAAGAGACATCAGGAAAAAGTAAATGGGAAACACATACAGAAACATGGTTTAAAAAGAAGACAAGCGATTATTGGGGGCAAGATGGCGGACTAGGCAGAAGGATTGCACAGACCCTCTTCAACAAAGAAAAGGGAAACCAATAAATACAGACACAGAAGATAATCTTGGACCCCTGAGCCTTGAAGGAAAGGAT